>NC_134213.1:9467424-9770454 GCF_965140235.1 Caretta caretta | reverse complement strand
CACTAATCTTCATGAAATCCCTGAGTGGGAGGGTAAGGCACTAAAAGTGAGCAATACATGTTTAAATAATTCTATGAAAAAAATTTGAGTCACTAGGTAAACTCTTTTTAAGATTTAGAGAGTCACCCTCATTCTTCACCCTAATCAAAGTCATTTATTAATCCATTCCATAACCTGCAGGAAAATGCCTGGTCTAACCAATCACTCCAGGTTTCTGAGGAGGACCAAAACACATATCAATTTAATCTCCAGCTTCCTTGGAAACTCTCCACAAGCAACTGACAAACCACCTCCAACAGAAAAATTAAGACTAGAGAGCTCACACCTGAAATGGCCACAGTTCACCAATCTAAACTTAAGACACCAAAAATTGGACCCCAGACAGAATTTTCTGTACAAGACTACCTCTGCTAAATCATCATCCTTTATACTAGTTCAAACTCTAGTAATTATAATCACAAATATTACATCAAGCAAAATTATTATATTTGGATTTTTTTTTTTAAATCCTCAAAATAATTCAGACAGCTTCTAGCTCTGGTTTGCAAAAGTTAAGTTAGCCGAAGATTATGCAGTGGATCAAATCTAAGTTGATTTTAAAACTACAAGACATATTAATACAATAAAATTACCATGCACATCTAAGCCCGCCTTACCTCTAAACTGTAGGGTTAAAAGGCATTTCCTCCCCCCACCCATTTTTATAATGAGGTTTATTTCAGATCTGTCAGATGCTCACTTTGTTCCTAAAACAGATTCAATGTGCTTTCCACATCTGGCAAAGCTTTCCATGCTGCTTTAACATTTTCCTAACCCGTTGTATTATATTTGCACCAGTACTGGCTATAGCATAATTCTGCAGACATGTCAACTATTTGGGCAATGCTAGAATGTCGTCATTATTGTTTGTGTCAACAGCATGATTGGTATGTACCTTGTAATCATTCTGGTGTTGGGTTGCAAAGGTCCCCAACTCTTCATTTAGCCGAGTCTAATTCTGTCCTCTTCACAAAGATCTAGAATTACACTAAGTAAAGGTTGCCATTTACGTGGAACACTGAGGGTGCTAAAATGACTCACTAAGGTAAAACGCACGCTATTTAGTCTCTCAAGGACATAAGCCGTACAATGCTGAAGTTTCTGCTAACCCTAGAAAGAATAATGTAAAAGATACAAGAAAGCAGCACCCATTTGATTCCTCAAAATCATGCTTGGAGCTCACAGGGAGCTCTTGTAGCCCTGTGCCCAGGGCAGGAAGAAGTGCCCAGGTGTTCTGGTTTGTTTTTTTAAATCTGGTTTTCAGTTGTAACTTTTTTTGTGGGGTTGAGGGGGTGGTGAGTAAGTGGTCCCATCAGACTGCAACTATCCAGGTGGGTATTAGGATCTGACTGAGTCCCCTCATACCCTTTTGTTGCCATTTTTGACAGCCTTTGGGTCAGCCAGTTTTGGGTAACAAATATATAAATGGAGGCGTTTTTGGGTACTCAGATAATAATAGCTTTGACTGAAAAACTTCACAGTGGGGTTCATCATGTGACATCACTGCTTCATCAAACTGGTCAGAACAACTAAACTGAGCATTCTAAATTGGCAGAGGTGGCATAAAACCAGAGTCAGGACATGCACAGTCCAGTGGTGTTGCCAACTCTCATGGTTTTGTCATGAATCGCATGATAACTATTGTTTTCCTTAAAGCTCCAGCTCCTGGAATCAAGTGGATATGTGATGATTTCACCTTTCATTCCTAAGAAAAAAGTAAGTTTCTAGCCCTCATGGCTGTGGAGAAAGCCTCAAAACATGACCCCAGTGCACCCTAAAGGCTCAAAAAGCAGAAGGCAAAGAAAAAATACCAAATCTATTATTTTTACACAATCTCGTGGTTTTTGGTGAGCCTGACTCCTGATTTCTGAACATTTGGGGTTGGCAATACTGACTGTAACAGTCACATTACACTCTAAATCAACATCTGCCATCACATTCAGCAGACAAGATGGATTTCTGCCTTGGGGGCTGTCTTTTCCTCCAGGTAGGCTGTTGCTTGGGCTTTCTTGGGAATCTCCCTAGGCACCTATCTGCATCTTCAGGCACCTAAATACCTTTACAAACCTGGCCCTTAGGCCATAGAGAGTCTCAACCTGCAAGACAACACAATTTCTCTGTAAAGGCAAGTGTTTAACCTATGCAAAGGGAGTGTGAAACACTACCAAATGATATTGGCAGTGCAAGGCCCCAATCTTGAACACACTGACACAGTAACTTAACCTCAAACACCCTCAGAGTCTACGGCGCTACGCATGCAATTACAGTACATCGTAAACATTTGTAGTATCAAGGACTCCATGCTGCCCTGCACCTTGAGTAATATGGCTCCAAATACCCATGAATCCACACAACAGATGCTACTGGGCCTTAGTCCCAGGCAGAGCCCCCTGGGTCCTAGAAGGTATTTTCCATGCACTGAGTAAACACTGTAAGTGGAAATCATGTTATTACATGTATGCCTTTTACTCAGTGATTTGAACATGTCCCCATGGTGTAAATCCTACTGAGTTAGGAGAGAGGGATTTTAATTATAGTGGTGGCCTGGTGGGTTGTAGACACCTAAATTTTGGCTCTCACTCATTGGCCAGTGGACATAATCCCAGGGCATTGTCAACTTCTCCATTCAATGACTCAGGATTGTTACAACATTCCAGGCAGAGTGGTGGGGTGTTCACCCAGCCCCTTGCTATATTTTAAATGGGTATTGTCACATCTATGATCTCCATCCTTCCACCATGCTGCTGAATTGGCCAAACTCACTTCCTCCTCCTTAACTATGCTCCCCCATGGAGATCCAGAGCCATTGTCTCCATGACTCAAAGGCCCCGTCTGTGGTGTAGAATGGTCAAAAATGGCTCCAAAGTGTAAGATAGCAGCATAGTGCAGGTTCAATCGATGTGTCTGAATCTGTAAAGATTATTTATTTGGTCACAAGAACATACAAATGGCCATACTGGAGTCAGACCTATAGTCCATCTAGCCCTGTATCCTGTCTTCTGATTGTGGCTGCCGGTGCCAGATGCTTCAGAGGGAATGAACAGAACAGGGCAATTTATCAAGTGATCTATTGTGGTCAACACAATAGGCAGTGGTATCAGCACAGCAATTAAAGGAGCTAGGCACCTAACCCCATTGAAAGCCAAGTCTGCCCCCACGCACCCTATTTCCCAGTCTGTCCCTCCAATTCCATCTCTATATACTATGTACTCCAATGGAGTTAGAAAGAAGGTCCCATTTTTCTCCCCAGATTTCTCGGTTTATAGTTTTCCCACTAATGGCAGGTATGATGACCTAGAAAAAAAACAAAAAACCTTTTTATTCTAATAAACTATTTTTGTTTAAGGAACCTGCCATTTGCCAATTGCTTAATAAAATGTCAACAGAACAGCAGGTGAAATCCTAAGCCCTTACAGACTCAGGGGAGGAAATAAATAAATAAATTAATAGATGTCTCAAGTATAATTTACAGCATTCCATGCAGTTATTATAACCATCAGTGAGCTGCTCAGATTAGTCTCCAAGTTAAAGATTTGCAAGATGAGGAAAACCAGAGAAACTATGGAGGTTAGCCAACTATTTCTTTTATTGTTACTAGCTCCAATAGTAAAGAGGAGTCCCACCCCTCGATTCTAACACTCCTGCACTGTGTGGGTGTTTGGAATGCAAACCTAGGTCCAGATCCAAGTTTCGCACATCTCCTGTCTTTATAAACAGGCCACACAAAAAAATAAACCCCAAGCCCTCCTGAGCCTGGAAACACATTGGAGTTTTGTGACTTGTGCCCATTTCTATACAACATCAATGTTTATTATATTAATACACACACACAGTGTGTTGCACTTAATTACATACTGTTTGCTTCGCCATCATTTTCCCATAGGCAAGAGGAGGCAGCTGTAAATACCGTTGTTTTACATTTGTTTCCTGTAGGTTTATAGAGAAATCTGAAGGCGGTTCCTCCCTGCGAGTCTCTGTAGTCTGGTGGTGCCAGAGAAATGTCACAGTAAGTGCAGACTCAGAGGTTGATGACTGAAGCACATTCAGTCTTTAAAAGTCTATGCCTCCACTTAGCCTTGTTTATTTTTCCCACTAGGACAAAGCGGAAAGCAACCAGTATCTCACTGACCATTGGTTCCTCAGCCAGTGAAGTCTCTAGGAGCAATACAGCTCATCAGAGTTACTCCACTTTAATTCAGCCAGTATCTATTGACCCTCAAAGAGTAGGTTATAGATTTATTATTTTATTTACAGTATTTTAAAGCAATTTAATGGTCAGCTCTTGAGCCCATTGAAGCCAATGGCCAAATGGCAAATCATCTGCATGGGGACGCCCTGAAAGGAGGGTTTGGGTTTTTGTTTTTTTTTAATTTGTTCTGCCGCCTTAGAACTGTATTTCTAAACCTCCATCAACTTATTTAGGAAAATAGAGTGGCTGCCACATAGCTTAACCATTTGTCATACTCCTTCAAAGGCGCATTTCAGAAAGGACAGTTGGTTAAGAGCCCTACTAGCTGTAGAGCTGGGGAATTCAAACCATCCAGGGACTGGATTCCCATTAAACTGGGCTGGGGGTAATGACAAAGAACAGGACCACAGGAAAAACAAACACACACATTTCAACTATATATTAACAATCCCAAGCAATGCAATCCGAAAACTAATTTCCTTGAGAGTGGAGGTCAGTGAGGAGCAGTCAACATTCCGTGTAACTCACCCCAATGTTTCTTTCACATGCAGTCTTCTTTCACACAGGAAGTGTGGTTTAGAAATCCAATATGCCCCACTCCTGCCATCTTTGCTCGATCTAAACACAGCGAGTCACAATCCTGCAGCCCTTTCTCTCTCTTTATGTCTGCTGAATTTCAAGAATGGGGTAAGGACTGAACACCAGATTCCATGCGGTGTCACGTATGTGCAACCACTCTCACTGAAGTCAGTTGGGTTGCCTGGATGTAACTGAGGGCAGGACTGATCTCTGCATAAGGACTGCAAAATTTGGCCCGTAAATTGGCTTACCAGCCCTCTGACCACCACTTATTCTTACATGGCTATAAGCCTCCCTTCCAATAACTTGCTGATCACAATCCAAGGAGGCATTTTCTTCTGGAGCACTTGAGCAGAGACTATCCACAGAATAGTCAGTAAACTGATGCATGAGTAGCAGATAGGAGATTCCTGAGTTTATTTTAATTCAGAACCTGTCCTGCTGGATTTTTGCACATGAGAAATGCTAGCCATGATTAGAGCTAGTCCGGAATTTTTTTGATAGACTATATCAATTTATCAAAACTGAAATTTTTCATGGGAACATGGTAGTTTCAACTAAACTTTCGTCAGGAAAAGTTTCTCCAGTCCATCTTGGAATTTTTGCTCCAAGCCAGAGAGACTTTGACCCATCACAGAATAGTCAAAAAAGCCTCGAGGTTAAAGGCATTCAAGGAGGAGACCCAGGTTCAAAGTCCCTTCTGAACTAAGTAATGCTGGGTCTTGAACCTGGAGCTCTCACATTCTGGGTGAGTTTCCTAACCTTTGTGCTATAGCCTGCTGTGGTAAGTGGGTGTGTAATTTTTTCTGAAAAATTACAAGAGTTCTCACTTTAATCGCAATTTAGAAAAAAACAAACTCATTTTTTCCACTCTCAAGAAGTGTAGCAGGACAGGAAAACCATTTCCCACCCAGCTCTAGCCTTCTTTCCTATGTTTCAGAGAAGTGAGCTGTAGCTCACGAAAGCTCATGCTCAAATAAAATGGTTAGTCTCTAAGGTGCCACAAGTCCTCCTTTTCTTTTTGCTTCTTTCCTGTACAGCTGCAGAGCCCATCTACAAGCCAGACTGGTTCTACTTATGGAATCGCCCCCGTGTTTACAAAGGTAACAGCACAAACCTCAGTATATTCTCTCCACACCATCTGGGCTTGAACTACGGATGTTGGGTCTTTGTTTCTCCTTTTACTCCTGGACTGCAAGATATTTGGGGATGAAACATGGCTCACCTTAAATTTCATAAATGTCATGTCCGTTTGGCAGTGCTATATGATCAACTACATCATAAGGTGTATAGGGTCCCAGTTTAAATGGAACTGTGTACATAAATCAATTCCACGGATTCTCTACAAAGGAGGCTTAAGGGTGCACATGTATCAGGGTATCTACAGATGTTCCTCAGTTAAATTGCTCCATTTGCCTAGATGATTTTTCTCCACATTTTTAAAGATGTAGGGAAAAAAGTCTATCACATATTCATGCAAGATATTGCTCTTTATAAAACACGCAGAGACAATGCGGGGGGGGGTTTGAGGAGAAGAGGCACAGTCATGTCGTCCTCCTCCTCCCTGCTCCCCCCCCCCCAAATTTCTGCCAGGGTTTATATGCCCTGCTCTGAACACCAGAACCTTTAAATCAACAGTTACGCATAATTTCTGCTAACACCCACAACCCACCAAAATTTACATGGAATCTAATCAACTACTTTAAAAAAAACAAAAACAAAAACCCAGCATTTCATTTAGCTACATTGTACATTCATAAATGTGTGTGTAAACAACACTAAGCATTTGCCATTTAACTGTGTACATAACAAAACCTTAGCCATTTCAAACTGTTTTTCTTCCTCCAGAGTCTACAAAACATCAGGGCCAAAAAAGGTCAATTAGCGGTGTTTGAATGTCGAATACAGGCCAGGCCCACTATGCATGTGCGCTGGTACAGAGACTATAATCAGATCATTGATTCTGCAGACTTCCGAATACTAAGGAAAAGTAAGTATTATTATGCTCACCAGACGCAGAATAATTTCATTCATGGCACAGACACATTCATGGGATAGTAATAAGATAGGAACGGAGAGCTATTAGAAGATCAGAAGACAGCTGTGCATTTATATAGCAAGAATACAGCCTGAAAATACCAAATAGTTTAAAGAAACAGAAGGACATATTAGGTCTCCCCTTTCGTTCCTCAGTGAGAAGAAATCAGACATGTGAACTGCTGATCACATACAAAGAGTGTTTTTCAGGAAAATAACTGCAGGAGTTTCAGAACCCATTAGAAATAGCCATTACAAAATATCATGACAAAGCATCTATTGATCAATAGTATCTTCAACGAATGACTACTGATTAGCAATAGACATTAAAGAAGAGACAAAACATGAGCATATTCCCACATAGGTGTTCACAGATGTAATGGGCCGAATTCATTCCTGGTGTAACACGGCTGAAATCAATGGAGTTGTACCAAGACTGAATAAGGATCCTTACATATGAACACACTGGAGATAACCTTGAGCCACAGAGTTCAGACCTCTGGATATGAATTTCTTCTTGCATCAACATGTGTCCAAGGCCTATCTCCAATATACCCACACTTTCAGATGCTAAAGATGCTTGGCTTCCTGCTTCATAACATATACCTTGCCTCTTACTCCTTTATCTCTATTTGTCATGTCGTACAAATGCATGGGGCCAAATTCTGCTCCCAGCAATGTTGGTGTAAGTCTGGATTAACTCCACAGAAGTCAGTGGAGTGACACTGGTATAACAGAGCAGAATTTACCACAGGGTGTTGCGCTGAAGACACAGAACTGGAAGTCAGGGCACCTGGATTCCATTCCCTTTTCAGATTTTGGGCAAGTTCCTTACAATCTCTATTCCTGAGTTTTCCTCTCAGTAAATTGGGGATAATAATGCAACCTATGCCATATGTAAGATAAATTCATCAATATCTGGAAAGTGTATAGCATTTCTTGGATGGAAAGTGAAAAGTAATTACCATCTAGATTATTTTCTTTCCAAAACTTTACTAAAAAGAAGAGATACAATGAAAATAATTGTGGTTAAAACAAACAATTCTGTATTTTAGACTGGCTTTATGAACTCATGGAGAATTAAAAATCACATTATTTAAGTTAGGACCTCCAGAAACATAAGACCACCAGTACTGCATTTTTCTCTTGAGCTATGAGAGGAAACTGAATGAGAGACAGATGAAAAATGTTCCCTGCATATGAAATCTCATCCTAAAATACTGATCATTCTGTAACCTCTTTGATGGGCTGTCTGGAAATCTGAGTACTGAAGGAAATTTTATAGCAATTAATTCTCTCTTCTTTCTTATTTTGAACAGAAACATGTTTGTCGGCAGTTCCTGGTAAGTACTTTGCAAAGCTTTTGCTAAATATTATGTCACTTCGTTTGCAATAGGCTGGCCCAGAATAAAAGCCACTGATGGAAGGTTAGCAAGAGCAAAACAGCTTGTGCACTGATACAGTGATAGTCTCTGCATACCTGGGTTCGAGTACAAGCACCTAAGAGGCATAGTAGGGAAGGATTTTGTCCCTTTAAGGTTCAGCTAGGAAGACAGAAGGCTCTCTGTAGTGAAAACCTACCAGCCTATAAAATGACCTCAGGACTTTAGTGAGGTTTCCTCTTGAACGGGTGTAAGTGAGAGCAGAATTTAACATATGGGGGAAGCAAGTCTTGCACTGCATCCTGGATACGGATACGAAAGGAACCCTCCCCTACCATCCCTTACCCCCAAAATCCCTTCACTTCTTGCTGGGCAACCCAGCTGCCTGTTACCACAGAGGCCCATTACTGTTCCTGCAAGGAGCACCTCCTAGCTCACCCATCCTGGTCAGTGGGCAGGGGCGGCTGGCAGACTGGAAATAACATCATCCCTTTAGCACCTGCGTAGGGTCTGCTCACCCCAGAATACAGGGAATGAGTGTAAGACAGCAGTTCCATCAGCGGGCTCAGGTGGCAGGCTATCAAGAGCCCCTGACACTATTGCTGGGAATTACAGGCTCGGTATTTCCTTTGCTTCCGTGGTTTTTGATCCCAGGCTGCTTTTCCATACTTCATAACTGCTGTTTTTACAAGCCTCAGTGTGTACCTCTGCAAGAGCATTGGCATGTGAGGAATACAGACCCCAGCTTAGCTTCACTCATGCCCAGCCCCAGCTCTCAGCACTCAGTGCACCTCGCCTTGCAAGGGGCAGCTTTCTAAAGAAAGGTCACAGGGTTAAATCCTGAGCCTATTAAAGGGGATGGCAAAATTCCTCATGGACTTCCTGGGAGTCAGCATTTGGCCCAGAGACCCTTATGGTACCAATCACATCCTCCAATCTCTCATTTCAGAGGAAGTTTGCACATTGGTTATTACAGAAGCTTTTCCCGAAGACTCCGGGGTATTTAAATGTATTGCTGAAAATGAGTTTGGAGCAGTGGCATCCAGTGCCCACCTTTCTGTTTCCCAAGGTAAATAAAGGCATTCAGCTCATGAAGAGGGTAATAAATTCAAAGGACCTGCCTCCACTCAGCATTGGGCAGAGTCCCAGTTTCTTATCAAGGGGAAAACCAGGCCTAAACATCTTAGAAACTCAAGCTAGATATAGTAATAAGAGGAGTGGCTCCAAGATAATTTTTTTTACTCTAAACAGGATGGTCCCCACTGGGCTCATTTCCCCTGGGAAATGCCCAAATGGACTACGAGTAAGAAGGAGGGTGAGGTCACGTCATTCCAGGTGGTGATAACATGGTGGAGCCAATAAACAGGGCACTTTCCCAGAAAGGGGGCTCTTCCCAGAACTACATCCCCATAAACTCTCCAAGTAGCCAGACACACTCCTTACTTACAAGATAAGTACTCTCCTTCCCCCACCCCACCCAGCCCTATGATCTCAGTGATATCCTCACTGGGGTCCTCAAGTGGCCATGTGTGTGCAGCATCCTCCTACTTCACCTCTTCTTAAGAGGGCCACTTCGCATCAGAAAAAAATGTCTCTATGGATACTGACTTGTGATCACTGTACTCCCCTTCCTCTTGCTAGGTCATAGGGCACCTGTTGGGGTCAGTCTCAGTTTCCCTACCCTTGCTGTCCCTGCTAGTTTGCAACCCCCTGTGGTACCGGTCCCCATTGCTTCCTCCCCTCCTGGTGCTCAAGAGTGCTATCACCAAAAAGGGTATGGTGACTTTACCATGCCCCTAGCGGTCCCTGTTTTTTCCCAGTACCCAACAGAAGGATGGCCTTACACTGTGGCAATGCCTGCCGCTGCCTGTCTGTGTAGTGGGGCTAAGCAGGCCATTCAGAGAAGGTAGACAGGAATTGGCACACCAGCCAGTCCGATCATCCAAAATGGTCCTAAGGATCTTCAGCAATGGAACTTAACAGTTCTCCAACCTGGTCCCCTTTAGGTTGCTGTTGGTCAGTCACAGGGTGACCAGATAGCAACTGTGAAAAAATGGGACGGGGTGGGGATGGGGTTTATAGGCACTTATATAAGAAAAAGTCCCAAAAAACGGGACATCTGGTCACCCTTGTCACTCACATGGCAGAATCGGAAGAATCCCTCAGGCCACCTACAGCAGCATGCAAAACTCCCTTCACTAACCCCAGGAGGAAAACAACAACACTCCCCAGTTGTAAAGTGACCAAAATTCAGTCATAAAATGTGATATGGCATTGGAATTACTCTATTCAAGACACAAGCTTTCTGTTCAGTTTTAAGCTTCTTAGGAAAGTGGTGCAGATGGGAGAACAGGAAACAAATGAGTTTCTGGGTCATTTTTAAAGAACTCCAATAAGGATATTACACTTTCACCTGTGATGTAAATTGGAGGGAATGGTCACTAGTGGTCAGAGTTCTGCTGGCACCTCTTAACAGGAAGGATGCGATCATCAGCATCCTGGGAAAGTCCAGTTTGGGATATGTACCTGCCTCCCCAAAATTCCCCCACTAGTTTCAGTTTCTGTCCAAATCATGTGCATGGTATTGCTGCACCGTGTTTAGTTTCACCCACGAGGTGGCTCAGTTTTGCTCTAGATAAGGTAGAGAGTGAAAGGATTTGTAGATGTGTTTATATAGTTCTTTGGAATGCCCTCTGCCTGGAAGGTGCGATATCAGTTTTTGCCTGAGCAATTAGCAATTGTACTTTGCAGGAGCAAAAGAGATGGAAGGATTTGAAACCCTTCCCCATACGCAAGCTGCCAAGAAGACAGCCTCATTACCGAGGAAAAGCCAGAATGTGGTAAAGGAAAGAGATCTGGCTACCAAGCCCCCATGTAATGTGCTGCAAAAGACCCCAGACCCAGGCAAGCAAAGGGAACGTGTGAATTCTGGATGGCAGAATCACCAGCGTGAAATGGAAGAATTTCATGGCATTTATGAAGACTCTCCTGAGACTTCATCTGCTTGGTAAGGCAAAGTGGACAGCACAGCTGTACTTAAGTCCATTGTATAGCTGCCTGTTTGTTTGCACACATGCACAATTACCTGACCTGTAGTCATAAATGCACAATGCAAATGTTTGCATATGTAACCCACTGGGGAGCATATGAGACAGGTCCCTCTCTATGCCGATCTTTAAAGGAGCAGAGTTTGTTGCAGCCTGAGCTAGAGAGAATTGGCTCTTTATCTCAATCTGTATCAACTCATGCCTTTAGTTCTGGAGTTCAATCTCTGATGTGTTGTCCAGAAAAGCAGCCATCCCACATACATAGGTTCCCATGTTTAGCACAATTCCACTGCTGCATGAACTTGGAAAACGTGGCCCAGAGTTCAGACATACAGTACTCAGGCCATTAAAATAAGTGGGCACAAATCAAGAGATGAATACTGTCAATGACTCATTTCCCCCAAAACACAGACAGACAACCAGCCATGCTGGGCCCACATTTTAAAAAGAGCTCAACACTCAAAATTCAGGCTCAGGTTTTCAAGAGTTTTCAGCATTCAACAGCTCCCAAATATTCTCAAGGGGAATGGCAGGATGCTAAATACTTTTGAAAAATCTGGCCACAAAAAAGTAAGGACCAGTTTTTTAAAAGGTATTTAGAGGCATCCACAGAAGCAGATAGGTGCCTAATTGGATTTTCAAGAGTTCCCAGGCATTTTTAGGTGCCTAAACACTTTTACAAATCTAACCTTAATTAACCCCTAGGAAATCTCTCTGCCTCTAGAGCAGAGCATGAGACAGGGAGCCATGCACTCCCAATTTCTAATCAGAGCTCTGACACCAATCTCATCAGTAGTCTTGGGCAAGTTACAGCACCTGTGTGCCTCAGTTTCCCCCTCTGTACATTGGAGATCATACTTGGGGGGGGGTGTCTTAGAAGCGTGTTTCAATTAGCGTTTGTAAAGCATTTTGAAGATGAGAGGTGCTAAATAAATAAATGATAAGCATTGAATAGCTGCTCTACAGGATACAACCAGAACGGTTCCACCATGTGTCATAGCCCATCTACTGCCAACAGCTCATGCAGCTCCTCCAACAAAATGAAGCATTACTTGCCCTGGTAGGACCCTGTGCTTTTTGGAGCAGGAGGCTCAGCATTCTAACCTGTTGGTTCCACAGAGATCTCAGTGGCCATAGCTCACAGCATGGTGACAACTGTGAAGCCCTAGTGGCCACAGATTTGTTGCAGTGCTGTCTCGGAGAAAAAGAACAAACTGGACTTGGTTACTTTTCTTTGCAATCCTGTCCTAGACACGAGCAACACTGTAATGGTGCTTATTTTCACTGTGCGGCTCTCAAGCAGGGTTAGTGATGGTCAGTCCAAGACTGGCTAGTACATGAAGGTTCCCCAGCACTTTTCATGAGGAGAAGGCTCACTAAAAGACAAGCTTGTGCCTCTCACTTGGTCAGCTGAATGCGAGCACTGCATTATGCCTTCACATCATGTATCACTGGTTCTGTGACAGAAAGCAATTTGTACTGGGTAACATTATATTTGGATCCACTCATCAACCACAGCCAATGAATTAGTTATTTTAACAACTCTGAACATACGATTATGCAAGCTCACCAGAAGAGGAGAGGTTATTTTTAAATATTGATTTCCCTGGGCAGGGATTAGTTCCTGGTAAATTTTATTTAATAGGGAACTGAAAGTGGGGGTTTTAATTTAAATAATTTGCAAATCATCAGCTGAGGCCTGATCATGCAATGAACTCCACACAGGCAGATTCCTGTGCCCATAACATCAGTGGGTCTCCACCTATTGAGATCTGCTTATGGCAGAATCAGAGCTGTAATTGAAGTCAGCTTGGTGGCCCTAGATAAATCAGCTTGCTTACAATATACCTTGACAGAGTTCAGCTTTGTAAGATATGAAGAGGCAGTTCCTGCAGTCTTCTACAGGTTGTGAATGTGCCTTAATTACTGAAGCCATCAAATATGAGAAACTAAACCCAGACATGTGATTACTATGCTGTGTGGTCAACTCAGGCTCCTATAACAATTCTGACAGGTTTCAGAGGAACAGCCGTGTTAGTCTGTATTCGCAAAAAGAAAAGGAGTACTTGTGGCACCTTAGAGACTAACGAATTTATTTGAGCATGAGCTTTCGTGAGTGCTCAAATAAATTCGTTAGTCTCTAAGGTGCCACAAGTACTCCTTTTCTTATAACAATTCTGAACACCTAAAGTGGCGAGTTGAGCAGCAATGGGGGTGGGGGGGCGTATCTAAGAGTGTGTTACTTGTACTTTTTACCTGTGGATTATTTCAAATCAAGGCAGGCTGTTACAACCACCCCCAGACAGGAAAGTCCCTATAAAGCTTTCACTGACACGTTTCTTTCTAAAAGGGAGACATTTTCTAGCTTAGCCAAAGGAGTCAAGTCAGTTTCTCCACCCTCTTTCCAGACTGGTCACCCAAGGTAGGAAGTTGGTACTTCAACATTTCCAGTAAGTTCAATTTTGTGCAGTCTCTTTTTTGGATGATGCTTTGTTCTAACTTATCCCAGGGGAAGTGAGTATTATTTAGATTTTTTTTTAAAAGTTCTGGTTTATAAATTCTGAAAGAGGCTTATACAAAGTGTCACATAAGTGAGATCTAGTTTAAAAGCCTGTATTATTTCACATGAGACAACTAAGGTCTGGAATTACAGCACCAATGAAAGTTTCTCACTGGAATGACAGTGGCTTTGGGCCTGATCTTTTTAAAGGCATTTAGGTGCCTAAAGATAGCTCCACCCCTGAATCTTCCCCGTGCCACTTCTGAAAATCCCACTAGGCTCCTATTTGTATCTTTGGACATCTAAATACCTTTAAAAATCAGGCCCTTTGGGCATGATCCTGGAAATGTGACCACATGTCCTACCCAAGTCAGTGAATACTACTACTGACTCCCATGAAACTAGCTATAGCCAAGTGTCTGTAGGGTCACGCCCCTAATGACTTGCTACACGGTAGCCGGCTCTTTTGGGATATAGGCGATTAAAGTTGTAGAAACAGACTTAAATACATGGAAGCAACAGTGTCAATGGAAACTTACCAGAAAGAGAAGGTGGAGACAGGTGTAATGTCAGAATGCAAGCCCATTATTGGGAAGGAACGGGGCAGATAATTCCCTGTGCTTGTTCTTCTCAGAACTACCAGTTAGCAACACAGTCACACCTACAAAACAAAAAAACAAACAAAAACACCAGTAAATAATGCTAGAAAATAGCCACTAGCTGCCAGCCATCTTCTGAAGCCTTTAAGCTTCCAAACTTACTAGCTTCCTTTTCCCTGCTCCCCAGGGGAAAAAGCACAAAACAAACAATTGCTGAGCTTTAAGTGTTAAAGGGACACGGTCAACAAGTACTCCTTTTCTTTTTGGTCAAATCTAGCTCATTTAAAGAAGAGGTTTGAGGCCCTAGACCTGTTCTTAAGTCTATTGGCCAGTTTCTGTCTTTACAAGATGATCTTTCCATTTTTTTCCCCCTCCCTCTGCTGCTGTGTAAAGATCCTCAGAAACTGACTAGACACAAACTGGGTGCAATCAAATATACAAATTAAACTGAAGAAACAGCTCTTCTCTAATGTTCTTCGTTTAGGGAAACCTTAGCTGTTAGTTACAAGTTTAAAAATTCATAGTTTGTATTGGGTAGACAGTGTCCCTTCTTAAAAAATGAATTAACAGTTCTTTTAAACCACTTCCTACCTTTGATTTCCATCTTCTGCATTCCTTTCACTTCTCCCAACCCAGTCCTAGCTGTATTTAGCAGCCTCTTAGATATACAAAGCTGCCTTTTAAATTGATGTCTTGCAACCAAATTCTGTTCTGAGATAAGCATGCTAGACTCTGAGGTCAATGGGAGCCGATCCTGCCTATCTAAGCACAGAATGTGACCTTTAACACTCTCACAACTTTCTACAAGTCTGATGATCGCACTACAATTGTCTTTACTCTCTTTTAGTCCACAGCAGTTCCTATTTACAAGTGTGGAATCTTGGTTTTAGCTACAGCACATTTCCTTCCATAATCACTCTCATCATGACAAATTTAAGTAAATTAGCACATAATTAACACCTGCTATGAAGAATTTGTTCACCCAACAGAGGGATCATTTAAAAATGAGCTTTAGGTGTGAATGCACCTTTCCTTAGTGCCCAAAAGACACCAAAAAAGTGATTGAGGGAAATCTAAAGGTTACATGTATTTTATATTGCTGTACATCTGTCGAAATCTATGGACACTATATTAGTAGGACATGCTATAAAAGTGTTGCTAACATATAAATAAAAAAGACAGCACTCTGGTCTCTGGCAGGGAAGGATACAATCCACCCAGGTTAGGGTAACACATTGTTAGGGTTGTGAGCCCCCCATGTCCATCTGTCACATTGTCAATTCCCGATTTGGTGGAGAGTTGCCTAGGCTGACCTATCTGTACCCCTATCCTATCTAAAGCTCTGATCCTGCAAACACTTCCATGGTTAATTTTACTACCATGAGTAATCCCATTGGTTTTGATGGGATAACTCATAATAGTAAAGTTAAGCATATGTGTATTTACAGGATTGGGCCTAAATGGTTAAGAATTGACCACATGCACTCATGCAGATGGCCGACTTACACACCCTTGCAAAGTTAAATGCAGAATCAAGGATTTGTGTGTGCTAATTCAGTGTTTCTCAATCTTTTTGATACCAGGGACTGGCTTGCTACCTTCCTAAATAGTGTCAGGGAGATCTCAGGGACCGGCACTGGTCCATGGACCAGTTGTTGAGAAACACTGAGCTAATGGGTAGCTATTTAAACCAACCCTATATTTTGTATTGCATAGTTCTGGCTTATGGCCCTGGGCACCTTTAAATCAGCATTGGTTCTACAGTGATATCATTCAATGAATTGCAGTCAATTAAATGAACAGAGGTGTAAGTTTGCTAAATTGTGCTGTTTCACAAGTCCGTAAACACCAAAGAAAATCTTTGTGTTTAGTTGTTCTTCACCCTATAGTCACTCAGGCAGACCACTAAGGAAGGGAAGCTGTGTTTCTATACAGGAGCTTGCAATCTCAGTTCCTTTTAGCTGAACACAACTATTATAAAGAATTGGCCGCTCCTGGACTCTGGCAGGTTAGTGACACAGCTAAATAACACAGAACATTTAATTGAGAAAGCAACAATAGATGGTGTGTCAATTCTTTTAAAGTGGGCAGTCTTTTCTAGTGGGCTAGGCAAGGAAGTTCTAACTTCCTAACTAAGCAAGTAAAGTTCTAAGTCAGCTTCTCAAGATGGCTTGCTACGTGCCCTTGAGCATATCACTTAACTTCAGTGGCCTTGTCAACAGGATTTTCAGACTCTCGCCACCACTGCAGATCAGCTGGGACTTGTTATGCTCAAAGAACTTGTGTTGACCAGACACAGGTATTTTTACTGCTGTGTGATTTCAAATGCTCTCTGAGTAGGGTTAAACCAGTGGTACTCAGACTTTCCAGACTACTGTATCCCTTTCAGGTGTCTGATTTGTCTTGCATACCCGCAAGTTTCACCTCACTTAAACTACTTGCTTACAAACTGAGACATAAAAATACAAAAGTGTCATAGCATGCTATTACTGAACAATTGCTTGCTTTCTCATTTTTACCATATAATTATAAAATAAATCAACTGGAATATAAATATTGTACTTGTCAGTATACAGTAAATAGAACAGTATAAACAAGTCATTGCCTGTATGAAATTTTAGTTTGTACTGACTTTGCTAGTGCTTTTTATGTAGCCTGTTTCAAAAGTAAGTAAATATCTAGATGAGTTGATGTGCTGCCTGGAAGACCTCCGGGTCCCCTTAGGGGTACACCCTATGCCCCTGGTTGAGAACCACTGGGTTAGACAATATAATAAAAATGCCTTCTGGAGAGCTGATGTGGGGAGAACTGAGGAAAGGGAATAATAGAATAAGGTGTCCAAAACTGCTGGTGCAGACAATGTCACAGATCCTCCCTGCTGAAAAATGAGATAATGAAACCTACTTGTCTACCTCACACAGCTGTTGTAACTAAGGCTTGCTGTGCTTTGCAGAGTTTGCAAATAACTCCTTTACAGCTCAGTTGGATGGAAGCATACCCACAGTGTGAGGAGCTGCCCCAGTGCCCATCCCCTCATTGTGTGTGTGTAGCTATGTATATTTTAGCACTGCAGTGTGTTTAACAACAGGCACTTGGGCACGCTGAGCTTTCAGCGGTAAAGAGGGAAGGACATTGCATGCTAGGGAGGTGCTGGAACAAAGGAGGGCTGTAACTAGATTGGCAGAACTGAAATCTGAGCACTTGCAATTCTACTGCTTCAGGTATCTCTTTCAGAAATAGAGTCCCCCAGCTTGTCCTGGGGGGGTCCCCTCTGCATAAAGCGGCTGCTCAGCTAGACAAGGGAAATGATTCATTTATCTTTCCCTACCCCAGTGCAGCAGTGCTAGATATTTACAAGCCTCCTATAGCCTTGGTATCCACCCTCTGCCTGCTGGCCTGTGTCAGAACCCTAAGGCTCATCCTATCACCCCATCCTCAAAGCCCCCTGGAGGAAAATGCCAATCACAGTCCATCATCACTGGTCCTTCTTCAGCTGGAAGAAACACTGCTGTTTTACACACATGCAAGAGGCTAGAGCAAGCTGCAGGATTGGGCAGCTTAGCGCAGAGCCTGTGAAGTATTCCAAGTCATTACAAAAAGAAAAGGAGGACTTGTGGCACCTTAGAGACTAACAAATTTATTTGAGCATAAGCTTTCCTGAGCTACAGCGATGAAGTGAGCTGTATCTCAGGAAAGCTTATGCTCAAATAAATTTGTTAGTCTCTAAGGTGCCACAAGTACTCCTTTTCTTTTTGCGGATACAGACTAATACGGCTGCTACTCTGAAACAAGTCATTACAGTTCTCCTTTCTCCAAAAATCGTACTGAGATGGAAAAAAAAAAAAACCAAACAAGTGGCTATGTAGATGTATTAACCTGTTCTTGTACTATATGGTGTAGCTCACTGATCAGCAGACCGCAAAGGCACATGGCCACTTGCAAAACAGCATCTGAAAAAACTGGGCTTATTCCATTAAACCTAACAGAACTGCAAAAGATAGTGTTTAGGCTGGGGACTCTTATTTTGATATGCTTGCATAGATAGGTGGACAAGGGAGTACATCAGATGTCATTATCTGGCAGCAGATAAAAGTACTTGGTCTTATAATACTAAGCGGAGTGCTACTATGATTACAGTCCGTGTCAGGGAATGACTATCCCTTCCCCAAAATATTGGTTAAAGCCTAGGTGACAACTTCTGCAGGTAAGTATTTTTCCCCCTGTCATTTTTATTTCAGATCTCTGATTAGCAGCACTGTCTGATCTGTACTTAAAAAAAAAAAAAGAAAAAAGTGATGCACTGAATAACATTGCTCAGTCAAATGCACAGTGTTTGTACTGTAGTTTGCTTGTTCATCTGGAAAACATTGAGAAAAACAAGTCTTTTGATGTGAACTCAGAATTACTTGTAAGGAAAATGTACTTGATCTAAAATGTAAAGTTTTATATTCATATTATGTTACAAGAGAAAGTTTAGGGTAGACCTTACTAAATACTTATGTACAGTATTGAGACAGTTCTCTAGAACTTTGGGTTGTTTTTTTGTGTGTGTATGTAAATGGATAGATAAAATGGGTCTGTAAAATATTTCAGTAAAAATTGCTGAATTCTGGGGTTTTAAACTCAGTTTGTTGCACTGGTGAACAAGAAAATAGTTTGGACATGATCCAGAAATTAGTTTCACATTCCAAGAATGTGCGGAAGGGAAAAGTTATGGACTTTATGAGAAAATTCCTGTTCGTTTATGGTTAATTTACAACTACACTGATAAACAGCACTAGGAAATGGAAGCTTTACCTCTTGTTTAAAACAGGAGAGATGTCTTAAGAATATGATCTCTTCCCCAGGGGAATTTATGACCTCATGGAACTCTTCTTTGGGCTCTCCTAGGAAAGGAATACAATATACTGTGCTTGTGTGTGTGTCTATATATATATAGAGAGAGAGAGAGAGAGAGAGAAGCAAAACAGCTGATCTCTGTTGGACAAGACTGCAATTTTTTCCAGCACATGTAACTTGTGTAGATTTATAGTTCTTTATTTAATAATAGATTTTACAATTCAGCAACTTGCTTGGTCCACTTTTATGAAACTTGACTCTTCTTTATAACTGATAAGAGGTATAGTTTAGACATCTGCAATTTACATATGTAATACAATCAAGCCCTTTCCTTCTAAGTTTGTTTGCCCTACTGTATCTTATAGCAGTGCTTTATCTAGCTATATATTCTGCCTTAATCAGTACTGTCTGTGTGCTATCTGGCAAGACAAACATAATTCACTACAGCCATGCTTTCAATTAGCATTCACTCACAGCAACTTCAGCATTAATGCTCACTCACAAATCTCAGCAGATTACTTCAACAAGTTGAACTGCTATTACATGCAAAAGGCTGAAATACACACTTCCCTTCACTAGGCTTCCTATTTACACACCTAATCTGAATTGGTCAGAAAACTTGAGTTCAGAAGTTTTGATCTTTGGTCTCCAATAAGGCATTATACAAAGTATGGAAAACTTAATTTAGTGACCTTAAAATGAGGAATATAGCTATAGTCCTATAATGACAATTCTGAAAAGTTTAATTCTTTTGGTTTATTTTTTTAAAAACTTATCTACTATAGTTAACAAAACTCTAGTAATCGGATACAGACCCCAATTCATGCTTCACTAGCAGTGTAGTGAATTGATGAATTCCATAGCAAAAATACTGAATTCTGTGCTATACAGAAAAAATGCTAGATTCCGGGGTGCAGAATTATATAGACCACAGTTCCTTGATTGAGCTGACTGTGGTAGTTCACACCTTCTTAGAGCTATCACTTCAGGATGCCCGCAGATTCAGGCAGGCGGCACCCTCAGGTCATGCTTGGTTCATGTTTTCAAGATGATCATTGCAACTCCATTACTTTGTGACAGAACTTAACATGCTGTTCCAGAGAAGACACCCGTGGTGACCAACGAGCTAAGCTTGAATGGGGGAGTAGAACTCCATATAATGATCAGAAATGTATTGTTCATATAGCTCTAGAATGGCTTAAAATAGAAACTTCAGACATGGGTTATTGATTTATTAATATTTAATAATCAATCTAAAGAGTATGATGCTCATGCATCTGAGTGACTGCTCTCTACTACACAATACTTACAACTCAAATTGTAACATACAATTTATGTTATTTGTATTGTCTTCCTAAAGGAATAATCCACATCAAGACAGCCCCTTTCCATCGAGCTAGGGATTCCATTCTACCCAGGAACCTACCCAAGAAAGTTTTTGTGGCCTATCATCTAATTTTTACCAGCCACCAACCCAAAGCTCACTGTCACCTACAAAAAGCCAGGACAATCACGAAACCTCCCCTATGAGTGTCAGTAATCTCCCATCTATGTCCTCAGTGTACCAACCAAGCATGTTTAACTACGAGCGTCCAAAACATTTTATCCAGTCTCAGAATACGTGTCAAGGGAAACTGCAGCCTCCGGGACCCAAGACATCTGCACTGTCAAGCAGTCAAACCAAACAATCATCAATTCTAATCCAGCCTCGTAACTCTAGCGAGCAGAAGTTTTCTTCGTCTTCATCGCTGAGCTCCCCAATCTTTCTCTCCTCGTCTTCCCATAGCTCCCATAAGGAATCTGCATTTCCCATCACACCTGCATCTGCACAGTCTCCTGCTACCTCCTCATCTGGGCAAAGGCTTTCATCCATGCATAACCAGTCCCCTGCAGCATTCCTCTGCTCAGTGTTGCCCTCACAGTCTGATTATAATAGCCAAGCTCCTTCTACTGTGGAATCTAAGTAAGTATGTACAGGCTTCTAACTTTCCCCTGCTTTGAATTAGTTGTGTGTGGGTTTTGTGCTGCTCCAGATTTTGACCATGTCTATATATTGGGTGAAATCCTGGTTCCAAGGAAGCCAATGACTAAACTCCCATTGGCTTCCATCCCTCCTGATCCTAATTGCTTTACTCATGCAGGCATGGGCCCATGGTGTCTGGGTGGGAGAAGTATTTGTAAATTAGAAACTAAACTGCAAATTCTTTACATACCCCTCCACTGTGCGTTCATTTGTTAGCACGAGAGCAAATCTACACTTAAATGCTGCATCAGCGCAGCTGCATCACCTTAGCGCTTTAATGAATATGCTCTAAGCTGATGGGAGAGAGCTCTCCCATCTGAAGTTAATTCACCGGCCTGAGAAGCGGTAGCTGTCAGCACTGTCTACACGGGGGGGCTGATAGAACTATGTCGCTCGGGGGTGTGGATTTTTCACACCCCCGAGCGACCTAGTTATACAGATATAGGTCTAATGTAGACCAGACCTGACATAAGCAGTCTACTTTGTCGTTATGGTGGAAACTAATCCCATAAGGGCAGCCAAAGCAAGGGTTGGGCACTCATCTTAAATTGCCGACATTAAATTATTCTCTGATTTCATTCAATTTCAGAAAACAGGAATTCTGTGCGAAAAGAGTGCTCCTTGTGAGAGAGCTCCCATGCAGTAACTATAATGTTTCATAGCAAAATACAAAGGTATCCCCCGAGTCCCTCTCACTTTATGTATCCAGAGGTTGAGAAACTGACCCATGGTAACACTTTTCAGGAATCCCATTTCAATGATTCTGAGGTGTAAGTGACTTGAGAGCTTCTCAAAGTTCTATCCCTTGAAACCAAGGACCAGCGTCTCCTCCCTGATGTGACTCTCTCAGATTCAGTGCCATGCTGAGCCAAGACACTCAGTGACCTCACTGGGAGCTCATATGAAGAGCAAGGGAAGAATGTGCCCTAGCAACTGCATTGAGGAAAATGGAGGGAAGTGTGTTTTGTTTGCTATTTTGGACATAAAGCTGGATTAAATGCTCGTATTCATGAAAACTAAAGCTACCAGCTTCCTTGAACCACAACTGTGGTGTGATTGATAAAGTGCAGGTATTATTAATTAGGTTAGGTGTAATTCTAACGAGCCCCATACTTCTCCAGAACGACACTGTTCTAATTATCTCACTGTGTGAGATAATTAGATACGTGCCTGTGACGACCACAATTATACAACCGAATACTTTGCAGCTCCACTATGTCATCTGTCTGTGGATATCTAAATGCTTTACAAATACTAAGTAAATTCAATACTCCATGAGACAGGTAAGCGTTATCCCAATAATTTTGCAGATGGGTAAACTGAGGAACACTGAGGCTGGGTAACTTGCCACGGTCATGCAGCTATTTCAAAATAGTCAAGCATCAGGAAGAGATATGTGAAATCCAGGTTCCACTTCCCCTGCTCTGACCACTAGGAAGTACTCAGTGGGGGAAGAAGAGCATTTGGAATGGTGTGCACTGAAAATAAGCTGTTGGGACTCTTGCTCTTTATGGAAAAAACATAATATGAAGGAAATGTAGGGGCATGATGGGTTCCAAATACCCATGTTAGAATATACACGGTCCTGCTACACACTTACACTGTTGCTCCGGTTGTATTCTGTCCGCTTCTACAACTAAAGCACCACCAGCGAGCTCACAAAATTATTCCAAGGGATGCTACCCTATTCCTAGGTTTCAGAGTAGTAGCCGTGTTAGTCTGTATCCGCAAAAAGAACAGGAGTACTTGTGGCACCTTAGAGACTAACAAATTTCATGAGCTACACAAAAGCTGATGCTCAAATAAATTTGTTAGTCTCTAAGGTGCCACAAGTACTCCTGTTCTTTTTACCCTATTCCTATGCCCTACCCAAGCCTTCTAGCAAGAAATGACCAGAAAAGGACATTGCCTATGTAAATCATCTCAGCCTTTGCCAATAGCCTGATCCTGCAATCCTCACTCATGGGGCATCCTTGCCCAAAGGAGGTTAGTATACTCCACCTCAGTGAAGTTTGCAGGATATGTCCCCAAAAGGGACAGAGACTGCTCTGCAGAGGCTTGGGTTCTGTATCCCTGAACCCTAACATTTTACCCCAGTAATTCCCTGGGTAGTGAGAACTCAAACGAAAGGCACAACCACATCTCTGTGTGTATATTCACTTGTTCATCTGGTTGTCACTCGAAGGATCACTAGATGCAGATTTTTTTCCCCCAAAACACTTGTCCAGCTGTGGATTTACCCTACAGAAAGAGTTGTGGTAAAAATGCACCAAGACAACATCCACCATTAGAACTAGGTGGAATATAACCATATAGTCCTTCCCAAACTTGGCCATAACTGACACCGTCTCTGAGCCGTCTCACACAACCCAGACTATGGCTGGGTATCAAACTGTAGCCTAGGAAAAGAATGGCCCAAGTTCCTCCTAAGGAAGGAAGATGTGATGAGTGGAGGGAAGATATCTCACTTGTGTGAATTTTTTTTTCTCTCCTCTACCTTTGGAAATATACAAAGTTAGGTTTTTAACCCTTTCTTGGGTGTGATATTTGGGGTTATTTCAGACCCTCCTCCAAAACCCCTGGGAAGGGAACAGAGGGGAACCACATGATGCAAACCTCTGTTTCTTAATGCTTCCTTCAGCTGGAGGTGGGGGTGGCACGGACAAGTAAATCTGCAAAGCTCAAGGATCTATGGGTCACTCTTCTCCCAATCCTTCAACGTCCTGTGTCTCTGGTCCCCCAGGGCTGTGGAGTAAAAGCTGCTGAGCAGCCCCTGCAGCTGTTAATCCTGCTCATCACCACTGAAATCCACTCATGGCTGGTGGGCCCCACTGCAAGAAGAGGGGAGTGGTTGCCCTCTCTTCCCTCCCTCCCAAAAAAACCCCTTGGTCCCCTCTACTACTATTTCTGAGCTACACAACTCCAGCCCCTTGGGAACTCGCAGCAGGCCCTCTGCCCCACCTGCAGAGAGGGGGGTGAGCAATGACAGGTGTGCCTAATCCTCCTCCCTGCTATGCTGCCAGCCCACGTCTACCTTCTTTTTGCTCCCCTTCTGCCCAGGTAGTCGGAGGGAGCTTTGGGGCCCCTGATGGCTTTTAAGGGGCAGGAAGGGGATAAAGGCCTTGCTTACACTGGCAATACATAAAGGGAAAAGGCCCCCATCTTTGATATGCCAATAATATACAGGATTGCAGTGAAACCCCTACCTCTGATGATTGGTTCACAAGGGGTGTTAGGAGAATAATTTAGTTTTTGGATTATTCATCCCACACAGTATATTTGGTGACCTGCACCCTATTCTCTTTGCCCCATGGATCTTGCCGTGTGTGTGTGTGTATTTCCTGCTGGCTGAAGGCATGCACCCGCATTAATTTTCATGCCACCTGTACTGATCTAGTTCTTCCTGGCAGTGCCAATGGCAAGCTCTTGCCAACTATTGTTGAATTAGCATTGCCCACCACGAGAAGTGTTGAGTCGATGGGTGCTCAGGGTGCAGAGGGACAAAAAGACTTAGATATGTCTGGTAAGATTTCTCCCTGTACAGACCTGCAATGATCAAGGAGATCAGTGATGTGCATGCAGGGAGGTCTTCTAGCCCCACTGCACACCTGACAGCCCCACCGAGGGACCTTCTACAAGGTTCAGGTGATAAGGGTGATCTATGCATGTCTGGTACTTGTGTTGTCTACCAGGTGACTTGGCCTAGTGCAGGCCCATTTCCCTGAACTCTGTCTCAGTAACAATACTTGGCATGTATAATGGTTTACCTGTCCCAAGCACTTTACAAGCTGATTCATAGCCAATGTTATAGCTAATGGACAGCAAATATAAATTTGAATATTTATATATATTCTCTGCCTAGATTTTATGCAGTCCTAACTCGTACCTAGTCTAGCTCACAGGAGTGACTTTCTGTCTGTCTTTTGTATAAAGTAGTTACTCAAAGCCAATGTATACCAAACAAGCTAGCACCAAGCCAACATACAAGACTTCAGATCGAGAGATACAAGGAACAAAAGAAGCCCTCATTCAAGACCTGGAAAGGAAACTGCGAGGCAAAGACAACCTTCTTCACAATGGCAACCAGGTAAGAGAGAACCTCTTAGTGCAAAAACAATGAGCAGTCCTCGTTGTTTTTGCTTATACAGACTAACACGGCTATCACTCTGAAACCTGTCTAAGTGCAAAGAATCCACTTACTCTGAATTTCATTAGAGGACTTCTGGCAATTCAGAGACTTACATTCAACTGCTTCAATTAATCACATGTTGGTTTTCATCTTTGCTAGCCCCTAGAAAGCAACTGTTTGTACTAGAGGGGCCAGAACTACTTCAGTCATAACTGTAATGGCTGCAGCCCACCAGAAGCCCCAGCGAATGTTAGCTTTAGAATGTTTATCCTGGTTTCCAGCTGTAGTTTATCAATCTAGTCAGTAGTGTTTAATTAGTAACACTGATAAGTAAAAGTGACCAGTTGCCCTCTGATAAGTGGCTGCTGTCTTGTCACAATCTTCCCTAAAGCTCTTTTTAAGAGGGCATCTAACAATGTCCCACAGTGCTTTGTATTAGCTTACTGAAAAGAAACTGAATCAAAACTAATTTTCTTCAGACAATCAGAACACAAATGTCCGGGTATCTATTTCGAAGGGAAACCATTTTCTGTAAAAAAGAAAAAAAGTCTCTTCATCCCAGGCATACATTTGCCTAAATTCAGGAGGCTCAAAATGCAGCTCTCCTGAGCCATGAAATCCAAACTGTAGAGGGTTTTTTAAAAAAAAAACAAAAAACTCTCCCAGTGCAGTGTTACCAAGAAAGAAGCAGGCAGACCTGTAGTGAGCTGGTTCTAATGTGTTGTGGAAACATTCCCATTGGTCTGAGAATTGGTAAAAGCTTAGCAGGTAAAGGCTTGATGCTGCTCTCATTGAAGTCAATAGACGTTTTACCATTAACTTAAATGGGAGGGAGAGCAGGCCATACAGATCTATAATACAAATTACAAATTATTTGGGGAGAGAGAGAACCTGAATCTTTGGCCCAATCTGACCTAAGAATGTCCCTTGGCAGAAGTGCGTCTTGCAGCATTTAATCTGGCTGAGTATGAACACTGCACAGCTTGACACCTGCATTACCATTACTGCCTAGCAGCCATAGGCATAGACCTAACTTCTGTTTTAACGTGGCTTCTAAACTTGGGGGGAACTATCAAAGTTCAAACCAAATTCTGCTTTTACTTACCCAAGTGTAAATTGGGTGTAAATGCAGCCACGTCAGCCTCTCTGCTTCTACCGTGAAAGAATTTAGTCCTTACCTAGTTAATATTTACTCTTGCTCAAGAGAGAACACGCAGCACTTCACAGGGTGGATTTTTTTTGGTTGTGTGTAGGTTTTTAGCACCTACCACACAGTTAGTGCCTGAAAAAGCTACACAGCTGGCGGACTTGGAAAGGCCTCCTAGTGCTAATGTAAGGGGACCCTGGAAGCTTGTTCTGATCTCCCAGTTAGTGTCATCGGTGTTAGTTATTAATCATCCCTGGCCATCCTCCTCTTGAAGGTTCTCTGCAACAACGGGAGGAATGGGAGGCCAGAGATGGCATTTCCAAGACCTTGATGAAAAGACAGTTTAAACATATACGTGTTTGGGTGCTATATAAAATTGAGAGTGAGCTCAGCAGATTCCAAGACATCAGATCCTTTGGTACAGCCACAGGCATGCAGCAGCCACTTTCCTTTCAACAGCTCCATGAATGTTTGGCATATTAATGTGCCCTAACTTGACTGTGAGTAACCTGAAATTGTAACAAACTCAAGTGATAATAAATCACCTTTTAACCAGAATTGCTCTCCCACCGCTTTCAGCGGCTAACCTATGAAGAAAGAATGGCTCGCAGGCTGCTTGGACCAGAAAATGCTGCTTCTGTGCTTGTAACGCAAAATGAAGAAAATGTACAGAACTCACAGGTAAATGAAAATGGTCCAAAACTAGTGTCCATTGTCTGTTTAAATTTTCAGTCACTTGTATTGGAATGGGGTAGGGGGAATAGGTCTCTTTATGGAGTACAAAAAAGGAAAAATCAAGACATCTATACTGATAAACTTCTGTATAGCATCCACTATCTGAGGATTTCAAAGCACTATAGGAATATTAACTAAAGCCCAGTCAGAGGTATTTAGGTGCTTAACTCCCAATGGGAGAATCTGGGCTTTAACCCTTATATCACTCATCAGGTAGGAATATACAGGAATTCCATCTCTGGGGAGGAACATAACAGCTGTTTCACAGCAATATTGTATGATCGTTTCGGACAGGAGTGATGACTAATACAATAATCAATTTAAATGGCAGGGGGATTCAGGTACCTAGTATGTAACTGCCCGAGTTAGAACTTGGCTAGGACATTGGGATTAACTAGTGTTATGAATAGTGACATGACCACAAGAGGTCAGCATCTGGGTTTTTTTTTTTTTTAAACATCCTGTCCAAAAGATGCATAATTAATGCTAGCTGCTAGGATGACATTGGATACAAGGTTAATACAAGGAGGAAGAAAACTCAGTATCCATGAAATAAAACCGAAGAGGAAGATAGAAGAATGTGTAAAATACTGGATACTAGAGAAGTTGATCCTGTATTGGGCACTGCAGGTAACTGGGGATGTATAGCTAAGATGCTAAAAAAGCATATCTGATTTTTGGATTTGTCTGCTCCCCCCACAAACAATATCCATTGGCTGCTATATCATACAGAACAGGGTAGTCAGACACTACCTTCGGTATTTCTCTGGTCCAGATTACTGGAAAGGGCTATGGTGTGGCACCAGAAATCTGCATACCCAGGAGAAACCATCCCAGTTTACAAGGATTGCCTTCTGCAGTATGTTACTAGGGTAACCTGCAATATATCAGCTGAAATATCAGTTTCATCAGAGAAAACTGATGATTAGGAGTCCAATTGCAAAACGTCTATAGACTTCAATGCAGAGTAGAAACCATAAGCTCAAACACTGGGGAAGAAATCCTGATATGTCTGTAATAAAGCTAATTCCCACACCCAATAGTTGTAGAGAAGAGCGCACCAAAGAAGCATGTTACAGTGTTGTTTCCCATCGTCCTGATCAAAAGACCAAGAAAGTGATTGCCATCAATCCTGGCGCAGCTAGTTCTGCAGCAGTCTGGGGCATGCTCTACAAAGAGCAGATGGGAGGTTGAGTCATGACAGCGAATTCGGTGATCTTGCATGCATGGCTTCAAATTGTTCTCAAAATACCCCTAATCGGTGACCCATCCAACCACTAGTATTCGTTTTACTACTTCGGCCAGTCTGTAGAAACTGTGGACAAACTGATGCTTTACAGCTGAATCTTAAATGAGCATGTATTAAGGAGGACACTTGCATTTGTAACCAGTGGGCATGGAGTGTGAAAGTAGGGTTCAGTCCTGCACGGTACTGAGCAGCGTAGCCCAATCTAGTAAAACAGTTAAGCACAGGCTTAAAGTTAAGCTGTGAGTAACCCACTAAATTTAATGGGACTGGTCATGTGCTTGAAGTTAAGCACATACGTAAGCGAACCACTGGATTGGGCTAACAAACTTAGCACTGTGCAAGATCAATGTCTTACTGCTTGACTACTACTGTGATGGGCACTCAAATACCTAAGAGCTTTCTATATTGTCATTCCTATATTTAACTGGCTCCACTGCTAAAATGGTGGAAATTCTCTCACTTGCTGGTATTAAACACCATTGTATCTGTTCCTCAGAACCCTAAAATAGAGAAGTCCTAGTAGGATCCAACCTTGGGTACTTGTACTTTTCTAGTAACTTGATGGGGACTTATCCGAAAGCTTAGCTGGTGCTGTGATCTAGCAAGGAAAGTATTTTCCATCTGAACACGTGTTCATGGGTATTGGTACCATTTGTGAGCAGGCACAACAAAGCGTTCTTGCTGGTACCATATCAAAGTGACTTCATTTCTATTCCTGCTTTACTGAAGGACACCCTGCACCTAGCTCCTGTTTCAAATATTCCAGTGCGAATAATCCCCTCTAACAGAGGTTATAGGTTTGCCAAAAAACTTTCAGCCGAAAGAAATGATTGCACTAGTCACCTGTGCAATGTGACGGAAAGCTGTTCTAAACCATTAGTAGCGTTTGTTCCTAGCCAAGGCAGTACTCTGGGATGAAAATGAATAAGTGTATTGACTCATGATGTCCATCTCTTTATATTTTATAATAAAGACTCCAAAAGTGCTTGCAACAATTGGCTTTTGAAAGGCAAACTGCTCTTTATTCAACATGTATTTTCAGTTCAACCTCTTGGTAAATTCTGCATTGTTAACTTATTTTGATGTTTTGCTTTTCCAAGCAGCAGAATTCAGAAAACACAAGACTACAGGTTCCTACGCCACAAATCAGGTAATCTTTGAATCTATACCCAGATACTTTTGTTACAACATCCCCCTCTCAATGTTTCCATGAGATGTGAGTTCTGATCCAAATTGTGTGTGTGTGAGAGCGCGAGAGCGCTATTAAATCCGCTACATTCACTTCCTTTCATAGGCATCAGCATAAAAGTTTAGTTAAACTTCAGTTTGTAGAATAATCAAGGTGACAGTTATTTCAGTTATTGGAGTAACTTCAAAGGTAGGTTGGTAACCCACATACGTCAAGCCAAACTATCGGCTAGGGACTCTAGAAAGTACATCATACACCTTCTGTGCAGTGATGTAAGGAATAACTGTAGGGTATGGGATATGATGCAAGAATCTTTGGGCCATGCTGTAAATGCTTTGAGACCTAAGGCCAAAGATAGCTGCTCTTTTTTGTGAAGCATGTATGCTGACTGTTCTATTCAACACAGTCTAAGCTAGTCAGATAGCTGGTTGGCTATCATAATTCACCAAATAGAAAATCGGGGGGGGAGAATCCACCCTATTGTTTTGTCTTTGGAGGGATAACAACATTCTTGGGTCTATTAATATAGCCAGAGTCCCTTTTTAAAGGGTTTTGTTTTTTTATTTAAAGGTAACATGTCCGTGATCGTGTGTATACCTTGTTGTAAGGAACTGTAAATGTGCACATTATAGGAGCAGACCATCCTCAAGAGGGGAGAGGAATGAGCAGGGCTCAATCCAGGAGAAGTTTTTTCAACCACGTTTTGTGCAAGTGCCTGAAGACAAAATAACTGTTGAAGAGGGACGATTTTGCAGGATTGACTTCAAAGTAAGACCGATGTTCATACAATCAAAACTGTAATTTGTCTGTTGGTAATTACTATATGCAATACATACAGGTGTCACTGCATCTCAGAGACCTCAATCCTTATGAACTGGAGTGCTACCTATCTAATATTACTGGCTCTGCAAGTGCAGTATCCATTCCAAAGAGCTTTACAAATTCTAGTAATGAGAGAAGTTTTGCAATCGTCACATTAGCTCTGGAAAAACCTGAAATTTGACTGAGTGTAGCCATATCTTCACTCTCAACTAGGATTTATGAGGTAGTGGCTAAAGCGGAGTATGATCTATAAATATATGAACTGCTGTCCTGCAAGAGGACTTTTTAAATGCTACTGCCAAAATTAGGGCCCTAATTCGGGAAGGCATGTAAGCAGGTGCTTAAATGCTTTGCTGAATAGGGGCCCTAATTGACTCAGTGGGATGTAACCAGGTGCTTAATTGTGCCACAAATACGAATAGACTCCTGAATTGGGGCCTAGCTGCCTGCCACTTAAGAGCATTTAAAAAGTCCTCTTTGAAGCTCCAAATGTCATCTTGATTGAGCATAGAAGGCATCTGCTCATAGAAAAAGCTATTTTTGAAAAAAAAAATAGTTGAAACATTTTATTAATACATTTAAAGTGAAATGTGCTTAACAATTATACTTCCACAAAGTTCTTCTAACAACTCTATGGTAAGAAAGTTAGCTCTTGTGTTGTAGGCCATATTTAATGCAAATGTTTTGTGTGCTCATCCTATCTTGTTTTTTCTGATTCTGTAAATGTAAAACTGGAAGAGGCATCAAGTAGAGGAATTTGAAGTAACTTTCTCCCAAGTTTGACATGAACTCTGACACCTCAGTATGAAAGGCTGTTCTTAATCTCTAACTATCTTGGAGATTAAGTAGTTGCAGTTGAGTATATTCCATTACTATAGCATTGTATTTAATGATAATAAAACTGGTTCAAAATGTGGCCTTATTGAGGACCTTCTTAGAGACTTCTGAGATAAAATGGTAGGCTTGCCCCTGTGAATGCACACCCACAACGAACCGCACTGACTGAAATGGGACTTCACATGTCATCAGGAACAACACAGGTTTCTATGAGCAGACTCCATTGTCTCATAACTAAAGTTCATGTCTCCAAATCCACCAGACTACTCCATAAGCTTCATAATTTACAAAGAAAACCAGTCCTGGCTGGAACTTCCAAGGGTAGAATCCTGGCTTGGTCCTCTAAGCTAATAAAACTTTCCGTAGTGGAGGGACATAGATGGCTTTAGATTTAAACATGAACAACTACAGTACCATAATGGTTTAAGATTGTATTTGATCATGATTGTGGGTTTTTTTTTTTTTTTTTTTCCTGCTTCACAGGTCAGCGGTCTACCAGCTCCAGATCTGGTATGGTATTTAAATGGAAGGTTGGTCCACCCAGATGACTTTCATAAAATGATAGTGTCTGAAAAGGGCTTCTACTCACTCATTTTTGAAGTGGTCAGAGGCTCTGATGCAGGGACATATGAATGTGTAGCCTCCAATCGTGCTGGAGAAGCCTCCTTTACAGTACAACTGGATGTAACTGGTAAGATATATGGCTGTGATGGCTACCTGGAAATCTTTATTCTCCAACTGTGTGTGCCCAAAAGTCTATTAATGCCTTTCTTCATGTACCTGAAAGACCTTTACAAACTTATCGGGATGTCTGCTTTTAGCTTTGAAAACTTCTACTTCATGATGTCCAGGTATAAGAACTACAGTGGAAAAATTCTTCGTACCAAATGTGGGGCTTTGGAAAAATTCCATCCCAAGTTGATTTTTTTTTCTAAGTTCTCAGCATTGATTCAGAGCTAGGCCAATGTTAAAACTCCCATTGACTTCAATGGGAGCAGAGTTAAGCCAGTGCTGAGAACTCTCGAAAATTCCTCCTTGGCTGTTTATTTCATCAATTTCATATCTGGAAACGGCAAAAAAAATTTTTTACACAAAATACAGAGATCTGATCATCATCCATACCACACTCATTTTCCAAAGTTATTTATAAACTAATAACGTTTGAACATGTTGAAGGAAGAGATTAATTTTTCAGAAGATATCTTTACCTCTAAGACAAATGTGCATTCCAGGCAAGACAAGTGGTGAAATTCTAGCCCTGCTAAAGCAATAGCAAAGTTCTCATTGGGTGAAATCCTAGCCCCATTGAAATCAAAGACTATTTGGGCTCACTTAAGCCCCAATCATGAAAAATCTTATTCACATAAGTAGTCTTCACTCATGCAAAAAGTCTCACTGAGCGCTGATCTGTGGCCTTATTTATGTCTGCATGGATTACTGCTTTCTTCATTTGTGTGGGGTTGAGTGCTTTTAACGCAATTTTGTCTCTGATTCCACCTACATTGTGTCTTCCAATCACACCTTAATATTTTTCCATTCAACTTATGCTCAACAAATATTGAACACCGTTTGGTTCCATTGCATAACCTTCTTCCTACTTCCTTGCATATAAGTAGGAAAAAAAGAGTTGAGTTGAAACCCACTTAACTTACTACATTCCCTTGCTGGGCAAAATTTTCTTATTTAAACACCATTCTTCAAACACATGGTCCGATATCCTCCTCTAACATCACGAACTGTTGGATAAGTAGTATATAGCCACAGTTTCAACAAACCAGAAGGAAGCAACTTTGTTAGGAAACTTAAGAACTTTGCTTACAAATTCTTTCCCAGCGCAGATGTTGCTGGCATGATTCGAGCTACAGCATGCACAGGGCCTTCATTTGCTTTCAGGACCGTATTCACAGCTGGTGAAAGCTGGTGCAATTCCCTTGCCTATTTGCCTCCTATGGAGTTAAATCATCTGTGCATTTAGCTCTCAATCTGGACTACCTGGTGACTACTGCTTGGGCCCTTAGGTTAGGGGAAGGAGACTTTGGGAGATGGAGATCAAACTCGAACAACACTTGCAGGGGTATATTTTCATGCAATCTACTACAACCTTCTCTCTTATAACTTAGCAAAAGAACATCAGAAAGCTCCAAGTTTTATCTTCAAACCACAAAGCAAAAGAGTTTATGAAGGGGATTCAGCCAGACTGGAATGTCAGATTTCTGCCATCCCTACACCACGGATTTACTGGAAAAGAAACAATGAAATGCTACAATATAATACAGACCGAATAAGGTATGTAACTAAAACTGGCCAATGGTGTAGCAGAAAAAATAGCCAATATATGAAACACAAATAATCCAGTCTCTAAAGATGCAGCATTTGCATTTACCAGCTGCATGTGTCCGTAGCTCGTGAACAACAAACATGGTGAACGGGTTGGCTGGGAGTCAATCCCACTATGGTGAAGATATTCCACTTGAATGGAGGGAAAGAGAGCTCCCTCTGACCTCTTACTTTATAAATACACACACCCAAAATGCACAACTTGCTCACTAGCAAGCACAGATTTAAGACTGAAATACTTTAACGTGTTTGGCTGTTATCTCTGTTTGTACAGCACCCACAAAGGAGCCCTGATCCTGACTTGGGGCCTGTAGGTGCTACCATAATACAAATAATTAACTAATCAAAGAATAGCAATAACACTTGTCGAGAGTATAATCCAGTGCACCATTTTAAAAAAATTTTTTGCATCACTTTTGATCTCTAGTCTCCTGCAAAAATTGTTTATTGCTCTTTAGGGTCTTCCACCATGAAAGACATCCCTTAAGTCAACTTATTTCTTTGCCCCTCATGCACTTTTAATTTTTCAGTTTGTTCTATGATAATCCTGGAAAGATCTGCCTCCTAATCCATAACGTAAATAAGAAAGATGCCGGTTGGTACACAGTATCTGCAGTCAACGAGGCAGGAGTGGTCACATGCCACTGCAGACTGGATATTGCAAGTAAGTACTGTATATAAATGTCAAACTAGAATTTATATTATGAGTTAATATGATGGGTAGGAATTCTTCCCCCTCATTCAGAACAGATCCAATCAAGTTGTAAATACTAGATGGACGTGTGTTCCCAAAGATACTATCAGACACACAATACCCCATAAATAATGACTCAAAGCAGCCAAAGAAACTTCCCCCATTAAAAGAGCACCCAAATATACTGGGCATGGTACTTCACAAATTGCAAATATTCTGTCACCACCACTCTCCGTGCATTTTTGTTTTTAACTATCCCCAATTCCCTTGGTATCAAGGGGGGGTGGGGTGGGGAGACTATGATCCCTTCCAACTTCCCCATCGGTCTTCAGTGTCTGAGAGCTGGGACTTGCAGTTGCAGGTGAGCTCTCCCACAAGGGCCTATTCAATTGTGCAAAGGACAACAGTTAACAACTGAGCTGGCATGCTGCAGCTCCTTCTCTTTTGGGACTTTAACAATCTACAGTAGCCGAATGAGGCATCTCTTGGTCTGTTTCAGCTCATACATACAGGCCAGTTCCAACCCCCAAGCAGTTGAAGGTTCGACCGACTTTTAGCAAATACCTGGCATTCAATAGTAAAGGACTGGATGTGAAACCAGCTTTCTCACCAGAAGGAGAGTTTGAACGGCTGGCTGCTCAGTCTGGACTGTATGAAAGTGATGAACTTTAATGTGAAAAGAGGAGGAAAACGCACTTATGTAACAGACCCATATCATAACTCCCCATATATGCAGTTAAGTGGCGGTTGCTCTAACTAGCAAACATACCTACATATTTTATTTATAATTTGACTCGTGCACATTTCCTGCTGTTCTAATTTACCAAGGTAGTACTCTATTTGTATGGATTGGTGAATATAGCAGATAATGCTCAAATGTTGTATTTTAACTGTAAAGCCTAAGAAACCAGGGCAGTTGGTGATGATGAAAGTGTAGGTTTAACTACATCTTTGCTCAGTTACAAGGAAAAGCATGTTTATTTGTACTGCTTTCTTAATATCACCACTCTCAGTAACACAACAACTTTGTGCTGCCTGAATACTAAAACCAAATAGATTTGAATGTTTTTATGTGGGTTTATGTCAAATGCAAATAAAGTACTAAATATAAAATACAGCTTGTGACTGTTCTGCTTTATTAAAACCAGGAATTTTAGAAGTTCCGTATCAAACAGCTGGTAAGCTTGCAAAGATGGAATTTTTATTCTTTATCCCCACAACACTGTAGCTTCTTTTGGCAATACAAACTATCTAGTTACCTGCCTTCTGACAGTGCTTTGTAAATAAAGCTGCAAGCACAGTATTTGTGAACATTTGTTCAAGTAAAAAGCCTTCAGGATTCACATCCCTTCAGATTTGTTTTCCTTGAACGTTCACAAGTGACCTAGTTGCAAAAATGATTGTGGAAAGTGGCAGTCTCACAGATTTGTGTACCTATTAACCAAAGGTTAGAATTTTAATGTAAAGTATTTGGGGGCCATCTTGAAACCTGCTTTCGCTCTGCCTATTTGAGTTTCAATCATCCAATAAAGCAGCAGAAACAATATACCATGTGACTTGAATGACCAATCTCACATTCCATAAACAGAGAGGAAATAACTGATTACATACAGTAGACGACCTAGAATTCAAGTAGCCCACAGGGCTGAAATGTGTTACATGTTGTCCACAACTTGTTCAACAAAAACTGTGTTTCATGCCTAATTCACAAACTGTTTGAACTCTGCCCTTTTCAAACTATTAACTTTTTAATAGCAGTTGGCGGATTGAAATTTTTTTTCTTCTTGGATCCATAGAGTAGAGCTAGACTTTGTACTCTGCAATTTCCACCTAAACAGAGGAACAGTATTCATTGGAAGTGGGGAGGGGGGGGGTCAAAACTACTCACAGAATAGAATATATGGCGACCAGGAAGTCTGCACCGTGGGCTGCATGCTCAGTAGTCGTAAAAACCACTGCACATGCTGTGACAACAGCAACGCCGTACCTTTCCCTCCACCCCACTGAATGGGCTGTTAGGTTACAGCAGCTCAAGTGAGCCATTGCTCTTTCTGTTCTCTCTTAACTATGGCTGGCCCTAGTTGGGGAACTAATCTAGTGTAGACTGTTGTATATGGGACTTGGGTTGTGTTGTGTGTGGATTTGGTTTTTGAGAGGAAACTTAAATCTTTCTGTGATTATTATTTGTATTACCATAGTTCCTAGAAGCCCCATTCTTGGATCAGGATTCCATGGCACTAGGTGTTGTACAAACAAAGAACCAAAAAAAAGGTAGTCCCAGGGAGTTTACAATCTAATGAATAAGCCACTTTTTAATCCAACTCTGTCACTGCAGGAGAGATCTTTGCTGTCTGTAAGACATTGTCCATGTCCCACTCTAAACACTGCAGTCTCTCTGTTCTGTTTTATACAACACCTAGCACAAAGGGCTTCTGGTCCATGACAGGACCACCTAGGTTCTAACTCAATTTTTTTTTTTTTTTTTGGTATTATGTGCAGGCTCTATCTACATGCATGTAATTTCTCTTCTAGGCTAGTTATTAGACATTGTCTGTCTGATTCTGCTATTGGAAAATGAGATGTTCTCCTACTCACCAAACGTTTTGTTGGAATTTATTAATCAGCAACCGCCAATTCTTGGCTTTAGAACTGGAAGGACTAGTTCTGCCAAACTCTGCTCTGACATCTATTCAGACAGAATTGAGGACGCTGGAGCAGGCAGCACACGAAACAAAAAACCCTGTTGGAACAAAAGTTGCCAAATGTGGAAAGTGTGTTTTTAACCTTCTGAGGAAATGACAAACTGATATGGTGTGCGCTTTTATGAAAAGGACAAGCCCAAAGCAATGGTTTGTACATTAAGAGCCCTTCACTGAAGTCGGCTTGTGCTCTCCTCTCCTCCCCACTCTGTCACTACACAGGATTTTCATAAGTCGTCTGACCTTCTTGAAATTGAAAAAAAGGCACCCAATCTTAGTCCTTCAGGCTAAGAAATAGTAGGTGTGATGCTGAAGCTCAGATAGATGATAATAATGGTCCCTTCTGGCCTTAAATTCCATGACAAAAATCTTTATTCCTCTTTCCCTGTGGTATTGCAAAAACAAAACCAGACACCCACCCTGAAAACAACTTAAAATCAAGTTTCATGATAACATTGACCCCTATTTCACTCATCAAAAGTAAATGCTAGCTGGAGCAGGAAACAGGTGATTTCATCAATGACTATTACACAGGCACATTTACGCAATAAAAATTACAAGTATTTTGATGCCCGAATAACTTTTCCGAGAGAGTGAGCTGATGCTCTGTGTTGTGCTAGCTCATTTTTATGAATGTACCAGAATAGCAAGTATTTTTTACTGAGGCTCAATTATTTGGATTAAAAAAAAGAAAAAAGAAAAAGACACACACCAGATAAGGACTCAAACCAAGTTTCTCTCTCACATGCTGGTCTTTTACCATTAGAGATGGCTGTTGAAACAGCATATATATGGTAGACAGAATAGTGATTTCCTAATAATGCAGCTTATATCAAACTGAGAAAGAAGTAGCCTGGAAACAAAACTGTAAGAATGGGGGGTATTTTTGTGGCACTAGCCTGTATTGTGGAGTCCAGACCAGACCGGCCTGTCTGATGGGGCACCCCAGAAGGTATGAAAATTCCCAATTATTCATTTTTATTTATTGTGCTCTAAACAGATAAGCCATGGGGGCTACCTATTCACCTGTATCACAGTAACTATACCAGGACCCTGAACGCATTACAAGGTGCTTAAGCTCATTGCTTAGAATGTATTTAAATCTAAGGAAATAAGTTTGTTAATCACCACATGGATGTATATTTTTCCAGTTGCTTTGTGCCTTTCATCTCAGTTCATTTTATGGTTATGGTCCAGACTCTGATGATACTCCAAGTGTTTACAATGGGGTAAACAAGAGCTGAATGTTGTCCTATACCATTGATTCTCCAACTTTTGTACTGGTAACCCTTTCACCTAGCAAGACTGAGTGCAACCCTTCTTAAATATATTCGTGTTTTTAATTTATAACACCATTATAAATGCTGGAGGCAAAGCAGGGTTTGGGGTGGAGGGTGACAACTCACTCCCCCCATGTAATAACCTCACAACCCCCTGAGGGGGTCCCAACCCCCAGTTTGAGAACCCCTGCCCTATACCATAACCCAGGGGTCAGCAACCTATGGCACACATGCCAAAGACAGCACACAAGCCGATTTTTAATGGCACGCTGCTGCCTGCCGGGTCCCAGCCACTGGCCCCGCTCAGCCGGCTGCCGAACCCAGGCCGGGACCCCGGCAGGCAGCAGTGTGCTATTAAAAATCCTGTCTGCCCCGGCCTGCTCTTCTCCACCCCCCCACAGGGGCAGGGTGAAGAAGCTTGGTCCTTCTGGCTGCTGCTACAGAGCAGGCAAGATCCCCCCTCCCCCGCCTCTTCCCCCAGGGTGGTGGGTTCCTGCCCCATCTCCTCTCCCTCCCTGCCGCCAATCAGCTGATGGCCTTTGCAGGTGAGGGGGAGAAGCGGAGCTGCAGCGCACTTACTGCTCTGGAGAAGAGGCGGAGAAGAGGTGGGGACGGGAACGGGGCCGTGGGGAAGGAGGTGGAATCAGGGCATATCCCCTCCAGCCCTGTGCCGTGAGCCGCTCTGGGAGCACCCCCAGGACCCTCGCCCAAACCCCCAGCCCTCTGCCCTGACCACTGCACCCCCTCACACACTGCATGCCCTGACCCCTGCACCCCCCTGGCCCTCTGCCCTGATCCCTGCACTCCCTTACATACCGCATGACCCCTGCACCCTCTCGCACCCCCCTAGCCTTCTGCTCTGACCCCTGCACCCCCTCACACGCCCCCAGCGCTCTGCCCTGACCCCTGCACCCCCTCACACGCCCCCAGCCCCCCCACATTCCCACCCCCACCCTGAGCACCAAACAGGAGCTCTTGCACCCCCCCCCACATTCCCACCTGCACTCCTTGCACCAAATGGGAGCTGCCCAGGTAAGCACTCTACACCCAAACCTCCTGCCCCAACCCTGAGCCCCCTCCCTCATTCTAGCTCCTAGCCAGACCCTGCACCCCAACCCCCAGATCTGCTCCTTCACCCCCAGCCCTGTGCTCAGTGCACTCCCTCCCTCAGCTCAGTGCAGAGAGAGAGAGGAAGAGGAGGGGTAGAACCAGGGAGAAGGTAGGTACCCACTCTGTGTGGGCAGGGCCGGGATCCCAGACCAGCCGCAGTCTGACTGGGGCCTGTGGCCGGAACCCCGGCTGGCAGGAGCCAGCGGACGGAACCCCAGACCAGCAGCAGGCTGAGTGGCAGTGGGCTGAGCCGCTCAGGGGTCCCGGCCGCAGGCCCCGCTCAGCCCGCTGCCGGTCTGGGGTTCTGGCTGCCGGCCCCTTGCCAGCCGGGGTCCCGGCCGCAGGCCCCGCTCAGCCCGCTGCCGGCCTGGGTGAACGGAACCCAGGCATAAGATCAGCATTTTAATTTAATTTTAAATGAAGCTTCTTAAACATTTTGAAAACCTTGTTACTTTACATACGACACTAGTTCAGTTATATAATATATAGGCTGATAGAGAGAGACCTTCTAAAAAACGTTAACACGTATGACTGGCACACGAAACCTTAAATTAAAGCGAATAAAGGAAGACTCGGCCCACCGACCCCTGCCACAACCGCTGAAATTAAGCCGCCTCTGGCGTGAGAGGGCAGAGAAGTAACTTGCTGCCCAACAAGGGAAATGGTGACTGAGGGCGCTGTGGAGAACTCCAGTCTTTTAAGGACATTTGGCACTTCTTGCAAGTCCACAAAGAGCCTCATTTCTGGCTTATCTGAAGGATCCACAGCCGAGAAAGTACAGAGCCTTCAGCCTATTTACCTTGGCGGCCGGGAGGACAAAAGAGCGCCTGTGCCTTGACTTCCAGATGTGGCAGCACAGGCTCACAACGAGCCTGCTTCCAAGCCAGCAGGATCCAGCCCCAGTGAGGGCGGAGCACAGCTCATGACCCCAGACAGCAGCCAGGGCAGACCTACGGCACGCAGGGAGCAACTTCTTCCCATGCCTAAGAGGAGAAAGGGGGCTCCGTGCGGGAAGCCGCCCCGGCCCCGGCCCCGTGCGAGCGGACGCGGGCTCAAGTCGCCTCCTGACACCATTCAGCCCCCTCTGTGCACGGCTGGGTCCCCCCCACCATGGCTGCTGCCTGGGTGTGGTCGCTGGCCAGCCCTGGCTGGCGGGGTTCGCCAGAGGTCAAGTCCGGCCTCCTGCGCTGAGGCGGGACCAAGCCAAGCGGGCCCAGCCCTGGCCGGCGTTTGCCCGAGCGGGTCTTCAAAACCGCCGGGGATGGGGGATGCCACCGCCGAGGGCGGAGCGTCGCTGTTTGGCTCCCCGCCCGGCGGCGCGCCTCGCTGCGGGCCAGCCCGAGCTGCCGCGGGTTCGGGGCCGGGGCCCGGGTCAGGCTCGGCCGAGCCCGCACAGTTCGGCCCGGTCGCCGCGCGAGCCGCGGGGTGGCGGTTCGGAGCCGAGTCCCCGCCATGGAGCACCCCAGCGGGCCGGTCGGCCTGGAGGCGGCGGAGCCCCGAGCCGAGCGGCGGCCCTCGGGGACCCGCAGAGTGGGCGGTGGGTGGCTGGGGGGGCGGCTGGGCCCAGGGCAAGGAGCCACCGGGCCCAGCGTCCCGCGGAGCTCAGGTCCCCCCGAACAGCCCAGGCCCCCCCCGTGCACCCCAAGCTAGCCCAACCCCCCCGGGCACCCCAAGCTAGCCCAGCCCCCCCAACCCAACCCCCCCGTGCACCCCACGCTAGCCCAACCCCCCCACCAACCCAACCCAGCCCACCCTCCGTCCACCCCACGCTAGCCCAACCCCCCGTGCACCCCAAGCTAGCTCAATCCCCCCAACCCAACCCCCCCATGCACCCCAAGCTAGCCCAACCCCCCCCCCCACCAGCCCAACCCTCCCGGGCACCCCACGCTAGCCCAGCCCCCCCAACCCAACCCCCCCGTCCACCCCACGCTAGCCCAGCCCCCCCAACCCAGCCCACCCTCCGTCCACCCCACGCTAGCCCAACCCCCCGTGCACCCCAAAGTAGCCCAATCCCCCCAGTCCTCCTCCATACACCTCAAGGTAGCCCAGCTCCCCTCCCACCCTGGCATTGAGCTAGCTCAGCCCTGGCCCTGTGGACCCCAAACTAGCCCAATCCCCCCCCCCCAGCCCACCTCCATACACCCCAAGCTAGCCCAGCCCTGGCCCCAGGCACCCCAAACTAGCCCAGCCCAGCTTCTGTTCACCCATCTAAACCAGCCCATCCTTGATGGCTACCATGTCCCTTCACAACCTGTAGGGTCTGTCCCTGCACCTCCCATCATTGTGAGCCCAGCTCAGCCCAACCCTGCCCGGCTCAGTCTGGAAAGAGCAACCTACCCATCCCCTGCTCAGCTCATCCAGCACCCTTCAGACCCAGCCTCACCCATGGCTCCCTCTCCCCCATGCCCTTGGCCATTCCAGGCCTTGCACAGTCCAGCCTAGTCCACCTGTTATTGATTATTGTGTTTGTACAGCAACAACAATATGGTAGGCATTCTCGAGCTAGGTCCCTGACTAGGTTTAGAGGGACAGGGATGACTTAAAAACAAAGAAGAGGGGATGGGATGCAACCAAAGAGTGTCCACCCCCTTCCCATTCCTGCAAGTGCTTCACCTGCCATCCCATTCTTTGAACAATCCCAGCACTCAAAGGGAGGGAAATTCCCCAAGCATGCACATTCCTCTGATTTGAAAGCTCCTTCTTTCACTGCATATAAGAATTTCAAAACATATTTAGGAAACCTCAGGATTAAAAGGGGTTTCACTTTACAAATGTTAAAAGGCCTGGGGATTTTCTCTGCATAGTTGGAATCTGGTTTTAATTTTATTTTTTCTTTGAATATGTATGCCCCTCCTCTACTTCCCTGCATTTTTATTTCACATGGTTAGGTATTGTGAAACCTCGTCTGACCTATAGCAGAGAGCTAGAAATGAAAACTACCCTTCAGGAACTGCTAATCTACATCATTTTCCTTACAGATCTATGTATATGTAAGTCCACCAATGAGCTAAATGAATTATAATGTATGGTTTTCAAATATTTTTTGGCTTACAAAGCGAGAGCTACACCTCTTTCAATGTATAACATTGGGCTAGGAAGGCTGAGAGTTACCACCACTCAGGGCTGGTCTACACTATCGCTTAAGTTGATGTAACTTACTTTGCTCAAGGGTGTGAAAACGACATTCCCTGAGCGAGGCAGGTTAGGTCGACTTAAAGCGCCGTCCACACTGCACTGTGTTGGCAGGAGACGCTTTCCCACTGACACAGCTTCCGCCTATCACCGCGGTGAAGGTGAGATAGCGTTCTCCCGTCGGCAAAGTATGTCTTCACCAGACGCACTACAGTGGCCCAGCTGCGCCGATGTAGCATGGTAGTGTAGACATGCCCTCAACCTCCCACCCCTTTGACTTTCAGCTAGTGGTGTGGTTTCATTTGCAAGTGCCCCGACAAAACTTTTCTTCCAGAACAACAGTTAATGAAGATGGTACCCCATTGTAAAACTGAAGTAACGCTTAACTGAAGTACCATCAGAATCTGGACTATAACAGTAAAATGAATTGAGATGAAAGGCACTATGAAATTGGAAAATATTATACACCCCTCTGGTGCTTAACAAACTTATTTCCTTTGATTTAAGTACATTCTAAACAATGAGCTTTGGCACCTTGTAATGCATGCAGGGCCCCAGTATATAGTTACTGTGACAAGGTAAACAGGTACCCCAGGTGGCTTATCTGCTTAAAGTATATTAAATGAAAGTGTATAATTTTCATTTGCTTTTAACAGACCAAAAGTACCTCCATTTTTAGGTTGTTTCCAGGCTACTACTTTTCCAGTTTGATGTAAGCAGCACTCTCGGGCTATCACTGTGCTACCGGCAGTTGTCTTCATCCTCAGGCCTCATTTTACAATCAAGCCCTTTCTTTCTTCCTTGCTAGTGACATTTGGCATGGTGAACACAGACATGTATTACCTGAACAAAGTTATGTCAAATCTCTTTCTGGAAACCTCTGGGTCTGAGACAGATAGAAGTTCCTTCAAGACCATAGGCAGCGTGGTTGATTTCTGGAAGGTAAGGTTCTAATTTTAATTTTTTTGTTGGGAGCTGACTAGGAGGGCAAGCTTTTAGTGTTATTGTGCAGCTTCCAAGGTGTTAGCAACAGTGGAACATTTTGTATACAAGGCTTATCCAGACCAGAAGAGGCCTCGTGGTACAGAAACCGACGTAGTGTCTCACCAGCTGGAGAAGGGTTGAACTCCTCTAAGTTTGTAAAAGTTCTGAGTACAAATATAAGCATTTCTGATAGACTAACTATAGGAGGGGATGTTCATAATTGTTCTTTACTACTCTCGGTTTTAGGACTGGGATAATCAGAGGAAAATAGAAAAGGGATTACTTTGATTTTACAGTTGTCTCGATTTTCAATTGCAAAGAAAGCGGCAAAGAGTCCTGTGGCACCTGACGAAGTGGGTATTCACCCACGAAAGCTTATGCTCCAATACGTCTGTTAGTCTATAAGGTGCCACAGGACTCTTTGCTGCTTTTACAGATCCAGACTAACAAGGCTACCCCTCTGATAATTGCAAAGAAGTGACTTTCCTGGGGTGGGTTAGCACAGGACAGGTCCTAACAGCTCAGCCAAGAGGAACATTCCCCTTGATTATCTGGTTTGCCACTGGGATTCCACCTAGGGTATGTCTACACTGCAAAAATAAATAAATTCCTGAAGCAGCGAGTCTTAGAACTCGAGTCAACTGTCTTGGGCTTTCACCATGGGGCTAAAATTAGCAGTGTAGATGTTCCCTCTCAGGCTGGAATGCAGACTCTGAAACCTGGTGAGGAGGCAGAGTCTGAGAGCCAAAGCTCTCCGGTCTGAGTGGGAACTTCTACACGGCTACTTTTAGCCCCATAGCACAAGTCCACGTCAGTTGACCCAGGCTCAACTGCTATGGATTTTTCTTCATTGTAGACATATGCTATGGCTATGGGTACGTCTACACTGCAGTAGCACACCTGCGGCTGGCCCATATCAGCTGACTTGGGCTCACGGGGCTTGGGCTGCAAAATTGCAGTGTAGATGTTCGGGCTGGGGCTGGAGTCCAGGCTCTGTGCCCCAACGTCTACGCTGCAATTACATAACCCACTGCCTGAGCCCTGCAAGCCCGAGTCAGCTGACACGAGCGAACCATGGGTGTTTTATTGCAGTGTAGACATAACCTTTGAGTCTAAGCTTTCATATAAAGCTGGGTGCAAGATGCTCACACAGATTTTTACCACTAGATGGGGGACTCAGCTCAGTTTGCTATAGCGTCCAGGCAACATTAGAAGACACAAAGATTGTAATTCTAGGACTATTTTTTTTCCTAGTTAAGATTTAAAAGCAGTGGAATCTGATAACATCAGTATGGGGGACCCATGCCGCCCCTTTGATCACTAGTTGGATCCGTACAATTCTGAGCTCCCCCAACACATGTATTAATGCAAAATCTCCGTCTTTCAAAAGACAGAGCAAATTGTAATATGCATTCTAGTGCCAAGCTGCGTCAATCATATTTTTATTGGTTCTAATTAGCACTCACCTAAGCTGTAACATTCTTTATCAGCAGCTAAGTAGCTCTTAGAAAGGGGGGGGGGGAATTCTTTTCTGCTTTCAAAAACAAAGTCTGATCTTTTTGATCAAAGCTCAATTGATTAATATAAGCCAGGAGCAAACCCTTAAGTACATATCAAAACTGGTCTTTGGAAAGTCAGATTTGATCCCAAATAACCAAATGGTCATTACAGAACTACATGTAAATGTCACAGTTCAGGGCAACTACACCCATATTCTCTCCATGGTCCAGCAAGGGCACCCACTCTAGGCTCCCAGCCATCATCTCTCTTGGGTGGAAACCTGCATCTTTCTCCCTCCTGACTGAGGTTTTTTTTTTTCCAGGCAGCACAGTTCCCTGCCTATACTGTGATATTCCCAGCAAGACAGTGTGCCCAATCATGCCAGTATCTGCACTTTGCTTTCTCTTCGAAGGCCATGAACAACATGATTGCCAGAAGCTGGGAATGGGCGACAGGGGATGGATCACTTGATTACCTGTTCTGTTCATTCCCTCTGGGGCATTGGCCACTGTTGGAAGACAGGATACTGGGCTAGATGGACCCTTGGTCTGACCCAGTATGGCTGTTATGTTCTTACAACCTATCACACTCCACTGTTCTTAGCTTTTGGAGAACAACTAGGTTTTCTGCCTTAACTTGTAATTTCTAGCCTTTTATCTGAGAGCTCTATAAGGAAGATTGGTATCTTAAAAAACTTACACTGAAAGTGGCCTTTCCAACTCCTCTTAATTATCTAATATCATTGTGTTATGTAGTTTGCAGAAGGACCCCTGCTTGATGGTCTGTACTGGGACACATGGTACAACAACAACACATTGACTAGCCACAGAAACAGCAGTCATGTTTACTATGAGAACTTACTTTTAGGAGTAGCCCAGATTCGTCAGCTAAAAGTCCGCAACAACACATGCGCCATCTATCCCTATTTCCGAACATTTCTGAAAGAGTGTTATCATGAATACCGCTATGTAGCTGAAGATAAATCTGATTTTGGTTTAAAGAATGGGTCTGTGTAAGTACTGTAGTCTTCCACTTTGGATTTTCTTACTATTTACTTTGGATATAGGTTTAGAAGACATGTAAGATTTTTAAAATCCCATGACTTTCAATGAGAGTTGGACACTTAATTCCCTTAGATGTTTTTCAGAATTCTATCCATAAAACCTAAAAAATGCTCAGTGCAATTTCCATTGTCGTTGCTTTACTGCACAGATTATCTCAGTGATCTAACCTTGTTATTTCTAAATTGATACAATTACACACAAAATGGGACAAGTTCTTCACTGATTTACATTGGTGCAGCCCCACTGATTTGGCACCACAGATGCACAGTTAAAAAAAAAAAAAAGACTAGGGACTATGGACCAAATTCAGCACTTGCATAAGATGTATGCAACTCCATTGATTTGATTGGAAAAGCATCAAATTATGGGAGGCCACTTCTGGTCTGATACTAATGCCATGCAAACAGAGGTAAAGCTGGCTTTTCAGACCTCCAGAAGAATTCTTCAGCCATTACTACACATTTTATTTTGGATCATTTAAATCCATTTAAAGAGAATGTAAACTGGATTACTATAATAGCAATAATCTGTGTGTAAACATGAGATGTTCCATTTGGATATAGAAGGTGTAAGCTATTATTTCATCTGCTTTATCATGGGAGAAATTCAAGCTCATAAGTGCATCTGTCTTTGAAGAATGTATTGACAACCCAAATTAGATATATGTAAATCTTCCAAGGCCAAGTCTCTATTCCATTTTTCCTAGTGAGGAAAGGATCATTTAGGAGCCTGGATTACAGTCCAAAATACAGTAGTGGTTGAGTGAAGCATAGGAACTGGAAAATAATTGGATACATTAGAAACTTCTTCCAATCCAATTTCCCATGAGCTGAGCTCCTTTATTTCCTTGTCTCCCACAGATGGACGTATTCCTCTGCCTCCTCATTAGCCCCCTGGCACTGGGGAGCTATTGGCCTTTACAGCGGCGGAGGATTTATGTTCACCTTACCTAAATCAAAGAGTGAGAGCATAAGGAAGCTTGCATTTCTCAGACGTAATGGCTGGCTCACTAGAGGAACAAGAGTCGTATTTATTGACTTCTCAGTGTATAATGCTAACATAAACCTCTTCTGTGTAGTCAGGTCAGTGCTTACATTTACTCCATCTGAAATCCCATTTACTAAGGCATTATACTTCTTTAAGAGTGAAATAAAAGGCAGTTTACCTCCAGCACACCCTGTTCTGGGTTTCTCACCCAGCAGTTGGGAAGACAGCTAATTCTTAAAACAAGAGCAAATGCTTGTACCCAGTCCTGCAGAGGGTGATGCCTAGATACTGATAGCTGATTATTCCCATGGGGCAGGACTTGACTGAGTAACTTTTGCACCATCGGAGCATTGGGTATTAGTCTTGTCATCAGCTACTGAAGGAAAAACACAGAATCCTGAACTTAGGAGTTGGCAGAGTGTCTGATCTGCTCAGACACCATTTAATTAAGATCAGTGCAAATAGATGGAATACTTTAACTGACAGCACCTATTTGGATTGCGTGCCACATGCTTTTCTTGTTTTGTCTTCAGCCTATTCCATTATACTCCCTTTCTGGATGACTGAGAATTATCTTTTGAGGAAGAGTTAATGGAAATGGGAGTTGTTAAGCTTGCTATTTTTACACAAGCATTTTCCCTTATTGGATCATGTTTTAATTTTAAGGACAAAGACTTAAAGTGATGCTGTCTGATCACTGAAACCAGCAACAAATACAATCCTGTCTAAATCACTTCACAGGTTGGTAGTGGAATTCCCAGCCACCGGTGGTGCTCTTCCTTCTTCGCAGTTTTACTCAGTAAAGCTTCTCAGATACGTCACTTACTACGATTATTTCCTTGCCTCTTGTGAAGTCATCTTTTGCCTCTTCATCTTTGCTTTCATCATCCAAGAAATTTTAAAAGTTAAAAAACTGAAAACAGAATATTTTAAAAGTGCCTGGAACTGGCTGGACATGCTGCTGGTGTCGGTGAGTACTACCCAGTCCTGGCTTCTACCTGCAGGTTTGAGATCTCCATCGGAAGCTACGAGTTTGGAACAAATGGCCATTGTGAGATGTGACACAGATGGCCAAGAGAGAAAACAGTCCCGATTCAGTTCTTGGTTACAATGGGTCTATCCAATTTAATATAGTGACAAGGCCATGTTATCCAATGGGTAGGGCACTGAACGAGGGTTCAGGAGAGCTGGGTTCTCTACCCAGCTCTGCCATGGATGTGCCATGTAACTCTGGGCAAGTCACTTCCCTTCCTTGTGCCTCTCTTCCCTCTCACGCTGTGTTGTCTTGTCTATTTCAACTAAAAGCTCTTCAGGACAGGGAGTGTCTCCAGCTGTTTGTACAGCACCTGGGGCCTCTTGACGCTACCAAAATGTAAATCAGTGATGCTCAGTCTGAGGCTCGCGAGCCGCAAGTGGCTCTTTTCAGCACATGATATTAAAACACTGTGATTTAATTGTTAACCAATCAGGATGCTTTTACTATATTATTAACCAATTGTAGTTGATAAAACAACAATACTTGATCAGTCATTTTGCTGTGAGAATTTATATTTTATATATATTCATTCATTGTTTCATTACTATTTTTATTATAATATAAAAATAGTAAACGAAACAATGAATTCACACTACTGTGACTCTTCTGGGTAATGTTGATTACTAATTTGGCTCCTGAACCACTGAGATCTGAGTATCACTGATGTAAATAATTAAAAATAAATCTGATAATACAGTTTCATAATTAATTTGTGACCAAACTAAACTAGATGTGGTCCGTGGGTTTCTGAAGCCTGATCCAGACATCAGTGGGAGTTTTTCCATTAAGTTCAGTGGACTTTGAATAAAGCCCCTGGCAAGCTGCCAACGCAGCCCTCAGGCAGGAAAATTTGAACATCCTTAACATACAACCAGAATGTTAGTTTGTTGTGGGGCTAAATCCTGAATCTGTGCTCAGGGCCGTACTGGCCCACGGTGTGGGTTTTCCCCACCCATACAACAGGAAACACAAGTCTCCACTGACAGAGTTTCCCTTAAAGAGTTTTGTTGAAGAGGTGGTTATGGGGTGTCACACCCCCACCTGACTGGTAGGGAATTCTGATCCCCCTCAATCCTCCACACTGCTTCCTGGTCCAACCCCAGCCTGCATAGGAGCCTGGTTCTGATAGGAATCTGTCTCATATGGCTCCCTCGCCCCAGATCCTCCATCAGAAGATGGTCCCTAGCAGACAATTCAAGGGGGAAGTAATTTAGTACTGCCTACTTACTCATCCCTTATACGGTTGGTGGGGGACAGTGCTCGGAATCATGCCTGTCTGACCGTCCAGAGCCTGGTCCTGTTGGGACATCCAGGGAGGGGCTTTACAAGGTCAAGAGGGCAGCAGTTAAGGAGGAGATGGCACAGAGGTGACACTTCCCCCCTTCAGTGGACTCCTTCCCTGAACATGCCAGCTTGACATCACACTTCCAACACATTCCTGTACTCATGTTTCCATTCAGTGTTCCTGATGAGTCTTGCCAAGCTATATAGAGTTTTAGGCTAATGATCATGCAGCTGGGCACGATTAGAGCATTGAAGAGGAGAGGGGATATCTGGACCATAGTCTGACTAGCCTCTGCTTTTATTCAGCTGTCTATCTTTGCCATTGCCTTCAATATGTATCGTACTGTAGAGGTGTCCTTGCTGATGGAAAGCCTGCTCTCTAATGCCTATGTGTATCCAGACTTTTATTTCCTTGCATACTGGCAAACCCGTTACAACAACATGATTGCTATCAATGTCTTCTTTGCATGGATAAAGGTACCAGTTCTCCATTTTCCTACATTGTACACCAGAATCATAGTACAGTACTGCTAAGTGTATTGTAAATCTTTGCTCTTACATCTTCAAGGCTGAACTGCAAAGGTAGAGCTAAAAGTGACAATTGTGTTTATAAGATTCTAGAAGAAAAACAGGGTATCTGGCTGTTTAAGGAACCATCCCCAAGGGCCAGTCACATGCTCAATCCTTACACAACCATTGTCCTTCTAAAGACAAGTTTCACATTTTGGATCCCATGGCTAAAAGGCCTGTCTCCTATACAGAATCATTGGCCTGCTAGACTAAGTGGGGAATAATTGTGCGCAAACAGTGTTTTAAAACTCATTTATTCCCTAGACCTAGTTTTAACAAGCTCTGAGCTGGCCTATACTGATGGCACAGCCATGATAGCTGAAACTGTATTTAAAAGCTATTTAAAAATAAAGTTCATTTTGTAGTGCACATAAGGTCTACTACTAGGCACAGTGCTTTAAAAGAAAGATATGGGCAAACTGGAGAAAGTCCAGAGGAAAGCAAGAAAAATGATAAAAACGTTTAGAAAACCTGACCTATGAGGAAAGGTTTAAAAAATTGGGCATGTTTTTCTTGAGGAAAAAAAGACTGAGGGGGGACCTGTTAACATTCTTCAGATTAAGGCTGTTACAAAGAGGATGGTGATCAATTGTTCTCCACCTCCACTGAAGGTAGGACAAGAATTAATCAGCTTAATCTGCCGCAGGGGAGATTGAGGTTAGATATTAGGAAAAACTTTTGAACTATAAGGATAGTTAAGCTCCAGAATAGGTTCGTGTCAAGGTTCCTTCCTCACTCTGAACTCTAGGGTACAGATGTGGGGACCTGCATGAAAGACCCCCTAAGCTTATTCTTACCAGCTTAGGTTAAAAAACTTCCCCAAGGTACAAACTTTGCCGTGTCCTTGAACAGTATGCTGCCACCACCAAGCGTTTTAAACAAAGAACAGGGAAAGAGCCCACTTGGAGACGTCTTCCCCCAAAGTATCCCCCCCAAGCTGTACACCCCATTTCCTGGGGAAGGCTTGATAATAATCCTCACCAATTGGTACAGGTGAACACAGACCCAAACCCTTGGATCTTAACAATGAAAAATCAATCAGCTTTTTAAAAGAAGAATTTTAATTAAAGAAAAGGTAAAAGAATCACCTCTGTAAAATCAGGATGGTAAATACCTTACAGGGTAATCAGATTCAAAACAGAGAATCCCTCTAGGTAAAACCTTAAATTACAAAGAGACACAAAAACAGGAATATACATTCCCTCCAGCACAGCTTATTTTTACCAGCCATTAACAAAAGAAAATCTAACGCATTTTCTAGCTAGATTACTTACTAACTTAATAGGAGTTGGAAGGCTTGCATTTCTGATCTGTTCCCAGTAAAAGCATCACCCAGACAGACAGAACCCTTTGTTTCCCCACCTCCAGATTTGAAAGTAGCTTATCCCCTCATTGGTCATTTTGGGTCAGGTGCCAGCGAAGTTACCTTAGCTTCTTAACCTTTGCCTCTGGCTGGGAGGGATTTTATAGCACTGTATACAGGAAGGTGGTTACCCGTCCCTTGAAATTTATGACAGTTCCCAAGGGAGCATGGCAGGGACATAGCATGGGAATACCCATCACTGGAAGGTTTTAAGAAGAACAGGTTGGACAGATACCTGGCAGGGATGGTCTAGGTTTACTTGGTCCTGCCTCAGTGCGAGGGGGCTAGGAGGGGGGAAAGAGGGAGGAAAGGGGAGAATGGACTAGACCCCCTGAAGTCCCTTCCAGTCCCGCATTTCTAGGATTCTATTATTCTAAAAATGTCTGGGCCAGATTCTGTGAAGGCCCTGAGTTTGGCTTCCATTTGTACAGACAAAAATTACTCCTGTACTTTTCACTGATCTATATCTCTGGCTCAGACATTTGTAAAGTGCCAAGCACTGTAGTAGATAGGTGGCTACGAATCAGAAGAGTGCAAGCATAAGGGGAAGCACCGGGAGAATAGAAACTGCTTTTTTTAAAGTCAGGCCCCAAGCATTTAAATAAGCTACAGCAGACTCTCTAATTCATGTGCCATTAATGTAAAGAGGGGAAGTTTGTGGCTCTTGGTGCCATTCAGTCCGCCTGGCTGCTGACCATCACACAAGAATACAAATCTGCTTTTGAATACATGACTTGTCATCTTAGACTCTCAAACATTTGGGGGAGAAACCTCCTTATCAGCACCCCCACACACACACTCATACATGGATCGACCCTATTCTGGAGGCCTTGAATCATGGCTGTTAGCTGCTGCAAGCCAAGCTGTCTTGCCAGGAGTCACCATGTGCCCCAGACTTGATTACAAGCCTCAGCATCCAGTAGGAGCGCAGTCCCCCTCAGTGAGCTTTACTGAGCAAATGTATTTGGCCACCAGCCCACAGAGCAATCCTTTCCCCACAAACACGTCCAGTCCAGCTCTAACTGAAGATTCATGCTATCAATATTGATTGGACACCAGACTTAACCCGTAAGTAACTGTAAACAGGCAACACTCCAGTATCGTATTAAAGAATGTACAATATGTTTTGGTCACCTCCCAGTAATAACTTGATCTGTTCTCTTCCAGATATTTAAGTACATAAGCTTTAACAAGACGATGACTCAGCTGTCCTCCACTTTATCCCGCTGTGCCAAAGACATCATTGGATTTGCCATCATGTTTTTCATCATATTCTTTGCATATGCACAGTTAGGCTACCTGGTCTTCGGGTCACAAGTTGATGAGTTTTCCACTTTTCAGAACTGCATGTATGCAGCTTTCAAACCTTTGCAGTGCAGATACCCCATTTACTGGGCATGCAAACAGCCTCCCCTCAGCAGAACTTAAAAATACAGGCCCCCTGCCACTTATGCTACTGCAGTAATTGTACTCTCTTCAGGTAATACAAGCACTGCAAAGCTCAGAGCCCGGCAGCCCATCCACAACCCCTTCTGGATTTCCTCTAGAAAGGCATTCTCAACCATCTTGCTGCTGCTGCAGCAGACCAGATCAGATTCCAGTTGGCACCTGGAATTGGGTTTACTGCCTCCAGTACCCAATATGCTTCCAAATCAACGGTATATGCAGAGTCTTGGCTGAAAACAGCCCTCATTCCTGACAGCAAGAATAATTTGTGCATGGGCATGTGGATAGGACTGTTGCCTGATCTGCAGCCCCAAATGTACTCAGAATCATGCAGAACACATTCCCTGACCTCTAAGCCATGCTCCATTCTGCCCTGCGGGTAAAAATCAGAGAGAACCTGCTGAGTAATCACTCTGATTTTACAGGTGCCAGAATCTTGGCAATGAGTTTCCATCCTGCACTGCCTGTATCGGCCATAATTTTTATTGCATGGGCATACGTACAGAGCTAGCCAGTGTTTGGCTTCTCCCTTTCTAAACATTTATCTTCCAGAAGTTCTTTAAATCAGTAATCAAAATACCTTACAAAATAACCCCTTTAAGACTTTAAAAGAAGGTCACACAGTCACAATATTTCTGTTATTTTTTCTCCAAGTTTTACGCAGTTTCGCATAGTGCTGGGTGATTTTAACTTTGCAAGCATAGAGCAAGCCAACCGAATTCTCGGCCCCATTTACTTCATCACATTCGTGTTCTTTGTGTTCTTTGTATTGCTGGTAAGTGGTGTTTTAGTTATAAATAATAATAATACATTTACATTGAACACAAGTCATACTCAACCCACAGACTTCACTATGTGAAAGGAGAGCACACCAGACTTGGCCATGTCACTCTTATGGAGGGTTTTCATGTGACAGTGACTGCTAGGGCCTGCTGTGTCTATGCAAGCCTCTGTGTTTGCTTCAGAGTTAGCCCAGGTTCTTACCGTCGTGTTGCCTTTAACCCTCCTCCCATCTCACCTGAGTTTAATGGTGGTTTCAACCCAGGCTAGCTAGCCCAACCGGAGGCATGGGTTAAAACTCTGGATCCCGGCTTTCATTCGGGCTGGTAATCCACCCACTTTGCAGTGAGTGGACACAGATTAAAACACTTGAGTGCTGATAGTCTTCCAGTGCCTTCGCACAATTGCCTGTATTCCCAGAAGGAAAGACGATCTCCCACAATTCACAGGGAAAGAATCAGAGTGACTCAGTTTACTGCAGCACAAAGAACAGTAGAACATGCCGTCAAAAGTCTATCCACACACAGAGGAGTGCAGCACCAGTGAGGACACAGTAACTCTGGTGTAGCTTTGCAGCACAGCTGCTCACACCATGGGCTAGGTTAGCCCAGGGCTCAGTGAAGACAGACCCTTGCTGAGCTAGAGCTGTCCTCCATCAAAGAACATCACAGCACTGAATACAGGGATAGAGGTAGGAAGAGGCAGTCTGTAGTTCCATCTAAGGTGTCACACCCTTGGTATGATTCTCCTTTCCTTGATCCTCTAGCTGCACCTTTGATTGTGTCTGTTACTTACACCAGTGTAAATGTCAGCAGAATTTGGCCCTTTTTTGTAACCAGTAATCCTTAATACAAGGACACCGGTGCCCAAATGGGCATAGTTGCTACCCCTAGTTTTCTAGAACTCTGCTGCAGCAGCATCTGAGGCTGACTTTAGTGTATGTCCCTGCCATGCTCAGCACAGAAAGACTCCTGAGCACATCAGGGAAAAAGAGAAGCGGAGTCAGAATAGGGAAAGAAGGGTGCTAGATAAGAACCTAAATAGATCTGAGTAGACTCAGAGAAGCAGAAATAGAATTTACAAGAGAAAATCTCCAAATGCTTCCTTTCTATGCAGAACATGTTCTTGGCTATTATTAATGACACATATTCAGAAGTGAAAGCTGACTTTGCAGTGATACCAAGTAAAGAATTTGAGATCAGTGACCTCATTAGACAGGTAAGTACATACCTCTATAATGCTCTCGTTTAAAGGGTCACACTCACAATAGAAATATTTTTTCCAAGAAAAAAAAATATCCACAGAACTGGTTAAATGCCTGTTCTGAAATCAGTTAGTCTGTAACTATTTAAGCATACTCTGAATGTGTTTCTGCAGTTTTAACAAATAGATGAAAGCTTACAGGGTACATCTCTGAGACCTCTAATGAGGGCCCTCGTGAAAAACTTGGGAAGACCAAACAAGCAGAAATTAAAATCTTTAACCCCCACCCTTCAGCTTTCAGGCTATTTTTATACAGCATAGAGGAGCAAAAAAGGGGTATAAACCGCTTTCATCTTGAACTTTTCAGGTCACCTTTAGGCCTGAAATTAAGACCTCTTCTTCCCCTCCCAAAAAGGATGCATGTCAAGGAGAATATGCTGAACATTAAACAGTTGTGTAGGGATGATCCAGTCGAACAGACGACCCCAGGAATGGAATACAGCCATCCTGAGATCACTCCTTTATCAGAAAAATCACTATCCATTGGGATAAGGTTTGGGGTCTGCGACTGAGAATTTGGTCAATTGGATGTGTATGAAGTGTGCATTTTCATGGAGCTCACTGCAGGACCAGGGCTTCCAGCCGTGTTTGCTTGAGGTATCTGCATATATGTGCAGAATTAATTATTAGGCTCTTGCAACCATTCCATTTTCCTCTGGGGTTTTGTTGGCTTGAGTCACTAATTTCCCTAAAGCCGGATTCCAAAAGGGAGCTGGGTGCTCAGCTTTGCTGAGGAATTGGCCCACAACATGTAAGACCATTTTATACTAGGTTGTTCAGGCCCCACCAAGATGGCTTTATAAATCAAAGTGGTTTAGGTTCATAATTAGAGGGAAAAAGAGAAAACTTCTTAAGATTAAATCGAACATAGCAGAAGAAACAAGAGGCTAACTGGATTCACTTGTATATTGTCTTAGTGGATCCCACGAGGCCTTTGACTATAAAAGGCTAAATTTTCGGAGCTGAATGCAACACTCATAGGATTCATTTCTAAAGTGCCAATACCTCACGTTGAATTCAGGCATTACAAGCTTTTTGTGTCATGGCTTGTGAGGAAGCATTTCTCTCTGTAGAAGACCCGATTAGACTTTAACTCACTTGGTGCATTTTCCCCTTTCTTTAAATTGTGCTCAGAGTTACAATAAAGCCCTTGTGAAACTCCGGCTGAAGAAATCAAAGATGGAGGATTTGTATCCAGCAGGTGGAAGCTTGCAAAGCATGAAAACGTAGGAATCCAGCCCTGGCATTTTTTTCTTTAACTTTCAGTAAATTACTTTTAATCCATCTACTTAATTTTCAAATACACTCTAATATATGGAGAATGGTGCAGGAGGAAGAGTGAGTGAACTCTGTGACCCAGATCCTCAAAGGTATTTAGGAGTCTAATTCCCATTGATTTCAGGGGCACGATGTCCTCATTTTCACTCTTCGTTTCCTGGGTACGACTCGCAATGATAGCAGCAGGAGGGCAGAATGAAGCTCTAAAGGTGTTTCGCACTGTAATTTGGTGATCATAGAAGTCAGAGATGGGAAGATCCTGCCTGTGCTAAGGGGGATGGACAAGATAAGATTGCTCTCTGGAGTATATTTTCATATGATCTCAGCCCTTATCCCTAAATCAGCCTTAATAGTCTTATTTAAAATAAAAAAAAAAATGCCTAGCTCTGTTATAGTGCTTTTCATTCAGCTCTCTCAGAGAACTTCAGAAAAATGATACCATTTTACCAGTGGGGAAACGTAGATTAAACATTAGATTGAATGAGTTAATAAATGAGACTATTAAAAGCTTTGGTTAAATTGCAGTGGTTGCCATTTAAGTAGTAAATATTTTCATCTGTGAAGAACAGAAAAATATTGTGACTTATTTGCACCGTGATATGGGGAGAAGAATGTTCCATTTTTAATAGCAACCTCTGCATAAATACTTACTGTAGCAACTATTGCTAACTCACTGTGCTGCCTACACCTTTCAGAAGAGCCCACTGCAGTCTTTGGCTGCTAGGACACACAGGGCCAGCTTCAGAATGGTTTCTTTGCTCGCACAAAGGGGAATGCATGCTCAGACATGCATTCATGTGGTGTCTGTGATGCTATGCGGGCCCTTGGTATGAACGGGACTCTGCATGGTCCTTCAGTCATTACAAAATAAACTACTGATTTTCATCCTGAAGGATCTTAATGCTCTAACATCCTCACTGCCAGGAGTGAAGGTAAGAGTTCCCAGACTGGTTCTGGGGTGTTTTCTTTTTTCCTGCACAATAAAAAGGTGAAAGGAGCATCTACTCTCTCTCCTGAATGAAAGCTCGTTTCTGGCCTGAGAAGGGACAGCTAATATCCATCTCCTTGGGGAGTGGTTAAATATTGTCCCTTTCTTGGGAGTTTCTCATTAAAAGGCCTTCTTAGCACACTAAATGGATTGGAGCCATATTATTTATGTGGACCCATAGCCAACCAAGTACTAAACACTCCCCACCCACCCATGCCTTGATCCCCAAGTCTTGCGGGAAGCCTGAGGGCTTCAGCCCTGAGCAACAGGGCAAAGGTTACAGGCCCCCCAACCTGGGGCTGAAGCCCTTGGACTTTGGCCCCGCTGCCTGGGGCAGTGGGGCTTGAGAGGGCTCAGGTGTCAGTCCTTCCTCCTGGGATTGTGTACTAATTTTTGTTGTCAGAAAGGGGGGGGGGGTCACAGTGCAATGAAGTTTGAGAACCCCTAAGCTAGGTGGTTTTAGCTCTTGCATCTTCTCTGTCAGTAAAGTCCTCCTATTGGTACTATGACTGCCAAATTTCCTCCATTCAATGGCCCGTTCACTGTTATGAGGACTTACAAAGGTCCATCAGTGTGTCTTGTTCATTACTCTCACAAGACAAATAGTCCAAGCCATCAATCCATCTCACAGACCTGTCCTTTTTCTTGCTAGAGAGATTTCCCCCCATACCCTCCTGAGCCTCAAAGACGTACTCTGACATGATTTTCCTTTTTTAGTATGATGGATAGCAAGGGGCATTCTGCCTCCAAAACAGACGATGCTCTGAAGCTTTCCAGAAGATCTAGTGTGGACGAGAAGGTAGACTTTGTTTCTCTTTTTTTCTTACCAAAAGGCATTGACGTTATTTTAGATTTTACTCGCAATGGTCACTAAGTGGAGAACATGAGGAGGGTTTCAGTTGTATGTTGATGTAACACGCTAACATTTTACATAATGGAGGTAGCATTCAAACTTGAACGCGGTGAAATGAGTTTTCTAGTTGTATTCTCTAGCCCTCAGTGAAAGGTCATCCACAGTGCCACTCTGTTCAGGGGAGGCCAGGCATCAGAAGAGCAGAGCTGCTGCCAGCTTGAATTAAGTGCCTTTGCAGAGACCGTAGGCTGTGGGAACAGGTTCTCAGCTAATGAGTGGATCATTTAACCAAATGTTGAAGCAATACAAGAAATAGAAAGCAAAATGCTATATAAGGGGCCTGACTGGATCAGAGCCCCCATCTGCTTCCAAGCATCAGAGAGAGCAAGTGCTTCCACAGGTTTTATTTTGTGCTACAGAAGGAAGCGAAGAATTCCCAGGGGGCTTGTAAAGTCCCTACTGAGGCAATAGAGGGTCACTGCTTCATTGCAACCTTGTTGCCTCCCCTTGAACTATTTAAGAGTCCATAAAAATGGAGCTTTGACAGCTGCTTAGTGGAAACTGCCTTGCCCCTGAAAATTCTTTTATTTTCTCTACTCATTTTGTAACATTCCCTCTCCAGGTAAAGCCATTTTGGGGCCTCTCCTAACTCTGAATGAATATTTATATTTATACCCTCCCCCTCCCGCAGTTTTGGAAAGATCTGATGCAGAATTCCCTTTAAAAAGAAGAGACGAGACTGCCAAAAAGCCAGAAAGCAATTTTCCCCCTACAGCTGCATGCTTCCTAAAGTACACTGTGTGAGCACGTGTTACCTACAGTGTGTGCGTGGGAGACAGCTAGCTCTTTATACAATGGGGCTTTTCTTCTAGAAAACATACCCTTTCCTCTGTTGAGCAGGGTTATCTAAAGTCACCACAGCTACAGCAGTGGAAGGAGAAGCTTAACCAGAAGTATCGCTCTGCTGAGAATAAGGAATTGGCCGTGGCTCCTCAGGACCAAGTCTCTCCTCAGGAATTTCAGCAGTATGTCTTTGTCATAGTTGGACAGAGTAGCACTGGCTACTGTGTCTGTTCTAAGTGGGAGGAGGAGGTAGAAGTGCTGGCCCCTTGCAGAGGAGCCTGGCAGGCTGCGGGGAGAAATCAGCTTGGCTCATCTCCCACCTCACTACACTTTCGTTTTTAATATTCATTCAGCTGAGGTGCAGCAGCCTATTCTCAATGGTCACCTGTGCCACTTTTTAACTGGGGTTTTGTACCAAGTCACCTGAGGGACAAGTAATCAGGTCAGCACCCGTTAGAAAGAGATTGTGCAAATGCACACAGGCCTCCTGAGAGAGAGAGCAGAAGGGGCAAGTGGGAAGATGAGCAACTTCTAAATCCTGCCCTTCTTAAAATCTGTGAGGATCAACTGACGTGTATTGTAACCAACATGACCAGGATGGGGATAGAACCCGCCACCTTCACTTACACAAGCAGAGGTTTCTAATCTCCAAAGTTCCAGTACTATTCTGTGAGCAATAGTACGCGGCTGTGCCAGCGGCTAGACACCCAGCTTTGCATAGGGGTTGGTCTACTCGGGAAAGTTAATCTAGTAGAAGGTAAGGGGTAAATTTAAAAACGCTATAACTATTCCAGTATAGCTTATTCTGAAGTAGTTACTCCAGTCAGTTTCCTCAAGTCTCTTCCACCAACAGAAGTCGATGCAAAAAAAAAGACATCACCTCACCCACCTGGTCTCTCTACAGCCCTAAGTTTGACATTCCATCCAGCAAAGGGCAGGGCAGTAGTCTCACTCACCGTCGATTACACCCACGCGGCTTAGCTACACGAGAAGGTTTTGCTTCTTTAAGCATACCAGCACTGTTAAAGCAGGAAACTGTAAGCAGTTATGCTGGTGCGTTTAAAGGTGCTTATTCTGGGCATGGCTTATTCAGGCTCAGGAATCGAAATCAGCTATACCCGGTATAAGACACCTTTATACTGCTAGAACTGCATCCAGAGGCTGGGTTGTACCAGTAAATCAGTTAAAACACACACACCCTATGCTGGAGTCTGAAAATCATGCTGCAATAAATAAGGACTGGAATGGGATGGCTGAAGAATTCCCCTCACCATGGACCAGGTCCAAGGCCAGCTGACGTTAACAGAAAGAATCCCACTGGTATCAGTGGGTGGGGATCTGGCTCACCATTCCTCATTGCCCATGTTTTACGTTTAGTTGTGGAGAACAGCAAGTGACAAAGAGAGAGAGGAACAATTTGGGGAACACTAAATTATTGGGAGTAAATAGATGTTTTATATCTACTGTACCGAGAATACGGGGCATAGGGGGTGAGGTATACCTCAGCGCAGAGACTGGGCAACACCCTCCCCTCGTTGGCCCCGACACACCAGGCTCAGCAGGGAAGCGGCACAGAAGCTTGCTGTCCTGCCAGGGCCCCATTAAGTGTTGTGGGAAGGGACCAATATGCAGAGGTAAAGAAAGGGGTCGTGGTGACATCCCCCCCATCCCCCATTCGCTTGGAAGTGTCACAGTCGCTGCCTGGAGAGGTAAGCTGAGATTGTAAGCTCTTTGGGGCAGGGAATGTCTTTCCAGTCTGCATTTATACAGCACCAGGGACAGGTCACTTACTCGGATCATCTGAGTATCTTTCACTTAATCAGTTCCCTGCCACTGCAGCGCTGTAAGACTATGGTCTAATTATTGTCAATGGCAGGCTTGGTGTGGAGGTGGCTGCATGGCCTGTGATATACAGGAAGTCCCGTCTGGCCTTGAACGCTCCTGGCCCATGGCTGGGATTACCACAATACAAATAACGAGGATGACTTTTACAAACAAACAGAGTTCTGAAGACCAGACAGTGCCCCCTGGGTACAATTTATCGGTGCATTTTTATTCTGTGCTAGACTTTTCAGATACGCGACGGAACTGGAGAAACGACTAAACGAGGTTAGCATGAAGCTGAGCAGAGTTCTGAAAGGCATGCCTGACCTGAAAGGCTCTCCAGACAAGAAACCGAGATAGTGAGGTATAAAGGATGGGCCTGTTTGTAACCCCAGATGGGCTTATTTCTTTGCTGACTGAATTTCTGAGTCATCCACAGGAGTCTCTCTCTCTCCTAAGCTCCTGCGTTTCTAGACAGGAGGAACAGGGACCATTTCTCTTAACATTTTTCTTAAGTTGAAACAGAGAAATTCAGTGTTAACCCCCCTACCTCCCTGTAATTGTGAACCAATGTGTTCACCAGGACTGAGTGAAATTCATGCTCCCCCAACCCCCAGTCCCACTCCCACACAAACACACCAAAAGCCAGAGTTAGTCAGGCTCTGTTCAGGAATCTCTGATCCCCAAGCTGCAGGCAGGGCATGGAGCTGCAGGAGAACCCAGCTATGGCTGTTCTAGCCAACAGGCTGGATCAGGGTGGCTGCCTTTTCATATCCCCTAAAAGACATTTTGAGTCAAAGGATCCATGTAGTTGCAGATCCTACAGTCCCACTCTGGTCTGCATTCTACCACCTCCCCTCTGATATGGGGGCTGCCTGGAGACAGCCTTCATGGGGCCGTGGCTGCAGAGACTTCCCCGGTAGAGCTCCACCACTCATAGAGCACTGGTCCGGGACTCAGCGAACCTAGATTCTATTCCTGGCTCTTCCATAAGCCTGTTGGGTAAACTTGGACAAGTTGCTGCAGTTCTGTGCCTCAGTTTCCCCCATCTTTGAAATAGAGATAATGATACTGACCTCCTTTGTAAAGCACTTTGACATTTACCGCTGATAAGAACTAGATAAAAGCATTACAGACTTTTCTGTGTTACAGCAGATCCTGCCCACTGAAAAGGATGGAAACACTTGTTTCTTAACAGGCCTTCCTTTGGCTCCCACCTCTCACAAATTAGCTTTGTCTCACCTTGTCCAACAAAATCTGATTCACCTATAAAACATCCAGTCCTTCTTCAGTTGAGCCAGTAGGGGGAGCTTTCCTCTTTGCTTGCCAAATCAAAGCAGCCAGCATCGATTTTAAACAGAGCAGCCTGTCTTGGAAGGTGGATTAGGGATTTTTTTTTTTTGTGGGTCCCCCCCGTGTATTTGATGCTCATGGGAAGTGCTGGATTGATAGTTCTGGGGACAGAGGTCTCTGTCCATCCATTAAAACACACACCACACAGGCAGAAGCAGCACAAGCTTCCCCACTCCATTCTAGCCCAAACCTAATCTAGAGGGACCAATGCCAGGGCTCAGAAGATGCTTCCCTGCCTGTCTTGTCTCTCCCCACCCGCAACAGCTCATTCAGGTCTTTGCCATCAATGGTACCCGTCAGGGTAGACAGACACCACCAATACATTCCCCCATTGAATGGCTCAGGTGCAAGCTTTTAAAAAGAAGCCAGAGGTGGTTCACTTAAAACTAGCTGGTAATTGTGATGTTTGTTTGTTTGTTCCTGGTTACAGCTGCAGAGAGACAAATTGCACAAAACAAATCATAGATTCCAAAGCTTTCCAAGCATGCTGGCAACTGGCTCTTCCCAGCTACCTCTGAAAGGACAGAGACGCTAGGGAAGATGGAAGACCATTCAACTACAGGGCCAAGTTCCCAAATGTCATGAAAAATAAAATAAATAAATAAAATCAGCTGATTTTTATCTGTATGCCTGCTAAATGACTGGCTTATTTGGCACACAGGATTCTGGCTGGCGGTAAAGCTTTCTATTGTTATCTAGTATCTAAATTTAACACGTTCTGACTGCCGCAGTTTATAATTCAGAGAAAGGCTAAAGCACTATACAGGGTGGAAAGGATTCGGTTCCAAGGTCGACGGCACTGGATAATCAAGGCAAGTTACACCTTACAGATTGTTCAGCGATCGTGTCCTCTCTGACACACAGTCGCTGCACCAAGAGAGTTTATAGACAATCTCCATTGTCGTTGGTCTGTGCAGCCCCTAGCACAATGGGGCCTGGATCCTTTCCTGGGGCTCCTAAGGCCTCGCTCATCCCAATATTACAATCCCTGTCGCTTAGACATGCTCAGTGGTTCAGAAGTGAGGCAGTTAGAGGCAAAGCACATTTTAGAAACATTTCTCAATTTTATCTAGTGTGGAAATCCTCTTTACAACAAGGCTGCTGCTTCCGTTCAGCCTGGCATTTAACGAAGGTTTCAGGTACAGCCACAGCTGGTGAAATAGGGACTAAAAGGGAATGGACCATCCATCTTTGTTCAGATTAACCGAGTTTTTAAATGAGCTCCAAGACCCACATTTCAGATGGGAGCCTAGGAAAGAAACCAACAAGGAAACTTAAGCAAATGTCAGTTCACATTTCTCCTTTGCTGCCATGGTGGTTAATGGAAAAGGGAGCCCATCAACAATGGGGCCAGCCAGGAAGAACAGAGGCTAGTTCCCAGCAAGGGAGGGATGAGGATAGGCAGGACCCATAGGAAGCAGGATTGCCACTCCCATACTTGCTTCCAGCCCCGCATGCAGAAAATCAACCAGGCACAGGTGTAACCTTCTCCATTCCTGGCACAGCCTGCACAACAGCTAGTCTCAAAGGCTGCGTGCAGTGTTGTTAGGACCCTGACCATCCCAGAATATTAGAGAGACAAGGTAGGGGAGGCAATATCCTCCCACCTCACAGGGTTCTACAGCTCGGGCTCCAGCCCGAGCCTGAATCTCTGCACCACAACTAAACAGCTCGAGTCAGCTGGCACTGGACAGCTGTGTGCTTTTAACTCCAGTGTACACATCCTCCTGTTTCCTAAGGGTTCCCATGTATTTTTCTCCTGAATGCAGGAAATCCTCATGGCCAATGTTCCCTTTACAGCCTGAAGAGAGACTGACAGAGCCTAGTTTCCAAGTAGGAATGTGGTGACTGACTCTGGCCAGACAGCAAACACACCAGCACCGAGCCAGGCTCAATGAGAGCATGATCCATTCCCACTCCACTCCCCGGTGTATTCCAGCTCTAGGCTCCTAGCCAGTTGAGGGTGCCAGTTGCCCCAAGGCCTGGTGCATGAGTGAGAGAGACAAGCATCCGCAGTCAGTAGAGAGAGAAAACACCAGCTTCAACTTCAGTTCTTACCTAAGCTAGATTTGAGCTCAGGCCTCCAAAAGTGAAAAAATTAAGAACACAAAATTCAGTAAGTCCTGGGAGTGCCAGCAGACAACTGCAACTCAGTACTGGATATTATCTAATCAGAAAGCCTGGTGAATATAGATTCAGGAAAACTAAAGACCTACTTTCAGAGTAATAGCCGTGTTAGTCTGTATTCGCAAAAAGAAAAGGAGTACTTGTGGCACCTTAGAGACTAACCAATTTATTTGAGCATAAGCTTTCGTGAGCTACAGCTCACTTCATCGGATGCATACTGTGGAAACTGCAGAAGACATTATATACACAGAGATCATGAAACAATACCTCCTCCCACCCCACTCTCCTACTGGTAATAGCTCATTTAATCTATTCCCCAACATTGCAGACTTGTTGCCTCGCGGTGTTTAGTAGCGCTTTGTCCAGTATAATAATCTCTGACCCAAGCAACATCGTTACGAGGCTTAATGAAGCCCTGCCCCTAATACCTAATACTTTACCACCATGCCATGGGATTCCATGCCCATTATGACAGATTTCAGAGGAACAGCCGTGTTAGTCTGTATTCGCAAAAAGAAAAGGAGTACTTGTAGCACCTTAGAGACTAACCAATTTATTTGAGCATGAGCTTTCGTGAGCTACAGCTCACTTCATCAGATGTTTACCGTGGAAACTGCAGCAGACTTTATATACACACAGAGAATATGAAACAATACCTCCTCCCACCCCACTGTCCTGCTGGTATAGCTATTACCAGCAGGACAGTGGGGTGGGAGGTTAGTCTCTAAGGTGCCACATGCCCATTATGTAACCTTTAGAGTTTTAGATCTTTTTTCACTGTCTCTGCAAATTTTCAGGGGTGCAGTGTCACCCACTCAAGTTAAAAAAAAAAAAGAGTTAGACCCCACTTCCCTCCCTGCCCACAGTCATAAGATTCAAAATAAAATAAAAACCAAAACCTAAACTTATTATTTACCTTCTGGTTTTTGAGCCTTTAGGAAGCACGAGGATCATATTTCAAGGTTTCCCCTGGCAACTGTAGCCAGACAGCCAGCCCCCCATCTCAGACCAGCATTGCTGGGAACACAAGGGAGCCAAAACAACAGGGCACTTAACATCAATTCCAGCACAGCCTTTGAAGCTGTGAGAAGCACAGGTGTGCTGCTACAATGTGCCTCTGGGAACATATACATAGCAGCCAGAGAAGCTGTGACAGACGTGGCTCTTAGCCCCTACTAAATAGCATGATGCACACACCCCAACATCCTAGGTGGGAAAATATTTACCCTAATAAAAGAAATGTCCAGTAGTCGAAACTTATTGTTTCTCTCCCTGGCAAGTGTAAACTACTCTTGCGAGAGCTGGCGTCACCCAGACAGACCAGCCCCAATTTGGCATAAGAAAGGAGAAAGAGAATAAAGGAGTACAGAGGTATAAGTAGGGGACCTACAGCACCATGATTTTGGAGTGCTTTCACTATCTATCTGCTGGTCAGATAAGTGACAGCCTCCCAAGGCTTCTGCAGCTAAGAGGGTCCCTACGCCTTGTCCCTTATTCGTCTTTCCGCGGAATTGAGTGACCGATCCTGGCTTGGCACTGCTGGAATCGAGAGATGCAAGGAGGGTAAGAAGCACCCACACCTGATCTCCTATCTTTAGTGTACACATATTTTGAAATAGAGCTCTATACTTTGTTTTCTTTCTTTGGGATTGTGGCTTCAGTTTTGTAACTTGTTTGTGTGTGTAACATCTCTACATTTAAATAAGTAGGCCCTAGCAATTTTGTAACCACATGATTAGAATCTAGCTTAATAAATTTTGGTAACCATTTGTGCATAAGCCTGAATTGTTTCTCTGGTTTACTGTAAAGCAGCCAACACAATTAAAGAACCTCAGCCGTTTTGGCTCTAAAGCCTGGCCATTAGGTGAGAGTACTAAGAACCTAGCGTTGAGTTGTGCCGCCTCCACGGGGCAAACTCTTGGGGCGCCTGTCAGTCAATCCTGACTGCCCACTGCGAAGGAGCTCTGAGCTCTAGCAGTTAAAGTCACGGATGGTATAAAACGGGCATAGCTGGCACCTCACCAAACATCCTTGGCCATCGGCTAACAGCAACCCAGGGGAGCTAGAAACTGCCTTCTCTTTTTAAGTAGAGGAGATTCTCATGTATTCCTGTCTCCTCCAAAAAAGTCAAAAGTTAATTTGCACCCAGATGCTACAGTGATTGATAAGCACCTGAATTAGGAAACTAATTCTCTTTCAGCTCTGGCTGATGGATGGCCTGGTAATGGCTAAATAGCGAAGTGCTATATAGCAGTAGGTAATTATTAGAATTATTAGAGAAGAATGAACTTTGCTCTCCTGTAGAGATGAATCCTGTATCCAGGAGAGAGGCTTACCAGGTGGCCTTATGAACAGATACTGTAAGTGGACATAAATCTGCCTTTTACTTCAGTTTTCTGCTGTAAAATGCAGCACTAACCCATTTAGAGTAGTTTTAGGTCTAAGCAAGAAGAGGCTGCTCATTAATCACATCTACCGAAATGCACCACTGGTTTGCTGGTTCCTACCTGAATATTTATAACCCAAGTGGTGTTCTTGCTAAAGACAGCATGGTACCAGCTATGGAGACTGCTCACACATTGAAGCACCAGTCACATTTCCCTGCCCCACCCCTCCAAGGGCAGGAAAGTTTGTGAAAACGACAATTACTCACTAGCTAGAGCGGATTTTAACCATTATTTCTTCATAGTTCTGCTGACCTAATCTTCCTAATGCCCCACTGTGTATACAAATACTGATGAAAATAAGGAATGGCCTTTCTCTGAGGCCACGCATCCCCTTCCACCCCTATCTCAACCAAGCAAAGTCTTCAGCAGCGCTCCAGCCCAGTCAGCTGCCTGGCATTAGTGAGAATCCCACCATGAGTGACCAGAAGGAGTAAAATCCAGTCATGCTCATCAGGCATTTCTGTTCGCTCTCCCAGTGCGTCCTGTTAATGACCCAATTCCCGTTACGAAGAGTCAACTCGACAAGGAATGCAATTCCTCCTAACAGAATCACAAACCCTTCACACACACAGCGAACAAACATTTACTGCCTGTCTGGCCATCCCACAATTTTCTAATCTGCAAGTGAGGGAGGAACATATACACCCCTTGGCAGCAAGATTTTCCTTTTCAGAAGCAATCAAGGCTAAGAACCACCATTAGCAATTTGCGGTGCTCAGCTGGAAAAGAAGGCCAGCAGCTGTTTGCCTCATATAAATCACTGCAGCATGGCAGCTCAAAGCTATCAATAGCGAGGACACCTTCCTGGTCATTGGGAAGGACACCTTCCTGGGTCATCAGGCTGAGCTGAGACTTCTCCTCCTTCTGGGGCAGAGGTAACAATCCTCCATAACAGTCCTTCCCCTTTGCTGATTGCCTGGGCTACTTCCTGGTCATTGGGAAGTGTCATTAGGGTTAACAAGCTTTGGCACAGTGCACCTGCCCAGTGCACCTGCCCCAGAAAGATCTGCAGTGGTGGGAGTGTCTAGGAGCTGAAACCAGCACTGGGATTAGTAGCTAAATACCTGAAGTACCAAACAGCTGAATGCCAGGAAGCATCATCTGAATCTTTGGTTTGGTTCTTGCCCCACTCCCCAAACAGCAAAAACACTGGAAATGGCCCAGACTCCTCTCCCCAGATTTGTCTTTATTACTAACTTAAACACTGCCAAAAACCTGAGGCCAGCCATTGTCCCAAGCCGGACTGATCAGGATGAGAAGGGTTGTTATCCTTCACTGGCAAGGGCCAGAAGAAGATCAGCTCATATCAGTAACACCATCACCAGCCCAGTTTAAGAGGAAACCTAACACTCCAAACCCTTTCTGATCCTACCATCCACTGAGGTTTCCCCCTTAATAGGCTTCTAGGGACAGGGCCTGGCTGTTCTTTGCATCTTGCCCTGGGCTTAAATAATAAACAGGGCTTGTACTATTTCAGCACCGAGTTACTGCTGTAGAACTGCCTTAGCTGTTTCTGGAAAAGGGCACAGGAGAAGCAGCTATGCATTTTAGTACCATATTACAGAATTAGGAAGGCATCTGCAATAGGGTCACTTACTTCATCCTAGTGTCAGGGTCGAGCCATGCCTCAGTTTCCTCTCGCTTTGGGTATTCCAGTGCGTTGATGATTCGGCCTCAGGCTGAGCTGAGACTTCTCCTCCTTCTGGGGCAGAGGTAACAATCTTCCATAACAGTCCTTCCCCTTTGCTGATTTTCCGGGCTACTTCCTACAACAGCCATCTCCTAAGTTATAGGCCTTCTTTCCCACAGTCCTCTGGTCTACAGATCTCTCCAAGCCTTTGGCCACAGCTGCTTTCACAGGGCTCTCCCTTGGGCCCCATGCTGAGAGACTTCCAGGCATTCCCTCCACTGTGGTTCTCCAACTGGTCTGAGTAACATACAGATCTTTTCATACGCCTGGCCCCCTTCTCCCAGCAGCCCCTGCTGCTAGTCTTCAGTCACCTGACCTTTATAAGGCTAGAACTTGCAACAAGCTATTTATTGTATTGGCCCAGGTCTGCCTTAATGTGACAGTCTCCTAGCACTTCCCTACCACCACCAAAGCATGAAGTGGTAGATTTATAGCTGGGGATTTCCCTAGTCCTGGATACTTGCCACTATCCTTGGCTATTTTTGTTTTTTCCCTTCTTGACTTATTTTGCTTTAATAGAACATTGTTACTCTCCACCTCAGGTGGTCTCTCCTCGCTACATCCCCCCAATAGTCTCTCCGCAAGCTGCTTGGTTAGGGTGGCCAGATGGCCCGATTTTATAGGGACAGTCCTGATTTTTGGGTCTTTTTTTTAATATAGGCTCCTATTACCCCTCCCCTCCCCCATCCCCATTTTTCACATTTGCTGTCTGGTCACTCTAAGCTTGCTGCCAGTGGCCATATCTAAGAGAACCTGGCAGTAACGGGCCCTTGGAACCAGTCAAGCCGCTCCAAGTTTATGAGCCACTGAGTGAATTTTGCAAAGCCCTTCTTTAGGCATCAGATCTACATTACTGCCTCATATTCAAAATACTGCCCCAAACACCAGGTGTTCAATCATGAGGCAAACATCCTAGGTTTTTTTAAAGCTCATGATTTTTAAGCCAATCACATTTTTTAGATTTTTCCCTCCACTTTTAGGGGAAGTTGCACAGCGTGTGTGTGATCATCACAGGGTCAGTCTGCATGCAAAATATGCAGCCTCCCTGTTCACTGACCAGCTGAGAGACTGTTACCCTCTCTTACCCCCTGGCTGTGGGAACTACCATTTACTTGCTCTCTGACTTTCCATTGGCAGGCAGAATAGGCACCTGCTTCGCTCATTCTTCCTGCATGTTTTTTCAGTCTTTTGACCCACATTTGGCCTGTTTCCTCCCTTTCCTTCCCACTCTCCCTCTCCGCCCCATTCCTCTGCATGCCCCTTCCAGCTCTCCCCACCCATTCCCCCAATACACTCAAACCCCAGCATTCTCCTTCAGTCTCCCTCCCACCTGGTCCCGATCATGTTTCCCCTCCCTATTGCCCCCCAACAACCCCATTCCTACCACCTCCACATTCCCCTGGTCCTTGCCTGGCTCTCACATGGAAATTAAGGAGTCATCATCTGTCCTGAATTGAGCCCTATTGGAAACAATAGGAGATGGTATCAGTCTTGGCTGGACAAAGTATCATTTTCATTGACTGAAGCCAGAGGCCTGCCCTACATGGACAGGAATAGGAGATAGCAAGTATTTTTGCAAAGGGTAGCCCCTTACGGTATATCTATACTGCAACAGGAGACCTGTGACAGTCACAACTGGCCCAGGTTCTCATGGCTGCGGCTACACGGCTAAAAATTGCCATGTACACATATGGGCTCATCCCAGAGCTTGAGCTCTGACACCCAGTGGGAGGAGTGGGTCTCAGCCCAGACTCCAGCCTGAGCATCTACCCGGCAATTTTTAGTTCTGGAGCCTGAGCCCTGCAAGCCCAAGTCAATTGACCCAGGCTCAGGGTCTTGGTGCTGCTGGTTTTTTATTGCAGTGTAGTTATACCCTCAGTTACACTGTTGCCTTTGATGGGTTTTACACCTGTGAATGTAGGCAGAACATGGCCATCACCACTGTTGTAACTAATAGCTGCCCTTCAGATCTACTCCATCTTTCCTGCTGTCATTTTCAGAATATCACAAGTATCCAAGAATAATTTCAAATAAATGAAAACAGTCAATGTAAAACTGTTTTGTTTAATATATTGCGCATAATCAAGATCTTTCTAAATACTATGCATTTTGTACTTCAAAGGAAATCTGCTATAGATTATGGATACTATTAAAGCTTTGGATTTTCTTAATATAAAAGTATTTCAGTTTTGACAGAACACTTTCAGAAAGGTGTCCACATTAATCTGCAAATATTTTATGAAGTTAAATTCATTCAGCATGTTACTAAAACATTTTCAAAACAAAATTAAAAACACAACTAAGTCTTCTGGAAGTCAAGACTATCTCAAATATTAATTTGGCAGCATGGTGCTAGTTTTTTTTATGCTGTTTACCAAAAATGGCAAAACAATGTTTTTATCCTTCAGACAGTTTAATTGGTTTCTCATGTATTAAAGTATTGTACTTTAAGTGTAATCAAGGAAGGTTTACTATGTGAACAGACTAGTAGATTTTAAGTTGTTTGACCGTGTATTTCAGAAGTTTCATAGTTGTTTTAATTAGTGTCAACAGGACTCCAGAAGCTTAAGGTGGGAACCAAGACAGTAGGTGACCTATTTCCTTAAACCTCAAGATACATGAACAGATTTGTATCATTACAGAAAGAGGAGAAAGTGTGATTCTGGAAGACCATGATCAAACGGTACAAGTCCTCAGAGACAAAATCCCGGTTTGATGAATAATCCCATGCAACAAGTATAACAGAATGGCTTGTTCACAAGACCAGAATACAGTCAAAGATCATCTTAGGTGTGATCGTACACAAACAGATGCTATTAGAAACCATCTCTGTAGAAAAAAATCCCTATGGTGCTTACACAAATGTACGCAATGGCTGTATTTGATGGCCAGGATGAAAGCAGGAGTGAGTAAAGTTGGGAGTGCATGTTTTATACGTGAATACTAGTTCTGACCTCACTGGCAGGTGGTGAATTGTTTGACAGAACTATTTTATTTATCAAAAGTCTAGTCTAAGATTAAGGATCAAGCTAAGGATTGAATGAGAATACAGGGTGAACCCAAAGGAATGTTAAAGGATCCCGCATTCTTTGTAGGACCTTGTATTGAAGAAAAATATCATGAAGGAAACTACTGCAATGGAATAGGACAATACAGGTTAAGGTACTTTTATTATAAAAGTTTATACAATGAATGCCAGACATAGCAATGCAATTATATCTGGTTTATTTATATATATTTATACATATATCTATATATTGATATATAGATATATAGTTTTTACTTGTACCAAAGTAAAACTATGTTATATCACAAAATGCCTAATTCTACCATTTATTTATTGCTCAACAAGGATGGCACAAAACACACTTGTAGCATAACTGTTGCCATGCTTATCTACTATACTGAATAAACAGCCAAACACTGCATAACACACACAAAGCAGCTGTTAATTCTGAATTGAAACGAGTCTGATCATTCACTCACTTATAAAAATATTGGAATCATATAGATTTAAGCATTATAAAGGAGGAATATATTATTTAAACATTTAAATAGTGCATATTGACATTTTGCATGTGGTATATATAAAACACAAACATTCATGTACAACACCATACAGTACACATTAGTTTCGATGTTTGGATACACCCGCGTCTGCAGACTGAAGAAAAATAACTGAAGTGCACATTGCACAATGGAGTTGAATAAAATTGATAAATGGTCTCAAGATTAGTTTAACCTCACAATTCTCTAGGGTCCACTAAAAATCAGCTTGCTGTATAAAAAGGCAAATCCACCACTGCACAACTAGTTTAGTTCTTTCTTCCAAATTCCAAAGTTACATGCCAATAATCACAGTAAAAAAAAAAAAAAAAAAGGTATTTTATACCACGCAGATGACCTGCTGCACTAGAAATCCCATTCTGAACCTACTCCATGTGTTTACATGACAGAACTACTAATCTAGGAGGTTACATGCTAGTCAGTTCTTAGTAACTTTGTGAAAAAAAATTCATTTTTGGTCTTTTTTAAGCAGTGTGAATAATATCGGTGTTGGCATTAGCCAGTCATAAAAACATGCAGTGAGAGGAGGTGCATGCAAAACATGGCCACAAACAGCTGATGCACACTGAAAAATCCATAAAGCACCAGTTAAAATTAACAGTTTTTGCCGAATCAAATACCATTGTTGATGGCTGTTGTATTGTGTAGCATAAGCAAGCTAAATAATCATTCAACACAGTGGCTGTGATAATCAAAACATTGTTTTAGTATCAATTCTGAAGCTGAATCATGCAAGGCCCATGTACTATTTGCTTATATCACAAGGGTTAAACCACTTATTTTTGTTCCCCAGCTGCATAACACGTTGTGATATACAGCAGTAATTTTTCCCCACTAAGACGGACACTGTCCATTCTCAGGTGCATTTTAACTACAGTGATTTTAGCCCTTCATAAATTTGTTTCAGATACAGCAAAATTATGTAATTGACCTAAGCCAGCTCTTATCTGCTGGAGCTGTAAATGTCTGAGCACCATCAGATTTCCCATAAACTGAAATGTTTGTTTCTCAAATTTTCTGCAGGGTGAGATGCAGTATCCAATTCAGACAAAACACTATGTGACCACTATTTGATAAACAATAACTGATGAAATGAACAACAGTAACATAAGTCCTGTAGGCAGCATGTGATATAACTGTTCAGTTTTTCCAAGTTTTAAAAGTACACTAAGCAAGGTCACTTTCTGGTTTGTCCATTGTCATCCTTATCGATGAGGAAATGTGACCTCTAAGTAGCAAAATCCATTGATCATAATACATATTACCATGTGACAGATGTAATTTAGAATACCAGAAATCAAACAAAGTGTTCCACAGCAGTTCTTTGAAAGGAATTTCTGTTCACTTTTGGTATTCCAGGAAAAGAGTTGTGTGTGGAATTTTTTGTCATGTTTTCCATAATAAAAGGCAACAGGAGTAGTTGAGTGTAGCATTAAGATATAGATATATACCTTAATTTCTTCAGTAATGCAAACAGCTGGTAATAACAAAAAGTTGATAACAAAAAATTGACTCTCCAAAGTTCTTGAATGCTTAAAGGACAAAATTCTATAGTCTTTCTGGAACAAGATGCATCTGTAATATAAAACGTTGAAGGAAACTATGTGTTTGCTAAAGTTGGACAGGGCAGTCTCTTTATTTAGAAGATTTTATTTGCTCTCTAGACAGGACCTACTTACCCTTCAAACATTTTATAGTGGCACCATAATAAAGTGCACAAACTGGGTTCTTTCAACAGTGCATGACAAAATGAACACAAGCACCTGATAAGTACTATGGTAGTATGAGGAAACATGATGTTATTCAGTGTTTTTAAGGAACAATCTATATTGATTTCGAAAAATCTTGTTTGCTGATAAGGACTTCTAAAAGCCTGAGCTTGGCCTTAATTTTCTTGTACTCCCTGTACTCATCAAGCATTGGAGCCCGATCTTCTTTCTGTACATTCCTATAAAGAGAAGAAAATATTTAAATTCCAAGAAAATCCTGTACATCTCAGAAAGTCAAACATCACACACAGAAGTAGTATGAGTTAGCTATATGATTCTGGGTGACCTTTTTGGCATGCAGCCTGTTGACAACAGATATACTGCAACTGCCCCAGGGCTAAGGAGTTAAAGTTAGCAGAATAACTGACTAAAAATACCTGGGAGAGAGAAAAATCTGAAGAGATTAATTCAGCACAATCACCGGCAGTATATTTACAAAATGTCTCCAGCTTTTCTGGAAAATTTTTCCATAGGTGAATTTTTTTTTTTAATCATATTGGGAATAAATAACTTCATGGATAGCTACAAATTATAATCCAGTTCTGAGGTAAGAAAAAATAATAAACAGATCTAAAACTATAATTAAATATTTAGAGTTATTTGCCATTCACTATAGACCTGATCATTCACTCACTGAAGTCAATGTCAGTTTTACCACTGACGTCAATGAGCACACAATGAAGCCCTATTAATGGAAATTTGTATCTACAGCTGCCAGTGAGTTTATAGCTGGCCAAATGGTAAATATAAATCTTAGTTAAGCAAGATAAATTATGTTCTATTTATATGTGGGTGTTGATTAACTATTACCTTGAAAAAACAGCTACTGCATTTAATATATGCACAGTAGCAGGTTATGCCAAATTTGCAACAATAGACACCTAAGCAGAAAGACTGAAGGACTAAGGAATATATATTAAAAAAAGGTACAAAAATATGCCCCCTTCTTGTTTATGAAGCAATTACTCTCTGTTTAGAATGGGCTACTGGAACACTAGAAAAGTAGATGTTTCTTAGTAGAAAAGTTTCACTGGATAAAAACAGAGGGATTATCCTGTTTTTATAAAATGAGATAAATTGTTCTTTTGATTTCCAGTCACACTTTACAGGGGGAGGGGGAGGGAAGACTAAAGAGTGCATCACCTTCACTATTAAAATGCACAGAAGAATCTGGATTATTTTATTATCTAGTCCTACATTAAAATGAGTGTCCCTCATGAGACTATGCATAATGAAAGAGCACATACACATGGATTGTTGATGCAAAACAGATTAGACTCCATTTGCTAGGTTTCTTGGTTTAATATGGAACGAGCGGTAAAACATTTTGATAATGAATACTGTACTGAAATGCACGAAGGTTGGTCATATTTAAGTGGACATTAAGATGACACTCTGCTACAAAAATTAGTGCCTCAGTTTCCCAAACAGAGTTAACTTTTAATATGTCTGATAAATAAAAAGCAATAGTCAATGAAAAATGAAGCACCAGCCTGATTTTCATTCTTCTGTTAAACTAACCTCCCATTCTGTTGATAAAACCCCTCTTCAAATTCTCGTAAAGTTTTGCGTAACTTCTTTTTTTCAGCTCTGGCTTTCCAAAGTTGCTCTAATAATTCAGGCCTAAAAATTAAGAAAGAAAGAAAAAGATGTTGGCCAAGTAATAAGAAGGAAACCCTCATCTGCCCTCTTAAAAACAAAATGAAGAATCTAGGTGTATTGATATTACATTGATTTTGCTCAGAAGTAGTTTAGTATCCAGGATATGTTTGATGGGGGCGGGGCGGGGGGGACACCAACATAGACATAGGCTAATCATTAATAAAAGAAGTACAATTCTTCAGTCATCAACCCAAAATCATTTGAAACAACTTACTAAGAGAATTAAACACTTAGCTGAACAGTAGAAGGTCCGAACTGGACGTTCAGATGACTTCCTTTTCATTTGAATCACTTAACACACACATTTGTTGAGAGATACAGAAAGACAACTGCTTATATTAAGAAACTCCACATTTGGTGTTATAGTCTTAAGTACATTCAGTGTAACTCTCACAATAGTACAGTACTAATTACTTCCTATTCATACGCACATAGAAGCTGCTCGGATACTTGATAGTCGGAGGTCCCGAGTCAGCTTTTCTTGACCTTCTTCAAGATCAGACTCCGAATTTTCAGCTGGGCTTGAAATAGACTGTGTTTGGACAGCAGTTTTTAAGATATCATTAAATTCTGATGACAAACCATCACCATCCTCCTCTTCTTCCTGCATGGTGAAAAAGTAGAAGTTTACAACACTTTCTCTTGAATATGCAAGGAGGAACTGAAATATTTGATAAGTGTTTTACTTACCTTAATTTCTTCAAAGAAGTGGGCAGTTTCCCCTTCTATAATGGGCTGTAGCATCTGACTCCGCCTCTTAGTTGATGGTGACCCCTGCAATATTCCACATTTGCTTTTTGTTATATACAAATGGATGTTGCGTATTCTAAGCTCTTACATAAAGAAATGTCAGTAATACAATCTGCATAAAGTTCAAACATTTGCCTTCTGAATTTCCATTCACACTTTTACTCTTGAGACACATACAAAATCCAAAGTCCATTAGGAAAACACTCTCTATATCGGGCTGGATCCTCAGCCTTTGGAAAGATTACTTTGTACCATCTAAGTGGCACAAAGGAACTTTATGCCAGCCCTAAAAAGGAGGCTGATGAAGATTCCCCCAGTATGGACGACCCCTGAGCTTGCTCAAAAGCTAGCACAGCCAGCCTTTCACCAGCCGTGTCTGGCACCCTGGTGCAGACAGCACACTGAGGCCAGGTACAGTGCTGCAGGAAGAGGCAGGAGTGCAATATGGCTGTCCCCAAGGGTGGGGCATGTGTAAAGGTGGCTTAGAGCTACCTTTGCCATCCCACACACTCAACAGCCTTGAGCACAAGGATTGTGCCCTATAGTTTTTAAAAGGGAAACTCCAGCATGGCGCACTTTAATTCATGATAAGTTTTGCAAATTAACTATTTGAAAACATTTGTCAGGTGATAGTCTGGTTAACACATGAAGAAATATTTGCTTTACTTACAAGGATGGGAGTAATGCTTGCTCTAGTCAACATTTGTTTCACAAGTCTGTATCTATCATAGAGAGGTTTAACAATATGCCTTTCTTCTCTAGTAACCTAAAGAAAGAGAAAGAAATATGTAACAGAGTAGCATACTTCACACAAACAGCCATCAGCTCAGACATCCTGCTCAGTTAGGCTTTGTCATATAGTGTGGTTTATTTTTAACCTAACAGCATAACACTTAAGAGAAACACACACCAAAAAGAAACACAGCTTTCAGGAATGATTTAAAGAAAAACTGATGGGAAGAATTCCCAATAGACAAGGCAGCTCAAGTAGAAAAGTAGCTTCTAACTGCAAAGAGCTGTGGGAAAGAGAAAAAGGGACCAAGATTGGAGCAGTGGCAGGCTGAGGATGAATTCTGACAATTCTCTAAAAATGGTAAGCAAAGTAAGAGAAAGATGCTATTGTGTTAGACCATTTGGTTTTACTGCAGATTCTCAGTCACTACTCTGACAGCATAAAGCAGCCAGAAAACTAGTATAAATGGCTAGCTAAGGATTCCCTCCATAGGGGGAAATCCCTGAGTGATGCAGGGCCAGCATAGCTAAACTTCTACACCATCCCCTTCCTGGCCTATAGCATAAGGGATCTGACCAGAGTACCACAGCACACTGGTAATCCACAGCTGGGATACTGGCCCCTTGAGGTGGAAGATAATAGCAATTTGAAATGGGCTTGGGAACATCCAGTGGTTGGACAACTAGTGACATCAATCAGCGACACATATAGGGAGGCAGGTTAAAGGCAACTGGATTGGCAGAAAATCCATCAAGGACACATTTAGAATAATTAACTATGAATAAGTGGAGAGAAATATACTGCTGCTGAAATCATCTAGCAAGAAAATGCAATAAATATAGAATTTTAGATCTAAGTCTTTCCAAGGTTATAAATAGAGTATACAAGCCCTCTTGTATCATATCCTCAATTACAGACATTCAAAACTAGTACATTTTACAGTTTTCTTGTTGCATTTCATTTTGGATATTTACTGTATCTTAAAGAACTTGCGAGTGGTTTAGAGGATATTTGTATCACTGTTTCATCAGCTCCAACTACACCTCTTCCAAAATGCCAACACCAAAACAAACAGAGAATGATGCAAGAATATTGCTTCCAACTTGTATCAGTTTGGTTTTTCAGCACATCACAATTTTGATACTTTATCATGAACAATGATGGAACGGCTAACTTCATATATAACCGGACATATGAAGTAACAACTACAAGCAACAGAACTGTTTCCAGTATAGTAGTTCCATTTCACAGCGGAACAGTAGGTCATGAGTTTTGTTGTCCTTAAAGTCTTCCAAGCTAGATCTAAAATCTTCATATTATATTTATGCAAAGCACTGTGTCACATGTTAAAAGCAGTATGCAGGCTGAGAGTTATATTGCAAAGACAAGTCACAGATCTGTTCTAGCTTCTATATTGGGAATTAGATAAAAAATATGCTATATGCTTATAGTCAGCAAGACAACAATACATTAAATGCGTGTGCCTTTAGAATTTTCCATTTTTGTGAAAAAATTAAAAATATTTGGCCATGAAAATTTAAGTGAGAAATTCAGTGATCTGAATCACAATGAACTGATTTGAATCCTGGCAAAAAGGCTTGAATCCCCAAAACACTGGAATGTGTTTGCAGAAGATTTCTCTCTTCTTTGTAAGTCAATGGGCAGAATTCTGCAGCTTCAGAACTATACATACATTCCATTCCATAGCCTGCCTTCAACATAAACATTTTGCTTTAGAAAAAAAGCCCTACATAATCAGTGAATGTGATCATGTTAGTTTTAAAACTATGTATAACTCCACAAGAAGCAATGGTAACAAGGAAATTGATGAGCACAATTGATAGATTACATTATTTCTTGTTACAATAACTTTGCTAACAGTCGGGGTCCTCACTGCATACCAGTTATTGCTGCCTAAGTGTATTTTAGAGTAGTTTTGAGGAAGTTAAGAAAAGATTACCGGCCGTCCATGTTGACTTTCATAGTACAGAAGACTTTTTTGGAGAGATGTTTTCTCTTCTGCCAAATGGTCTTTTGTCATTTTCTGTTAGACAAGAATAATTCACATCTATGTCAAACATACAAGTACCTCTTTTCAATAGCTTCTCTACATTAGGCAACTTGGCAAATGATAGGCATCTTAGCAAATCAGAAAATTTAGTTATATTCCATATATTCTGTCCTTATCTAAAGAAACAGAAATAACATACACTTGAATATTTTGGCAAAACAAACTAATGTGCTGCAATGATGCATTTTTGGAAGCCTAATATATTAGTGGCTTAAAAGAGGACATTCCTGAGAAGAATTACAACCATCTCCTTTCCACCGCAAGTACAAACAAGAATATAGTTAGAAGAGAGAAGTTCTGAATAAAAACATGGCTTTACTCAGAGACATCCTCAAAATTAAATGATATCTGAAATAAATCTAATGGTCTTGCCAGACAGATAAGCTCACCTACTGATAAAATTACATCTCAGATGACTGATGTTTTATTGCTCTTTTAGACAGTATTTTAAGCTGTTGTTTCTAAGCAATGTGAATTTAGACTTACTTTTATGTCTTCTGGCAAGCATCTTTCAACTCGTTTCTCCTTCAGTCTTTTCAAAATGAGTTCAAGCGTAGCCTCCTTCGTAGGCTTCTTCTCTTTCTGCACAACCCGGGGTTCATCTTCATTTTCTTCATCTTCATGGTCAAGAGAAGAGCCAAAGCTTTTTGGAAGAGTGTTACTTCGTGGACGTGTTTGAGGTATGAATTCTCCATCTGAGCATTTGTGCTTTTCATCTGGGATTAAGAAAATTGCCCCATCCCAAAGAAGAAAGATTTCAAAAACTATTTAGAACAGACAGATGACAAAAGAAATGATAGGATGACATAATAAATGTTATTTATACAAACTACTTTCAATTAACCCTTCCTGATGTCTCAGAGACAAGTGTAAACTACTCCTGATTTTGGAGAACAAATCAGGAGGATCCAGAAGTTAAATGATTTCTACTACCCCCAGGGTTGTTCTTGAATGTGTAAATTATTTCAGTTTTAGTGTGAGACAACTTATCTTGGTCTGAAAACAAAACTCGTGCAACATTCCATACCTTTTATTTGTTTTCTCAGTTTGGTAAGCTCTGTCATCCACTTTAAAACCTTTGGATTGGCTGCAATATCACTATAGGAGGGCTGGGAAAAAAATACACAAGCTACATTTGCACAGGGGCAAAGAGAACCACAACATGTTTGTTCTCTAAAGCTTGTTGAGTGAAATCTTTACAAACATTTTACATTTTTACACTAGATAGAGCATTCTAATTAAGCTGTTCTTGTTCCTCTCCTTCTCCACACCCACATTATCTCATCTGACAGCTCCAACTAACCTGCATGCAGGTCAGTGCCGGTCCTCCTTCAGTCTCAGCACTGGCAGCATGCTGCCTACTATAGATGTTTTCCAGTCTGAGACAGGAAGAGAGTGGCACGGCTACAGGTAACATCAGGAGAAGAGAGTGGAGAAGATGGGTGAGTTCCAGTAGGAGAAAGCCCCTGCAGGGACTCACTGAAGGATACGGTCCCAAATTAACTTCTTTCCATCGGCCAGAAGCCCACCCTCCCATCATAGCACGCCCTATTCATAGCCCCTACATAAAAGCTGGGCAGATATTGCCAGAATGTCACCTTTATTCACGTTGGAGTTGTACCTTACTCCACAAGTAGATGTTAATTTTAATGAAACTGCTTGTGGAATAAGGTAACTTTCAACGTAAGTAAGGGTGACAGACTTTGGCCTTGAAAAATTAAAAAAGAGGGTGAGGGTGATATATTTTTTTAAACATTGTTAGGATGCTAACTTGCAGACTAACAACTTACTTTACTATTTTTGTCCTTTTCAAATTGTTCCTCAAATTGTCTTATTTTTTTCTGCAACTTCTTGACCAGCTGATATGGTGTCCTGTCTTCCCTTCTGTCATCTTTTGAACTAAAGGATGCTCTTCGTGTTCTGAATTAATAGTGAAAAAAACAGTCAAAAGTTTTGTACCTTTTAAAGATTGTAGCACAGCAGTTCCCAAACTGTGGGTTGTGACTCCAAGTGGGGTCACTCCAACACCAGATGGGGGTCACAGTAATCTTGAGCGTGCAGAGGACGCCATTTTACAAAATGGTGTCCTCCACACAGCATGACTTCACATGCACCATACATGTGCAGTCATATCACATGGAAGATGCTATTTTGCAATACAAAATGGTGCCCTCCATGTAGCATTACCTCACACACCATACCTGATGTCACTCTGTGTAGAGAATGCCATTTTATAAACCAAAATGGTGTCCTCTATGCGGTGTGACCTTATACATACAGTGCATGCAAGGTCATGCTGCATGGAGACACCATTTTTAACTAGTGTCTTCAATGCTGTCTGGAGTCACACACTCAACACAGTGGAGTTTCACAGTCACATGTGAAAATGGGGTCATACAGGGAAAATGTTTCAAAACTGCTGCTGTAACCAGTGCAAGCAACTGTATATTTACATGCATTTCACAGGTCACATGGAATTCTGCAAAAGGTACGGATCTGTTTTTATGACTAAGCAGAATGAAGAGGAAAACGTTCCTACCTATAAACTTCTTTTCTCTGACATTACATTGCCACTAATTGTCACTGTAAGGTTGTACTCTGCTCAGATGAAAATATGAGCAGTTGGAAAAGTTACCAGTCAAGTGTGGAGTCACATCTCTTGCCACAAGATGATTTCATCCCAAAAGCTGTGAACTATGACATCTAAAAACTATTATGCTATTACAGAACCCACTTCTACAAGGAAAACCATAATCTTTCCTTTAAACACAAATGTAAGGATCAGGCTGGTGAAAATGGTCCCTCCAAATAAACAGGCAAGACATTTCATTTATTCACAGAGAACACGTCCATCAATCCTCACTACAGAAATAAATTAACAGTAAAACCACAAACAGGGAAATAAAAGAATATAAAAAAATATTCTTATTCTTAGTGAGTTCTTCAAGAGATTTTCCCTTGACCAACGAGTTGCTTCAATGCACACTTACTACTCTCAGGTTGGTGTCTGCTACAAGTGTTATCATTTTAGATTGCCGGAGTGCCCAAAATGTACTGAATTCTTTATAAATACAGAGGAAGACATCCCTGCATCAAAGAGCATTTGTTCTAAAAACAGTTCCTTTGATGGATTTTGTAGCAGAGGCCCCTGCCATACTGTTCCTGGCTCATCCATAACATCAGTGATTCAGAGACTGACTGAAACTCAGATTAGAAAATACAGGTTAATTTTTTGTATGACCAACTGTACAGGAGAAACAGCATTAATCAGAACAATTCAGGTGTGTGCACATGTTTAAAAGAACAACCCTCGTCTTACAATACCCAGAGATAGGGATTCTCTTATCTTGATGCCCTGGGTAGTGATAAGACATTGAGATAAGAGAATCCCTAGCCCCCCCAAGTACTGTAACACTAGGGTTGTTCTTTTAAACATGCACACCTCTGAATTGTTCTTAATTAATGCAAAAATAACTATTCTGTAGTACGGTGACCCACTCTTCCAAAGCACAGATGATCACTCTTCTAATGCCTAACTGAACTCCGAGATGAGAGATGATCTGACTGGGTTAAAAAGCTGTTCTTTCTTCAGATTATCAACAAACCCATTCATCTCAAATCCTAGATTATTCTTTGGAGTTATTTTTTCTCTGAAGTTTTCCTTGACCAAGATGCTAGTTAAGAAGGGAAAACAAAGATTCCCCTGTTAGACTCAGTGATAGCACAAAAACACAGAGCTGCTGAAAATAAGCTATCAATTAAAATACTAGTAAGGATTTTACCAATTAAAACAGCTTTTAAGTTTCACATGGCTATCAAGATACGCATCCACCAAATATATAAACCCTACAATCCCTACGGTTTATTAATGATATATTTGAAGATGGAGTCCTCATGCTGCATTTGGATTTCCTTGTGCATTTGTTCAGCTTCTTGGGATCCAATACGGCTGAAACTCTTCCACGCTTCAAGACCAAGAATCAGTAGTTACAGAATTTCCACGAATGCACCTGTCTGTAGTATACAGAACAGGGTATCATTTCATAGCTAGCAATATTTGGGATATCTGGTGCCTCAAAGATTTCACATGCTTGATTAGTGTTACGAAGGGTATATATTCTTATTCTGTATAGATCTGATATGCACTTTTCTGAGATTGTACTCATCAATTTGCACCATAGTATAGGTCTTTCCCAAACTTTCAATTTTCTCTTGACTTTGGTGAGGGAATGGGAAGAGACAAAAAACTTTTCATGTCAAAACATTTAAAGCTGAACGAAGAGTTAGAGTCCCATCTGGTCTTTCCTGTTCTCAGTTTCTCAAGTCCTGGAACAACTATTTTCAACACACATTCAATCACTTTTTAAAAACTACTTTTCAGAGTAATAGTATTGGACAGAAAAGGACACTGAATGATTGGCTCTCTTTGAGGGTCATGCTCCCCTAAGCAGATTACTACCATATAGAGAATTCGCAACTCCTTGAGTTGAAACTCAATCATTCTTCACAGCAGAAAATACTAGGGGTTCAGACCCTACAGCTGAAGATCTTAGGGATCTAGTGGAAGTAAGGACACCCATACAGAACCCAGGTGCCTTCACATTGCTGGCAGCCTCCCATCTCCCCAGTATCTGCTTGACAGCATGATTCCTTCAGAAACTGTAGTGTTAAGTGCTCCCCCTAACCACTGCTACCTTCCAACAGTTCTTGGGAGCAAGGGCTTTTCCACAGCGCAGATGCAGAACCTAAGCTGTTATTGCAGGCTTGGGCTGAACAAGCTTGTACCATTTTGCTCTTCATTGGGTGTGATGGGTATGCCACATAAAGCAGCTGTCATACAGCTCTGTCTACTTCCAGACTGTGAACCTAGACTTCAGAGAATGCCTCTGCTTCCATAGGGTTCCGGTCAAGTAAGGTTCCATGCATTAAAGCTGGCCCTCCTACCTTCCACACTTCCTTGCCCAGGTCATGTGCAGGTTTTGATTCTCCTGGGCTCCAAAAAGCATAGGAGAGCAAGAGGTCCTTTGGCTTTCAATGGACAAAACAAAATTCTAACTCAAGCACCTTTGCCTGCAATTTCTTCAACAATTTTATTTAATAAATTCCCTCTTGAAAGTTTTGCTAATGCAAAAAAAATTCTTCGCACACATAATGCAGGGTTCAAAAGAGTACCTAGGGAGTACCTTACACAAAAGAAGCTGCCAAGACTAACATCTCTCTTCAGAAAAGTCTTTTCAGATTGTTCCACCAAGCTACCATACCAAGGCCCTTGAATAAAGGAGGGTATAAAAGTCTGTATTGCTGATGCTTCAGTACTTCAAGGACTCTTCAGTCTTCATGCACATCTCATCTTCAAGGCTAGAAGGTCTTTGCTGATTGCATCCTTCTCCAAGGTTACAATAGTAGCATTCATTTTAGAAAACTGCAGACAATGCAACTTCAAACATTAATTATCTATTCAGATCCTAGCCCTCTGAAGCTCTCCAGTCTCAAAGATAAGGCTAATAGAAAGTAGTACTTTTTCTAGACCCTGAAAAAAAGCACTCTGGTGATTTCTTTAGTGAACTCAGGACATTTCTTTGCCTGCTTCCAGAGACAGGTAAAATACATCTCTGTTCCCTCGAACACAGAGTTGAAAGATGCACTGCAACCTAGAAGATTTGGAAAAAAGTGTTATTCTTCACCCAAGATCCCAAACTAAGGAAATAGCATCTTCTTGTCAGATTCTAATAAGACTTTTCACTGTAGTCAGAAATCTTAAACTAAAATAAGCTTCACAAATATAGCAATTTTAAACTGCCTTTGCTGTCCATCATGGAGAGAGCTTGTGACAAGAACAGGAAGGTGCAGGTCCAAGAGTCTTGACTGAAAACTTTTTTCTAAACTGCTCTTCTATTTCAGCAGAGCTGGAAGCAACTTTATAGTGATGATTGGTCGGCCAAACTATTAGGGGCCTCTTTCCACTTACAAAAGCATCTCTCACAACTACAAACTACATCTTTCAAAACCTCTTGTACTACAAGGCACATTAGAGCTAAACTATGCAGCAACAGCCAGCACAGAGGAAACCCTCACTCACTACAATGCCACAAACCTCTCTACCCTCCAGAGAGTAACCTAGGGCTGCTCTCCCCACAACTAGCCTCCCGTAAGTCTCATCAAAACTGAACTCCCATTCTTCCCCAAGTGACACAAAGTAGCAGCTGGGAAGGAGGTGGAAAGTCTCCAAGTCAGATCGGTCTGTGGGGAAGTCCAAAAGAGATACAGTTGGGGAGCTGTTAACATTAAAACCAAGCTGAGGAATGACACAAGGCAGGCACATCCCCTGCTGTGGGGATCTTACAGTGCACAGAAGCATCAGCCTGCCCTGCCCCTACTCTAGAGGAGCTCCAAAGCGTGCAAGAGGAAGCCCCTCTTTAGCAAGCTCACCAGTTGGAGGAAAAGCCTGTTCTACAGAGCTCTATAGCTCAGTCTTTGCAAGAACTCTGCAGGACAAGCACTTCTTCAAAAAGCAGTACCCCAGCACCTGCTGCCTTCTTCAGTTTGATCCCTTTAAAACAAAGCTCCCTGACCAACTAGTTTTGGCATAAGGAGACACTTATATAGCAGTTTTACAAAAGGGAAAATTATGTGATCATTTGAATGGCCACATAACCACATAATACACTTGGACCTTCAACTAGTCAACCAAGTCTTGAAAAACTTGAGGATCTACAACAGAAAGCTGAGATACAACAACAATTATTTTCATGCTAACCGTTTTTTCCAAATTACACTAATATACACACCTAACAAAAGAAAGTGCTTTTGATGAGGAGTCTAATGTTTCTGGATCATGCAAGAAACGCTGGCTTTGTCCAAAATCCAAACTACGATGTGACAACACTGGGTGACAGTCCTCCTCCAAAGGATGACTATTCATTCTTCCAGCTTGTGGGGAAAGCTGAGCTTCTCCAGATTCACTGTCCTCCTGCCAAGATTTAAAGGCAGGAAATGGCTCTACAAAATACAAACAAGAACACAAAAATGGCACTAGTCTATTAAAAGAGTAATAAAACAACAGTGTCAAAAGGAAAAATAAATGAGTATCCAATGCTTAATCTTGTATACTATAAACAATATGTCACACACAAAGTGAATAAATATAGTGAAATACATTAGAAAGCTACAAATTCTGTCAGGTATTTCAAAATATATCTAATGGGTATGCATTTGTTTTGCAAAATCAACAGCACATTCGTGCATTATTTCTAGACTTAAGCAACTTGGAGACTATGGGAAGTATGCATTTTCGGTAAGAGTTGCAGAAAAATTACAGAGCAGATAGATTTCCAGAGTACTTGACCAATTTATTTATATAGTTATCCTCTTGACATTTGAATAGTGCTAGGTAAAATGGACACTATCAATTAGTTTAGGAGCAATATTTATTTACTTAAATCCATCTCTACAACGATGGGGGGGGGGTTAAATTAATATTTATGTAGGCGCTACACAACTCCAGTCTTCTCCATGTGTTGATCTGCAGTCACAGTTCAACACTACTCCTGAAGCTATGCTGTGCTGGCAAAATTGTTTTTGTTGTGAACAAACAAGGAGGTAAACATAAAGGAGTTACAAATGTCAAGCTCCATCAGAAGCAAGGAAACTATTTGTTGGAAGAGACTGCTTTTAAGCAGGGGATTACAAAACAATAGAGAATCTTTAAAAGGTTTAAAAAGTTAAAACCTTAACAAGTCAGTTGATAGTGTCCTTTAAAATTCTGAAATATGTTTTATTGCCCAGCAGTTTGCTTATATTTCTAAAAAATATTTCATTTCTCTTTTCAAAAGGTAACAGAATCTGTATTTTCCAGTGAAAGTCTGGAATTTGAAAACTGAGTTCAAAGTGTGCAGAATGACAATAAACCCACAATGTAACATTTAAAAATAACCCTTGTACCTGCTTCCCATTGAAAAAGAAATTCATAATTGTTTGAACAATTGACTTGTAAACATGAGCGTAAGATACAAAAAGGGAAGCTTTTTCACTTGAAGATCAGAATTGTCCCAAAATATGGGGAGAGCAGGTGAAGGGCTAGTTAGAAAGCAAACCATAAACCATCAAAAAGGCAGATAACTGAACATATGGTGAACCATACTTACCCTCCCCTTCTCTCTGCAGATGCATTGTTTTGAAATCAATGAGGGGGAAAGTGATAGGGCATGACGCTAATAAAATGAAAAAGAATGGCAAAAATACTAAAGTGAACACACAGCACAGTCAGAACAAACCATACATAACATGTAAAGCAGGAAGATACAGTACCACAGGAAAGCATTCCCACTGCTCAATTACTCATTTGGGCTAGGTCCTGAGAGCACTTAACTCCCAGTAACTTCAATGGCAGTTAAGGGTTCTCAACACTTGCCAAATGAGGCTGTTAATCCAAAGTCTTTACAAAGTTTTAAAAGAAGAAAATCATTTTTGACTGCAATTCAAATAAAAACCCACATTGCATCTCCACATTTTAACAAACACACATGTTCAAAATACAGCTTTTGTTCACAAGTAAGTAATGGAGATCAGTAATCCCTATACACGCAGGACAAATGTGGAAAGCTTCTTCTTCCACCTATCACCCTCCAGTGATAAGACTAAATGATTTATGTCCCCGAGTTTGCTTTTTTCACTATTAGAAGAGCAAGCTTTTAATGCCATTTAAACGAGGCAAGAATCTGACTGGTCACAAACCTTTTAAGATTCTGCCAACAAGATATTATAATGAAAATGAATCCCAATCTTGCAAACAGTTGCACTAATGAAGACTTCTGCATTCACAGGGCCTGCACTCATTGGCTTAAAACAGGATGCCAAAAAGGTCTGCACCAGCATGAGCGCTTGGAAGATTGGGGTCTAACAATAATTCTAAACAGGACCAGAGAACTAGACATTCCTACCATCTTAAAATAATTTACGCAAAACGGATCAAAAAATTATCTTAAGAACTGGATATATGAAATTAAGGTATACTCTATATATAGAGAATTCATGAAAACAAAGAAAAATGAAAGCCACATAGGTTTTATAAGAATATATAATGAAAACAGATTAACACTGACGTAGTGTACAACATAATATAAATAAGCTATTGCGAATGAAAATGTGAATTACTTTCTTTAACTATGCACAGGCCAAAATGTTCAAACTTGGATGCCTAACTCTGAGCAAAGATTGAAAACTTGGCCTCAGGGTCCTCAGCATCCTGCACATAGTTACTCCTGTATCAAATGGTATGCCCTCCAAACTTAAAATTTTACTAGCACCCAAGAGCGTAAACTGGCAACTAATCTAAACACATAAATAGAACAAACAGTTTCTTTTGGCTCAAAGCTAACTATTTTGCAAGGTATGGGAGGGAATGTGTGGATTCATGCAGGAAATTATTATTGGTGGAGACCAATTACACGCAAATAATATGCATAGGTAAAATGAGCATTATCAAACAGATGACAAACTATAGTAGCAATTATCTCAAATGATTATCACTGTTTGATATTCTGAGTATAACTTTATACACTAACTGAGATGTGCTATATCTGCTTGATGAGTCACTAATTTATGTACACTTTAGGAATATTTCATTAAGGTTTAAGTATGGTCACAGGGCAACAAGGGAAGTTTCCCTCTTGCAAGTTTGCAATCTATCAAAGATTGCTTGTGATTTATAAACCATTCAAACTTTGTTCTCAAAAACACGTCATCAGAACAGCTTGATGAAAATACAGCTTTACTCCCAACTGTTTGTATTAGACCTTGTACTAATCTGTAAAAAGCGCTGTCTACTCTTTGTTTTTTAAAACAAAAAAGTAGAAGTACATGGACTCTGATTATACTATTATTGATGGCAGTGAACAATATTTTCCCGGTGTCTCAATTCCATTTAGCCTAGGTGTAGGTGGTTTGATGAAAATTCAGATGTATCAATATCAGAGGAGGAAAACAGATCAAATCCCAAGTTAAGACAAATATTTCAAGAAGTGATGCATGAAAAAGTTACGGTTTGGGGTTTTTGCATCGAATCGAGAGAAGAAATTATATTTATTCATACATTTTAAAACACTTTTGTTAACCCCTACAAAACCCGAACTTCTGAAAACTTGGAAGAAAAGTTTTTTAAAAAATGTTTAATACCTTTCTTCAACTGAAAGCTGAAAAGCTCTCAATACACAATTTTAGGTCTTCCAATGGAACAGAGAAGACAAGACCTGACATTCCTGATATTTCTAAGGTAAAAAAAACAAGTAGATTTTTAAAAAACTTTCAGGTCTAATCAAACGTAAATTGTGTGGCTAGTGTTTAATACCTTAGTTTTGCAATTCAATAAAATGTAGAAAGATTTACTCTTGCCTTAAATCACTATTAAGGGCAGATGCGCTTTAAGTTAAAAAAATGTCATTCACAAGAAACTACTTTGCTTATATCATTTATAACAGAAGATTAAAGCAAACATTTTCAAAGGAGCCCCAGGGACTTATGTGCCAGGGTTTTGGCACATAAAATCCCTTAGGATTCTTAGAATATCTCTAGTCTAAACTTGGTGGTTTGCTGCTTGGTTTTGTTTGTTTGTTTGTTTCTTTAAACTCCTGCACAATTATTTTTTTCTTTTTGATTTCTAAAAGTCCTTTTCTTAACTGGGCTGTAGATTGGCAATGACCCCTGGGTTCAGCAGTTTAAAGTCCTGTACATGGTGGTAGTCATACCCAAGTGTAAATAGGCATTCTTCAGATAAAACTGAAGAACACACAAGCATGAGCAGTCAGATAGCTCGCCTCTGAATAATGAAAACGTCTTACTTATAGGGCTGTCAATTAATCGCAGTTAACTCAAGCGATTAATGCAAAACAAACTAACTAGATTTGTTAGCTTTCCTCTGGAATGGTGGTTGAAGCATTAAGGGGCATACGAATGTTTAGCATATCTGGCATGTAAATACCTTGCAATGACATTTACAGCAATGCCATGTGAATGCCTGTTCTCATTTTCAGGTGACATTGTAAATAAGAAGTGGGCAACATTATTTCCCATAAATGTAAACAAACTTATTTGTCTCAGGGATTGGCTGAACAAGAAGTAGGACTGAGTGGACTTGTAGGCTTTAAACTTTTACATGGTTTTATTTTTGAGTGCAGTTTTATATAAAAAATTCCACATTTGTAAGTTGAACTTTCATGATAGAGTAATTGCTCTACAGAACTTGTATGAGGTGAATTGAAAAATACTACTTTTGTTTACATTTTTCCAGTGCAAATATTTCTAATAAAAAATATAAAGTGAGCTCTATATACTGTTGCTGTATGCTGTGTTGTAATTGAAATCAACATATCTGAAAATGTAGAAAAACATCCAAAAACATTTATAATAAATGTAAATTGGTATATTATTGTTTAACATTAATTGCCATTACCGTATATACTCGATCATAAGCCGGTTCGTTTACAAGCTGACACTCCCCCCCCAAGATGGATAAGTAAAAATGGTAAAAACTGTATGACCCTTTCATATTTCAGGGGTTGGCAGACTTCGGCTCCCAGCCCGTCAGGGTAAGCCGCTGGTGGGTCGGGACATTTTGTTTACCTGGAGTGTTCGCAGGCACAGAGCCCCTCAGCTCCCAGTGGCCGTGGTTTGCCATTTCCAGCCAATGGGAGCTGCGGGAAGTGGTGCCACTTCCTGCAGCTCCCATTGGCTGGAAACGGCAAACCACGGCCACAGGGAAATGCGGGGCTCCATGCCTGAAGATGCTCCATGCCCGAAGAGGTTTATGAATGAGTACATACAGTAATTTTTTTTAATCTTGTGATTAATCTTGATTAATTTTTTCATTTATTTTCATGATTTTGAATACACTGCAAGATCAGAGTAAAAATTACCTTCCCATTTGTCACCATCAGATACATTCTTCAGATCTAGATGTGGTACTTGGATACATACTGCTTCCTCAAGAACATTAACACTTCCATCTCCTGATATTTCTGATTCAGTGTTTGCATTCAGGTCACAAATCTTGTTACTAGAATCCTGTATTTAAATAAACAGTACATTTATTTTCATCATCTGGTAACTGGGCACCAGGAACTAGCAATTGCCAATTCTAGTGCTGCCATTAGTTTTTTTGTGTGGCTTAATGTCTCTCTGCTTCCCTACCTGAAAAATTAGCATATTGTCATAAACCTTCGAACTTCTTAGAAGAGTAACTAAAATTTGTACAGCACTCTGTATAGTTCTTTACATTTTCAAACAATTTTTAAAAAAAAGGTTAGCCAACCAAAGGTTTCATTTTTCATGAAAGAATATTTTACTTCTAGAAGACTATGCATAGCCATCCGATATGGTTTTCCACTAACACATACCACACACACACATGAAATTATCAAAATCCTAACCCAAGTTTGTCGACACAGTGGAAAAGCTGTTGAAAACTTTAGTTTACAAAAATAAGGAAAAAGCAAACGAAAGAAGCAATTTCTTACCAGAACCAATTGTGAAGACATTTTATCATTATCATCAACTGATTCACAATCTTGCCTAAAAATAAGAGACAGACTGGTTATTGTTTTAAATAAAGATTGTTAGCTGATAGTAACAGTTGGTGATATTCTGCTCTTCACAAATAATGACAACACTACCCTAGAGAGAGAGAGAAGGGGACATCTAGGAAACTTGCAAATCGTTAGACATCTTTGTGTGCGGGACTTTACACCCATCGCATAAAGACCGTCTGTTATTCTCTTGTTTGCAATAATTGCTAGAACTGTAATGGGATTTCTGAAGAGAATATTTTGCTGCATTGGTGAAAACAACTGGGTAGCAAATATTACTGAACTTAGTATTTTAATTCTTCATTCTGCTCTTCCCCAGCCCAGCACTTAAGATTTGAGCAGTAACAATCAAGACAAGTTCATTTTGAAAAAAACTTAAAAATATATGTCAGTTGCATTCCCGGCTGCACCAAGGCTGCTTCTGACACCTTCCCCATCTCTCCTTCCCAGAACACGTAGCTGTGCGAATACCCAGTCAACCAATCACGTTTTTTGCCTTGAATCTCTCTTTTTGAATGAAAAAACAAGTTCTCTGAACTTTGGATGACAACACTACAGAAAGTTTGTGTGCCTCACCTTTCATATTTTTAAGTGGCAAGTTCATAAATGCTTCTTTTTGCCTCTGTGTGTTATTGCATTGTGACCAATTACCACAAACAAATAATTCACATTTTAAAAAACAATCCACAACTTCCAACTGATATTAGTGAAACTGAAATGCATACCTTTCACTGTTGTTTTCTTCATCAACTTCTGCATCTTCATTACATGGCTTCAACAATATGCCAACAGTCTGTGGGTAAAAGATTAAGTTTAGACATTTTTCAGACAGATATTTTGTAAAGTGAAAAAATCTTCCTGTAGTTACTCCCTGCAAAAAACAAGCCAGAGCTTTTTATGGATCATATAAGTCAGGTCCAATTGAATGATTTCTTCATATTCAAATGAAACCAATAAACCTTTTACACAAATAAATAAAGAGAGAACACACAGTGCACAGTACTAGAAGTACAGCAGTAGCTTTCCATTTTCAGCACATCCATAAGGTTTTTTTGTTCATCTATGTTTGTTTAGGATGTGGGCAGCATTATTCACTGGAATGTGCCAATCGTAGGCCAAATTTTGGGTCTGAACATTGTTACGACAGCAACATTACCTAAGTCTAAGATAATTATGTTGGATGAAGGCTTGTGTTCAGTATGTGTAAAATGAAACATGTCTGATGGACTTTCTAAAAAGGGACTATTAATCCCAGTTACTAAATAAAGCTACAACAGGGCTGTAAAGTGGTGAAGAAATCCTGGCAGTTACTGTGACACTAACTCAGAAAAGAACGTTAGATGGATACACATCACCATTTTGTTTGTTAAATCCTAATGCAGGTAAGACTGATTGCTCCAGCTTGGAGTTCACTGATTTTTAAAGAGTAGATGCTACTGTAACCAGGTAAAACAAAAACAAATGTCCACAGAAGGTACCCTTTTAAAAAGCAAGTGGCTCATTTGGGATGGTTATTCAAAACAGTATGAAATATAAGACAGACCCTAAATTACCTTAGTGTCTGAAGCGCAAAGTTAATAAGCAGCTCTCAAATCAAATGAAAACTGTTTAAACAGAATGTTACTCAATACAGCTTAGTAAATACAAATTCATGTATAGCAACCAATTTTGCAAAATAGACAGCCTTCTATCAGATAGGGCCACTGAAGAGGCCCTTGTGCAGGAAGGGAGGCTCGAGATGCTTGTCCCTGTGGGTGCTCCACTTCAGGTGTCCGTGCGCCCCTGCGCTCGTAATCAGAGATTTCTGATAGCAGTGCCCAGTTGGGTCGCACATGCACAGTTCCAGTCTCAGGCCGCTTCAGGCGGTTAAGTGGCGCTGTGTGACCAACCCCTGCTCTGTTCCTTCTCTACCGCAGAGCCTAGTAATGAACTCCGAAGCAGAGGGGAGGCGGGAGGGTAGTGGAGCACCCAGAGGGACACACATCTGATCTCTAAGAGCCTCCGTTACTGCACAAAGTGAGTAATTTTCTCTTCTTCAAGTGATGTCCCTGTGGGTGCTCCACTTTAAGTGACTTCAGAGCAGTGCCCTCTGGTGGAAGGAGGGGGCTTCGGCATTGAAGTTGCAGCAGATGAGAGTCAATGTGACAGAACAGGGTATTGTAAGATGCATGTTGTTGCAAAGCATAATGCTGGGTAAATGTGCGTAGTGCGGCCCAGGTTGCGACGCTACAGATTTCCATGATGGGAACATTGTGAAGAAACACTATGGAGGCTGATAGGGCTCAGGCAGAATGCATGCAGATCCCCGTAGGGGGCTGTCGGTCATGCTGGAGGTAACAGGATTTTATGCAGTCCGATATTCATTTGGATAGCTGTTATTTGGATATGGCATTGCCTTTTGATTGTTCGGTGATTGAAAAACAGTTTTGGAGACTTGTGAAAAGATTTTGTTCTGTCAATGCAGAAGGCTATAGCCCTGCGGACATCCAAGGAGTGTAATCTGGACTATCGTCTGTCCGTATGTGGTTTGGGGAAAAAAACTTTGGGAAGTGGATGGTTGATTGCGGTGAAAGGATGAGACAACTTTAGGTAGAAAGTTGGAATGTGGTCTGAGGGATATTTTATCTTTGAAAAAGATTGTGTAAGGTGGGTCTGCCATGAGAGCTCCTTGAAGTTTTCTGTTTCCGCCCCCGATGTTCATAGTATCTATGGTATTGTGCATATAGAGGGGATTGGAATCTTTGAGAGGTTTGATAACTTCCCTGTCTTCTTTTGATCTCAGGTGTGTGAATGCCCAGAGATCACAAGTCACCCTCGAGTCCTTGAGCATGTGTAACGACTCATCTTTGTTTTGTCTGCAAAGAGTTTGGATCCCTCAAATGGTAAGTCTTCTACAGTCAACTGTACCGGCTATAGGAATCCAGATAGATGGAACCAGGAAGCCCTCCTCATAACCATCGCAGTTGCTATAGATCTCACTGCTGAATCTACCGAGTCAAGAGCGGCCTGTAATGCTGTTCTGGTTATGAGTTGACCTTATGACAGATTTGTACTGTTCTTTTTTGTTGTCTGGAATAAACTCAGTAAATTCAGAAAGACTTGAGTAGTTATTGTGGTCATACTTTGCCAGTAAGGCTTCGTAGTTTGCTGTTCTTAATTGTAAGGTCGCAGCAGAGTATGCTTTGCAGCTGAAAAGGTGGAGCTGTTTCTAGTCTTTGTCATACGGAGTATTTCTGGAGTATTGTTGTCTACCCTGTTCATTGACTGTGTCAATCACCAATGAGTTTGGCGTTGGATGTGAAAAGAGGAATTCAGTGTCCTTCGCAGGCATGTAATTCTTTTTAAATCAGACCTCTTACAGGTAGGTGGAAGCATTGCAGGGGTTTGCCAGAGCCACTACAAAGGGTCCATAACGGCATCATTCATTGGAAGGGAAATTTTAGATGAGGTCCATGTGTGCAGTATATCTACTAATTTATGTCGAGACTCCTGGACTTCTTTCAAAAGAAATGTCCAGTGAGGTGGCAACTCTCTTGTAGAGGTCTTGGAATTGTTTGAAATTATCACCTGTGTTGAGAGGTGGGAGCATAATCGTGTCATCAGGTGAGGATGAAGAGAAGTGGACTTCAGGTGCATCGTCCTGGTCAGAGAATTCCTCCTCCTCTTCAGCCCCATTCTGAGGTGTCAGACAGTCCCTGTGGTGTTAATAAAGGTGATTGATGTGTGCCAGCTCTGGGAAGACCGACAAGTACACGTCATTGTTGTTGTGGATATGCTGCCCACAGGCTCCAAAATGTCCATTGTGGTGGGAAAGGCATAATTTTTTTTAAAAAATCAAAAGGATGGGGATAAAGTATTAATGCTAACTATTCTAACAAAGCGAGAACTAAGCTACTCAGAAGCTGCGAGGCACTGCTAGTTGCTCCAACTCAAGCCAAAGGCAGTAGAGAAGGAACTTGGGGGTTGGTCACACAGCGCCAGTTAACCGCCTGAAGCGGCGCAAGATGGGGACCGTGCATGTGTGACCCAACCGGGCACTGCTACCATAAATCTCTGATTATGAGCACAGGGGTGCACGGACACCTAAAGTGGAGCACCCACAGGGACATCACTCGAAGAAGACTGCATTACTCTGTTTACATGCATACAGTTTCAGCCCCAACTTTCTGGCCCCATTCTAGTTCAGGGAGATGATTTCTGCCAACTAAGTTTCCCTTTCAGTTTCAGCTGGATGGCTAAAGCCCCAAAAAACACTTATACAGGAATATAGAGTTTTTGGCATACGAGGACAGATATGTTTTCACAATGGAGATGAGTTGTCACACCACCTCTGCTGTATAGTCTTATAAAGCTGCTTTGAGATGAAAAATGCCATGTAGATTTTCAAATGATATTTCCTATAATAGTACATTATATTATTATAATCTGAGCCATCATGCTAATGAGGGGCTATAAAACCCTAATGTCTATATTTAAAAAAACGTTGCTCTTGGATACACACAACACTTCCAATTAAATAAACGGGCACAGTGCACACTTATCAAAAGGCAAAAATGGCCAGAAGATCTCCACTGCGCTGAACATCAGGCACAAAAACAAGAGTTCATCTATGTAAAAGGAAGTGATTTCAACATATTTAAAAAGAAAAAAAAATATCAAGATTCCCCTCCAGGTTCTTAGTATCTGTACTTCAGATACCAGAAGGGAATGTTTACTGTAAAAAGAGTACAAATTAATTAGTTACCCTTCAGTAACTCTTGTCCTTCAAGATGTTGTAGTCAATGCAGATCCCACTATAAGTACACAGGCACCCCATATGAGCGAGACCAGATTATTTTTGCTAGCAGTGTCCATCAGGGCCATGAACAAACCCTGAGCCTCCTCGTACTCCTATAAAGGCATAAAAGGGGGGTGGGCTCTGAAACCTCCTCAGTTCTCTCACAATTCCTGTGAAGCTGAGGACTCTGAAAAGCAGAAATGGATGGCAGATCTTGGAATCCACACTGACTACAAAATCTTAAAGACCACAGTTACTGTAGGGAAATGACCATACTTTCTTCATCAAGTATGTGTCACTGTACGATATAGGCAAGCAGTAACCTTATGGGGATGGTGGGTATGAGGAGTATCGATGGTGTTAATCAAATAAAGATTGATGCACTCCCCTTCCAAACTTGGTGTCTCCTTGGCTGACATTTCAAGTGCATAACATTTAACAAAATTCAGAGCGTTACTCCACGTAGCTTCCTTACAAATCTCTGGAACTGGCACATTTCTAAAGCAGGCCAATGGGGCTGCTTGTGCCCTGATGGAGTTCAGCTTCACATTCAAAGAGAGAAGTTTACAAGGCAATTAGGAAGAGGGGGAAGTGCACTTTGTGATGTACTGGAAAGTTTGAGAAGACTGCTGAGCCTTTTGATACAGCTGATACGGCCACAAAGAGATGGGTAGAAAGCTGGAAGGCCTTGGTTCTGTCTAGATAGTAGAGCTGAACTCTGGAGAAGAAGTCCAGGGTGTGAAGTTCTTTTCTTCTTGGGAAGACAACTAGTAAGGTGATTGAGTCGAGTGAAATTCTGAGACTACTTTGGGAATGAACTTGGGGTGTGGTCTCATCACACTTTGTCCCTGTGAAATGGAGTGTCAGGCAGTTTAGCCATAACAGCTTAGATCCTGCTGATTCTTCATGCTGACGTATGACAACCAAGGAAACCACCTTGATGGTAAGGTAGTACATTGAACATTCCAATAGAGGTTCGAAGTGAGGTTCCATGAGCCACAAGTGGACCACACTAAGGTCTCAGGTGATAGTTGGTCTCTAACCAAGGAATAGGCTCAGAAGCAGCACATAGTCCAGGATCCTGGGGTTCAGAGCTTTGCCTGGATTCACCTTGGTTTGAGTCACCCATATGGAAAACCTTTTCTGTTTCACAGAGTAGGTTCTTCTTTCCTGCTCTGCATCAGAATTTCCTGTGCTTGTCTGGAGTACCTGTCAGTGATACTATGCAAGCAGTATCCGGGCCATCAGGCGCAGGGACTGAGTCTAGGTGCATTATCTGACCCTAGTTCTGAGACACTATGTCCAGGCAAATGGGAAGTTGGTTGGATATCTAGAATAGATCTGATAGCATCATGCTGGCTGAGACAATTTTGGCTATCATGATAACAGTAGCCCTGCCTCATCTGATCTGGGTATTATCCTGGGGAAACAGAGGAATCTGGGGGAACGCAATGGAGCCAGTATTCTTGAGGCAGATTGTCCTATAGTATCTATGAAGCAATGAGGCCACTTCTGTTTGTAAAAGGCTCTCATGAGAATAGTCCCTGAAGAGGCACGGGAAAAACCGTGGGAAGAGTAAGGAGAGGAACTGGATGGTACAGTGGTCAGTGATGATATCCAGCACCCATTTGTTGGTGACAATATCTGACAATGCCTGGTGAAATGAGGCAAGATAGCTTCCGAAAGAAGTGCTGCTCATTTGACTGGTCGTGGTACAGCTCTTGAACAAATCATTAAATTTGCTGCCATATGGATGGATGATGTGCATGTGGCCTGAGTTGAGGAGAGTTGACAGGCTCTACCATATCTCAGCTGCTTCTTAGACTGCTAATCTGTCTATGTTATGACTTCATCCACTGTCTCTGCTAATGTTCTTGTTGTGGTATGATTTGTGGTATACCGGAAATTTATAGATTCCTAAGGACCATTTATGGGGAAAGCAACATTGGTTGGTCCGTGAACGGTTTGTCAATTTATGAGATTTCTTGGAGATGACTGAGGTCTGTGATCTAAACCAGGAGCTCTTGGAATACTTTAAAATCACCCCATGGATATTTGGGCTGGGCTGACTGTCAGCTGATGTGGAGGATAAATCATTAAAGGGTACAGACAGGAGCTGCTGTGCTTGTAACCCTGGACACTGTTCTTCCTGGCAGTCAAGCAACAGTGGCCAAGCCAGTGATGCCATTGGGGAGACCTCTCTCTGAGTGGCTCTTTGATGCTTGGGACAGTAGGTGCTGGTTGTGGTCACACCTCTGGTGCAAGGGTTGGCAGGGTGCTTTTGATACGAATCACAGTGCCAGTGTAGTCTGCTCCATCTCACTTGCTGTTGAATGAAGCCTCGGGGGTATGTCTGGGTCTCTCTGTATGAGATGATGTAGAGCTCTTCCTTGAGCTCCTCCCCTGTTCTAAGAGTTCCCTTTCACAGCCTTGCTTTGAGGTCTGGGGCATTGCCTTTGATGTTAAGCTTCTGGATGCATCCAACACCATGAATGACATCAATGTGTATGTCAGAGCCAACTCTTTGTTCAGTGCCAATTTCTCTGCCAAAGTCTTAGGCATCAACTGCCTACGTCAGGAGTGGGGAACTTTTCTTCTAACCAAAGGGCCATTGATCCACAGGAAAAAAAAAAAAAATCAGTTGCGGGCCACACACAGCCCTGGGAAGGGGCGGTTCCTGGCCAATGGGAGTTGTAGAACTGGCGCTGAAGGCAGTGCACGGAGTTTCCCTGATCACTCCTGTTCCTAGGGGCCGCAGGGACATGCTGGTCGCTTCTAGGAGCTGTGCAGAGCTGACCAGACTTTTAATGGCCTGGCAACCCTAGCTTTCTCCTGCAGCAGGGCAAGCCAGCGCTTGCAGTTCCAGCCTCACGGGGTGGGGAGGGCATCAAGGCTTGGGGCTTCCACCTGCCGCACCGAGACTTGCCTCGCACCAGATGAAATGAAGCAGTGGGCTGCATCCGGCCTGTGGGCCACAGGTTCCCCACCCCAGCCTACTTGATGGTCCATTGGACTGTGCTGGCTTAACCAGTACAGGGACCTGGAACCTGGGTCTTCAAGGTCCAACATGACTCTTTTACGGGTTTAAGAATTGGAGCTTCAGCCTTGTCTCTCTAGACTTCTTTTCAGGTCTGGGTGGAGAATGAAAAGCAGACTAAGTACCTGCTGGGTAGGTACCTGCTATGTCAAGTCTTTGAGCGGAATTCAGTTCATCGCAGGATGTGCAAGGCTTAAAGCCCATGGATTTTGAGTCCACCATCTTGAATCCTTGTACCAGAGAAGTGGGGGTGTCAGGTGAGCAGAATTCAATCCAAGTGGAGTTTATTCAGTCCAAGATTTTAAAATGAAGAAACCAAAGGCTGTTCTGAAGATTCTTCAGATGAGCTGAACATTTTTGACAAGATAGCGGATGCTAGAGTACCAGCAGGTAAGACATTTCCAAGTTCCATCTCACTAGCACAGGTAGCAAGAGGTAACTGGAGGAGCAACATGGAGATCCCACCTTTTATGCCCTCATGCAAGAGCACAAGGAGGCTCAAAGTGCACGTGTGGTCCCAGTGGACACTGCGAGTGAAAAGAATCTGGTTTCATGCACATGAAGCACATATGCACCTACAGCAGAACCCACACTGACATACTTGAAGAACAAAGCTTGCACTGAAATTCAATTTTTAAAATTGTGGACACATCTCTATTGATCTTCAGTTAAACAAAAATCCTAATTTTACAACATATAGCTTTTGAACTTAATTTAAGACCTTCATCTTGCAAAGAATATACACCCATGCATTATGTTTATGAATAAATTATGCATATGTGCAAGTCTTTCCAGGTCTGGGGTCCTAACTGGCAATATTCCATTAAGATATTGCAAATATTCTGGTCTCTAGAAAGTCCTATTTCATGGTATGGACCTCACCAGCATGAAAGAGAGCCTTCTGATGGTATCAGTAAAAAAATACTTTTTAGCAGTCTAGCTAAGATTTCTGGTATTAAAAGTGATTTTTTGATATTTTATTAATTTAAATAACTAGATTTACAAAACTCAGCCTGCATTTTACCAACAAAATCAAAATGTTAAAACAGTGAATATCAGAAAAAACACTCCCTAGCTACTTTAAACCATAAATTATTTTGAATAAAAAAGGCTACCAGTGGGAAGGGGAATTAATCTGTTTATAAAAGATAGAAGACAAGAAGTTCATGTTTTCCTTCTGGCTAATTTTAAAATCTAATTTCACATGTTTTAGTTTTTACTTCAGTGGACAGCACTTCACTAAACTCTTTAAAGAGATTTAGTATTAAAACTTAACGAAAGAATCTGGAGAATTGGTATGTTCAAAAATTTTATTTATCCAAAAATAACACACAAAAAAGGAAAATACTGATATTGCTACAATGGCATAAAGAGAGAAAATTAAGGGACATCATTTCGTAAGACATCAAAATGAACTTCAGTTCCTTAGGTGATTTAAGAGAAAAGTAATTGAACAGCAGCAGTTTTGTGTGAGAGCAGGACATTTAGATGAAGAATACATTTAGATATTTGATTACATTAGTAGCAGCAGTTATTTACACTACAGTAGTGCTGAGGAATTCCAATCAATGGCCAGAGTCCCATTATGCTAAGACCTATGGGAACATGTAGGAAAAAGAGTCTTTGTCCAGACATTTTATAATCTAGATTTATATGGGAACAGGTGGAGGAATCCCAGAGTGAAGAGGGATGGACAAACTAAAGTTAGCATATTTTTGCATAATAAACAGTACTGTTTACCACCTATCCAACCATTTTCAGATGGTAGTACTATTGCTTCAGAAGTGTTTATCATTTGTACAGCCTGGACAAGTTATGTTCTGCATAGTACAGTCAGCTGTTTTGGTTTTTATCAGTGCATCTCTTTTAACAACATTGTTTGATCTCATAAGAATACAAAGGAAAGGGGGAACCTATGCTCCACTGGCAACAAAACAGCTGGTAAGGTTTAGGATTATGAGTTTGGAAATTTCAGGCCATACACCAGACCATCCTTGATCCATGGCTTTGCATGTGTGTAACTAGAGATTTAATATGCAGCTCATAAACCAACACAGGGTGAAGCAACAAATTCTTTAAAACCTTTTCCGTCGTGTTATGCTTCTGGTCAAATTTACACAGTGTTGGTTTTGTGTGATTAATTCAAGTGTAACATACAAAAACCAAATTTTTAGTCTATTGCCAGCTGATGTCTGCAATTTATTTTATTTTTGAAAATTCATTTTTATAGTTACTTTCAAAACTTCCAAAGCCTGCAGATACTTTAAGTGCTGTAACGTTTTTGAGCAAAATAGTACTAAGAATAAAACAATACTTAGGAACTTTTTTATATTATATATATGCTATCAGAGCATCCCAAAGCACTGTCCAAACACCTATTAAAGTGTGGCCTTTTCCCCTCCAGGATGAGAAAACTGCCAATCTCAGTTTGCTTAAAGGAAGGCATTAATTTTATTTTATGTTAAGCTCTGGACCCTTTAGGGACCCCAACTGACTTTCCCTTTTCTTCCTCTTCACAGGTAGAATTCTCTCCCTCTGCACAGATAAGTTCATACATCAGCAAAGATAGAACCAGCTGCCACCACAGCAGCAGCACCTGGGGCAAGAGACTGACTGAAAAGAAACAGAGCTGCTTCAAAGAGACTGGGGAGGAGTGTTGGGGAGAAAAGGAAGGAACACATATCCCCACCACAAAAGTCTGTGAGAAGCGTGGAGGAGGGTTGGGGTGAAAATTAGGAGTGTGGGGATGATGCTGGGGTACAAGAACTCAACAGGCCAGTTATAAACCCCCACTTTCCCCACAAAACCATACCAAAGGCCTGCCAGACACAGCTACAGTGTTTCAACCTCTGCTCAACTCCTACTGCTATCTAACACTTAGGACTGATGTTACTGTAACTGACCGAGTGGGCTCCCTGGCAGGATCCTCCCCAAACAAACAAAAAACAAACTAACACCACTCTCTCCAAAGCCTTCCCCCTAAGCCTCCTAGTGCTGTTTTTTGAGAAGGTGCATCTTCTTCAGGAAGCCTTTGCTAACCCAGGTGCTACTCCAGCTCGCCCTATCCCTGTTGATGCACAAACCCATATGAGCAAGAGATAGGGCTGCTATCTGTGAAAATGAAAAAAAAAAAAAGAAATGGTGAGTCAAGGGCCCCTTAAGATGCAAACAAATTAAATGTGATCAGACCTACACACATATACTTTAAAAAGAGATTGAGTTTGGCAGAAGAGGCAAGTGATTTTACCCAAGGTAATACAGCAAAGCGAAGCAGTGTCACATCAATAAGTAGAACCCAGGTCTGCAGTCCAACTCTTGTGCTCTAATCACAAGATCACACTGCTCTAATATATAGAAAGCATACCCTCTGCTCCTCTTACCTGATCATTTTCTTCTTCCTCATATACAGAATCAGGCTGTATAACTGCACTGTCTAAATCAGTGCAAGCCAATGTTTCAAAGCAGTCTCTAGTATTCTCACTGCTATTAATACCATTATCTTTAGTAACATCATCCCTAAAAGAGACAGAAACAAGCAGCTCAGAAGAGCTTACAATAGCCTATGTCATGGCTTCACATGTTCAAAAGAGTTATTGAAAGTTATTTTTATTTAAAAATCCTGACATCTTAAATAATTTTGCAGATTATTTGCAACAAAACTATCCTGAAACACAAAACTACTGGCACTACCCGGAGAGTTATGTAATTTGTCAAAGGGTAATACATTTGGAGCTATTTTAATAAAACTATTTAGAACAAGGAAAAACAACATTTGTTGGAATAGTATTTATTTCATGGGTATATATGTATTTTATAATCGGTTGACATTCTAATGAGCTTTAGTAGTACACACGCTGGCATAGATGTTTCTTCTATAGGAAGAATCTTACACAAGAATTTTGACCATACAGCCAACCAGTTATCCATTGATTGATTTAAGTTTAAACCAATCATTTTAGGTAGGATAACAAAAGTAGTATCCTTCCAGTTATTAATGGTGAGATCTGTAGTACTAATCAAGGTACTGGCAAGCATTTTTTACTTTAAGCACTGAGGCCAGACGTACATTCACTACCCGCTACAATGTGTCCTAATGAATAATGGCAAAACTGAAGGCCAAGAAGACAAAGGGTTTGTATACACAGTGGATTAATTCACACCCGAACGGTGTAAATTCTGGTGCGCACTAGCATGTTGTGCACTAACTGGCCTGCGTGGACCCTGCTGGTGTGCACTGAAATATTCTTAGTGCATATTAATATAGTACTGCTTGAAATGGAAACATTAACACGCACTAGGGAAACTGTCATATGGACCAGTGGGTGTACTAGTCTGCACCAGGGGGTTAAATACCAGTGTGCACTAGCATGTTGCGCATTGTGTATACAAGCCCTAAATTGCTGACATTCACTTCCTAGATATCAGATTTTGGTTTAAGATATAAGAATTGGATTAAACTAAATAAACCATAGATTAAAAAAATATCACTAGGTGAAACCTTTTACTAAGTTGGTATTTGAGACTTTCATGTTTCACCATTTAGAAGATTAGCTGTTTCTTCCATTTCCAGCAAATTTGTCACGCCTTGTAAAAACCAGGCATGGGGTTTTGAGGTTTTAAAAAAAAGTCTCTCAAACAGAACAAGGATCAAAATTGATCTGAGAGAATTGGGATGATTAACTGTCCACTCAACAGCATTATTAAAGCAACTGTTAATTACCTTAGGACTACACCCATTAAGTTTGCCATTCACAAAAATGAAGGGGTTGGTTGTAGACCCAATCTGGTAGATGCAAGTCCTATAAAAAAAGCTCAAAAAAATTCTTCTCATCTTCCTTCCATTTACTAGAACTGTGTGCAAAGTATGTTACATATTCAGATATACGCTTCTAATAAATTGTGGAGAATTAATAAAGAATTGTGAAACACTCCAGAATTTTTGAACAGAGACAATTGTTTACCCCACATATACTGCATATTTAGAGGCAGAGTTCATGTGATAAACTGCAGAACTATGTGATAAAAATATATCATGAACCTTTGGCTCCTTCACCTTCTCTCTTTCTACCCCTCTGCCTCCAGGGGCTTATTCCAACACAGCAACCTGCTGAGCAGCTTCCAACAGCCTTTAACAAGCGCTCTCCCTATATCAGATGTCCAACAAGATGGGTTGAAAGTTTAACAAGTAACTATTCTCTTAGTTTTTAAATTAAGCTTTGTGCCAGTATTCTAAGTTTTCAATAATATGTTCTCTGAATGATACACTTTTACTTTGCATGTTTTCTCTGTGTTTTGGCCTTGTACGTAGTATAAATAATCCATTGGCTGCAGTGTTTAAAGGGCTCATGATGCCTCTAGAAGGAATGTTATCATATGGTGTCTATTAATCCTCAGTGACTAGGATGAATACAAGGGTTGAAATGCAGCACCAGTGCCAAAAACATCTATCGGTTTCAAGTTTAAGATAAACAAGGGAGCCTGCACCCCTGTGATGCAAGCCTGGCCATCCACTAAAGCGCTCACGATGTATCAAAGGGGAGAAGCTTGTGGACAGAAGGACTTTCAGACAATTACACAGTTTTACTTATAAACTAATCTATGGAACTTTTAGCTTGTAAAACTAAAATTCTGTTATAATAATTTGTCTTTGGAAAATATAAATTACTTATAATTGTCCTCTGAAGGTTTTATAACAGAGTACTGAGACAGATATTGCAACCACATGCAGTATCTTTGTTTTAAGATCCATTGTTTTAAATTAATGGTTAATGTATGGCTGTGTTCCACCCCACAGAGGAGGGCTACCATAGCTCCTCCAGGAATCAGAAACAGTGGGTGGTGAAGGCAAATCAGCCAGGCTGTAAAACCCCACAGAGGTTTACATATACACACTGAAACTAGATTCTTCAGAGAGTAGCAGACAAAGAAAGGATTTTTGAACAAATAGCTTGAGTTTAAACTGACTCAAGGCCTTCCTTCTCATCCAGCAAATGAATAGGACCTTCTGTCCAACGGGGGGTCCCCAATGTATGCATAAGAGTTGGAAGGACTTGACTTACTCAGCCCCGTAAGACTGATGGGTGACATCTGGTAAGCTTTTTAGCATGTGTGTAGGTTATTTTGTTGTTTTAAAGTAGAAAGCATTACAGAGAAAAATATATTAAGAATAAATGTTCTTACTTAGAAGGAGCTGTGTGGTAACTTATAACTGCAGGCAACAGACACGTCATAGACTTCAGAGAGAAAGGAAAGTGGAGGCCCTGGCCCATTTAAGCAGTCTGTCTTGGTGGGGATATTGCAGTGCAATTCAGGGTGCTGTGCAGTCTGAAAACCCAGGCCAGGCGGGAGCGAAACATGGTGACAGCTAGGAGCCAGGAGCCTAAAATGGGTGCCCTTGGTGTACCACACAGTGGGAATACTAGCACAGTTACCCTGAAACTATTAAAATTATTATCTCCAGTCCCATGTATCTCTGTGGGTTGTGATTTTTTAAAATGGGAAATTTTTTTTTAATAGTAATTTGGGCAAAAAATAATTTTAGCTTGTGTGCGCACGTGTGAGAGTTTAAAGCAATTTACTGCTCATGTGAGGTTCTAGATTAAAAGTGTGGGCAGAAGTGCAAGCTTCCACACACTGCCTTGCTCATCATCTCACCTGGAATCAGAAGAGACTTCTGCCAAGAATGACCAAAGCTAGGGGTGACAGAGCAATTTAGGCTTTATGCCCATTCAATCATTAGAACAAAAAAAAAATCTACAGCTGAGGATCATAATGTCAATTATGATTTGTCATAGCTACATGTAGCACCTAAAAAAAAAAAAAAATCTAGAAATACATAACTGCCTCCCCATTGACTTGTGCGCATCGTACCCTTGAATGCCTCTCACTTAAGTACAAAACTTGCAAGGAAAAATCTATTAAAATACTTACATTTAGAGCAAAGAACAGCAACGAATGGAATTTGAGTTCGTTTAAGGCAAATTCAAGTTTATAAACATACAAAACTTCTATTGTGACTTTTTAGCAAGTCTGAATTCAAATATATGTCCCTAAGCAACGCATTATAGAGATAAAAATTCTTACTGGTTGTTAGATCCTTCCTCATCTCTATTAATATTTTTTGCTTCATTGTTACAGACCAGTCGGTGTTGCTGTAAATTCTTAAGATCATCATCTATGCTGCTCTGCAGATCGAAAAGGTGCTGCTCCACAGCTGCTCTAATTGTTCTTTCTAAAATGCTAACAAATAAAAGTCAGAGAATTAATGTTAAAGACGTATTTTTACTTTTCTTGGCATCAGTGGATTTGTGTGGGCAGAAAACTAGAAAAATCAGACTCTTAGGAGACATGTAAATCTAGGCTCCCCAATACATCAAGACAAGACTAGACAAAATCCTAGCAAATCTCTCAAATACGACCACAGCAGTAACTGGAGTTAATTGCTTACTTAATAGGATTTTAGTTACGTACAAAATGATAGGCAAGAAATTTATATAATTTATTATATTTACAGCATGGTAAGATTCATAGATATTAAGGTCAGAAGGGACCATTATGATCATCTAGTCTGACCTCCTGCATAATTCAGGCCACCGAATCTCACCCACCCACTCCTGCAATAAACCTCTCACCTATGTCTGAGCTATTGAAGTCTCAAATCATGGTTTAAAGACTTCAAGGTGCAGAGAATCCTCCAGCAAGTGACCTGTGCCCCATACTGCAGAGGAAGGCAAAAACCACCCAGGGCCTCTTCCAATCTGCCCTGGAGGAAAATTCCTTCCCGACCCCAAATACGGCGATCAGCTGAACCCTGAGCATGTGGGCAAGATTCACCAGCCAGACACCCAGGAAAGAATTCTCTGTAGTAACTCAGATCCCATCCCATCTAACATTCCAATAGGCCTCAAACAGACAAGGACCTCACAGGGCCAGACACTGTATAAACACAGGTTATGAAAATCCCAGCTAGAAGGGCTTATGTTAAAAAAAGACAAGACATAACAGGTGAATGGGACAAATAGGGTGGAGAGGTGGGAGAGTAACAAAACAGGGTATTTTAATACAGACTAGCTGCGGCAGTAAGTCTTTGCCAACTAGCAGAAAAGATGCAAACTTCTAAAGAAGGGCCCCTAGCGGGAGTCACAACATTTTTTTCTAGACTCCTTCACACCCATCTCTTCTGGAACACTTTGTGTTTACTTTTCACCTGCAATAACATTTGCAACCCAGTTGAACTTGGGCTCACACTACCAATTAGAAGAAACTGTAAAACTGCTGGCGTGAAAGCAAGTACCTAAAGACAATTTTGGAGTTACATCAGAGTTTATCAAGTACCTACCCAAAGAAAGCGGGGTAAAAATGTGAACAGGATATTTAGGAGCATAGGTATTACCATACCATGAAAACCTATGGTTCCGTGTCCAGTTGAGAACAGCATCCATAAATACAATGTGCTTTTTTTTTTTTTACTTGTGAATGCTGAATTACATTTCATAAAGCATATATTCAGCACTAAAAGTTTGGAGTATAAACTATTGTGGTCACGTGTATTTGACTTATCTGTTTTGAAAGCAGGCATGCTAACTATGGCACAGACTGGTAAAAGAAAAATACTGGGATACACAGATTTTATATATTAGTTATACTTACTCTGCAGAGGCTGGTAAGATGCTTATGGGAGAGAGATGAGCACTGTAATAAAGAAGAAGAAATTGGTTATCTTCACAAAGACTTTCAACACTACACAAATATTCTGGAAGACAAAAGGGAGCTTTGAAGATACTAAAAAATTGCATCAGCTCAAAGAAATACACATATGCATGCAGTAAACACATTGGCCAGCAACAGTATTGCTATGTGCCATGGTCCCAGCTTCAAGGGAAACAGGGAAAAGCTGGATCAATATTTGGATCGAAGAGATCTTAAACTATATATTGCAGAAAGTTGTGGCAGCAGCAATTCTGTAGTTATAAGTAATTGAAGAACCCATACCCCAAACACTTCAGGGCGCAGTGAGCTGCCGTACGGGCAGTCTTTCACATGAGAGGTACTAATCACTTACTCTTGAAATATTGTGTGTTGCTTTACATAATATAGATGTTAACCTCACAGCAAATTCCAAAACATTCTGCCTACCTTGCTTCCCTCTAGAGTTCCAGTTCACTAAGAAAAGGAGTACTTGTGGCACCTTAGAGACTAACCAATTTATTTGAGCATAAGCTTTCGTGAGCTACAGCTCACTTCATCGGATGCATACTGTGGAAACTGCAGAAGACATTATATACACAGAGACCATGAAACAATAATGTCTTCTGCAGTTTCCACAGTATGCATCCGATGAAGTGAGCTGTAGCTCACGAAAGCTTATGCTCAAATAAATTGGTTAGTCTCTAAGGTGCCACAAGTACTCCTTTTCTTTTTGCGAATACAGACTAACACGGCTGTTACTCTGAAAGTTCACTAAGGTTTTTTGAGGCTTATTATTAAGCACTTTGCATTTTGGTGCTTTTCATTCATAGATTTCAAAGTATTACTGTGAGCATTGTTGAATTCAGTAGTATACTACATTTCTGAGCCAGGTACACCCCACTCAACCAAACACAAACATTTTTTCCTTTGCAAATTCTAATTACAAAGCTTCAATTTTGCATACTATCACAAATAAAATGATTGTTCCAAAACAATTTTTCAGACTTGCATAAATATGCTTGCAGTGAATTGAAACAAAACTAAGTTCTACTTTAAATGACAATGACAATCACCGCCTTATTACGCCTTTCTCATGGTCAGTGATAAGGATATTATACATACACAAACAAGACTAGAGAGAGATGCCAATTTTATTTAAACTAAAAAGAGGATTGGGAAAAGGAGAGGGCACTTATCCCAAGCTTTAGGCACTCCACACACTATACATAAAAACAAATTCCAGTAGCTACTTCACCATATAAGAAAAATGAGCCAGCAATCAGAAAAGATTGGTGATCTGATTCCAGATACAACCAAGATGTACAGTGCAAACCCTAATGTATTCGTGGAAACATTAGTACACTACCGCTCCTTGCAATTATATTAAGAAGATTCAACTGAAATCCCACCAACATTGGTCAGCATTATGCGGCACCAGTGTCCACTCTTAGCTCAGACTATCTCCCTATTGACTTTACCATAGGTTGAATACATCTGGGAGTGCCCAGCTCAGACTTGTTGATACTGGCTAATCATAAGGTAAGTATTATACTAGCTAGCTGCTTAATACCTACTGTCACACAGGTTAGTAAGTAGCTTGGACTAACTATCCAAACAAGTAAAGATTTCCTGTACTTCCTTCCCCCAACAAGATGTGGTGGAAAACAGGATTACATGCAGGAAAGGACTCTCTACCTAAAATTGTCAGACAGAAGGAGGGGGGGAAAAAAAAACATTTTTTTTAAAACAAAGATGGTTTTGACCTTATTGCTAGCTAAGATTGATATGACTTGTATATCGTCTGTGTGTAAATACAACACTTCAATAATTTAGCTAGCACTGTACAAGAATGGGAATTTAAACAAGGCTGGTGCATGGGTTACCTTTTAAATTTTTATTAAAGGGTAGTCAATTTTGCAGGCAGTTTAGTGTGTGATATTTTTAGTGAAAGGAAAAAAAAATCCATTCCCAGTGTGCTTAGACAACTCTGGTGGTTCTGAGGTACCATTTTAGACAGATACTCCCATTAAGCTCAAGAAAATTAAAACACATCTGCTTTACAGTCTTGATGCCGCATCCACTGATTTCAAAGATGCAGAAACAAGCACTATATACCCAAGCCTTCCAACATTAAATTTCTTCCCAATGCTTTTGGGTGAAAGAGGCTAATTTTGAATTTATTTTTTAGGTGCACAGTTAAATTTCATTAACATGCAGGGGAACAATAATTCAACTCAACCCTAACACCCATTCAAAGTGTTTTGAATTTTTCGATCAGCAAATTTTATTTTGACAATATTTAAGTAGAAACATTTGGAAACAAAGCAAAATTGATATACAGTTGGGGAAGGAACAAGAGAACAAAATTGGGAGAAATTAAGACCCGTGACAAAAATTAGGTAGGAGAGGAAGATAAGCAACGATTTCAGGGGTGAGAATGATAATAAATAAAAACACAAATATATTTTACTTGACAATCACTACAGAGTTTTTGTAAAAGCTATTTTACAAGAACAAATTAGTAAACAGCTCTTTTAACAGATATTGATACATTTTATATTATATACCATCCTTCATCTTGAAATGTTTTACAAATAATAAACAAATCAGTTCACCATTAAAATATAGTCACCTCTAGGATGGTGGGTAGAAGCTAAGGAGACAATGGGAGCATAGCACACTGCAAAACACTAGTGGGAGGAGGGAAGCAAGGAAAATTTTAGTCAAGGGCTCTAGCGCAAGTACCATCTTATGAAACTGTGATGACTAGGGATCTTTAATGTGCACACAGAGCTTCTTATAGATTTTTGTCTGTTCATCTTCAAATTACAGAAGGCTGTGTCAATATTTTTGGGATTCAAACTAGTGGTTCCAAAGAGTCCAAATTATTTCAGACATGATGCTGAGACCACCAAACCCTTCAGCTCTAAAGGGCAACCTTCACGACCTCCAGGACAGGCCACTTTATATCATTTAGTAGTGCTCTTAATACACATCCAGGATGCACTGGTGTTACTCAGCAAAAGATGTGCATAAATCAGCACTATTCCAAAGCCTGAAGAATCCTCTTATTTGAAAAGGAATCTCTTATGGCTCCAACTCTAATCAGTTTAGCAAGTTAGCACTTTTTGAAAAGTGTATCAATATTAGTTCAAAACATATCACACTTCAGAACCTGCTACCACAGTCAAAGAATTATTTCGTGTTGTAAACGACATGATGGCTTGTGCACAAAGTCTTAGTGCAGAATGACACAGCAAGAAACCAAAAGTAAACATATCTTTAGTTTTGAGAGTGCTACCATATTTTGGCAACTAACGAACACCTACTAATTGATACTGTTCCTCTGTTCCTGTCCACAAACAGCCATGTTAAAAAGAGAAATGACATACAAAAATGCAATTATATAACTAGAAAATAAATTCAGATTTTTTCTTAATGCTTTTTACTGATTGCATTTTTATAGTTCATTATATTCTTACACAACATTGTTTCATACTGTTTTACAAACCTCCCCTGGAGTAAATATTTAGTCTTTATATAGCATTTCTAACTTAAAGGAGTCTGTTATTTCGCATCATTCTAAACTAGCATTTTTAATTCATTTACCTGTGCAGCAGAACTTTGCAGGCCATTCTGATTATTTTTGCTATTCCAAACGAGCACTTCATGTAAAAATACTTTATTTGAAAAACAATAAAGTATGATGTTGGCTGTTGACTATGCATACTGCTTGTTCGATTTCTGTGGCTGCTTGTCAGACGGTACTTCTGGAGTGCTGCACTAAACCCTGCAGTCTAAATAGAAATAGACTGCAACATGAGGTCACTACTGACAATAAGCTGCCCAATCAACACACTTTAAAGCTTTCCTAGTGTATACTTCACACTACTTATTCTGGGCGTGAAACATGGGCTCTTGTTGTATGTTACTTAAGTAACAAATCTTGACCTAAATATTATAATCCATTTTCTAGATTTTTTTTAATTTGGTCAGAAACAGTGTAAGTAGCAAAGCAAGACAGTGTATTTATTCAATATGCCCTATTCCTCATCAGCCAAGGGCAATATTAAATTGCTTTATTAAAAGTGTCTAATGTAATAAATACCACGCAGTTTATAGGTAAAAGAAGAGTAACTTCTTTTTGAATTTTATGCAAAGAGGAGAGATGTTCTAGAATTTACTATCTGTCATGCATCTCTCTTTGACAACCCCACGGAATTTTACAGCAGTAAAAACAGAATGAACCTAGAACTTTTAGGAATGAACTGCAAATTTACTAGATGAGGAGTTTCGTGATTATCTCAGTACGGTCTCTCTAAAATTAGTTTGTAAAAGTGAGTTAGCAAACAACATATGAAAGGCAGCACTGCAGAGTAGATGAATTGAAGTGCCAGGGTGATAGGCTTCTGATGATGCATTAGAAAGAGTACAGAAAGAGGCTTCTAAATATGTAGTGTCACCTAATGTACAAGTGTTCCTCTGATTGACTAATAACCCATATTACCCAAGGATTATTTGGATGTTTAATCTAGGTACCATTTTCAAACAGTCACTAAATCAGGCTGTATTAGTGATGGCTGTCCTTGTTTTCAAATAACAAACACACAGAAAGACCAGAAATAGCATTAAAGCCTCACATTCAAAAGAAAATAATCAAAAAGGAGTAAGAGGAGGAAAACAGTGCACAGCATCAATTTAATTATAGCACGTTATATTCAAGATTATTAAAATGAATTTCCAATTAATGGAGTCTAACGTAGGTGTCACATTACTCTATATCAAGATAGCTAAACCTTAATCTGATGAACATACCACCTCAGCCTCCCTTTCCCTCTCAAGGAGTTTTTGCAGATAGGCTATAAGGCATAATGTTCAGCTGTGATCGTCAGTCTTTGATATTTGGTTCCCAAAAAGCTAACAAAAACTCTCATTCAGAAGTTTATCATGTTTTAAGGTAAGTTTTTTTCCTCTTAAAAAACCTGATACAACAGTGAAGAAAAAAAACTCAAAATAACTAAGACAAATACTAACTGTTTAAAAACCACACACTTTATACATGTTTTAGATCCTCAAAAGAGGAAGACGTCTGGGTATATCAATGTTTACGTAGCTACAACACAAGAGTACTAAGCACCAAGGAGGAAGAAAGGGACTGGAGAGTGATACATTAATTACTTGCACTTTTGATGATGAAGTAGCCACTAGCTGGTTTAGTGTATTTATTATAAGCAGAGCTGGTAGCACTGCCTATTAATTGTTATCTGACATTTGCCATTACAAGACCCAATTTTCAGTTGCTTATAAAACTTTGCCAAACTTTAATCATTTAAGCTAAAATTTTCCATTCCAGGTGTCTGCTACAGGCTGAATTATTTGGGAAATTTTCAGGCAAAATTTTCACCTCTTTCCAAGAATGAGGCTAGGAAAAAATATGTTTTTGCCCATGTTAAAGAATTCTGGCGACCTTTTCTTTGGTAAGACAAATCAAAACCAATCTCTTGTGCCCCCGATCTGGAGCAGGGACAGGAAATTTGGTAGAGGGTAGCCTATGTATCAGGGATGTGCCTTTTGCTATTTCCATGAAAGTCTGCCCTAATTTGGGCACCTCAGAAGTATTTGAAAAATCACAGTTCATACATGCACAGTAGAGATTTGCTAGAGCTTAACAGCTAAAATCACCCAAGATTCTGTTTACACAGGACATAGTTCAGCCTGAGGCTGAGAATTTCCCTGCAATTGCAACTCTGGGCTGCTGCGGACTATTAGGTTCTTGGTCCTGGCATCTGAACTGACAGCAGGAGTTCATCTCTCCTGTGTTCTCAGTGACACCATCCAGTATGGAAGAGGAAATTGCCTGACTCAAATCCAGAAGGGACAGGAACTGGACCTGCAAAGGAGGATGGATGGGACTAGAAGTTGGGGTGGCTGGGAGCTGGATGAGAGGGAGAACACTAGGCACTGATAGGTGGAATGGGGGGAACAGGGACTGGCTGGAGAAGGAAACAGAGAGAGAACCAGTAGAGCAGGGGGGAGCAGGGGAGAGAAGACAGAGCTGACAAGGAGCTGAGTGCAAGGAGAGAACTGGGACTGAATGGCAAAGAGACAGACAAGGAGCTTGGAAAGGAGGTAGGAGACACTGAGATTGAATGGGGATCCGAGGGTAAGAAAGAGCAACAGATTGGGACTGGGAGCCAATGGGGACAGAGAATGTATGTGAGGGGCATGACTGGAGGCCAGGGTTGTAAAGAAAGACTGGTTGTGGAATCAGGAGGGGGATGAGACTAGGACTGGCTGGGCAAAAAGACTAGACTGAAAAGCCTGAAAAGTAAAGACTGTGACTTACTAGGTGAGGAGACTGGGACTATGCTGAGGGGCCAAGGGGGACAGTCACGCTGTTGTCAGCGAATATCTGTGAAACCCGTTGCCAGGCTGTTGCATCCACCTCTAGTGCTAGTCCACAAAGAGGAAGACAACGTACTACTGCTATGAGTTACCTACGGAAGAGCTCCACGTAAACTCAAAAGCTTGGCTCTCTCACCCACAGAAGTTGGTCCAATAAAAGATATCTCACCCACCTCGTCTCTAATATCCTGGGAACAACACAGCTACAACAACACTGCCTATATCAGTTACTCTGTTCACTCAAGTGGTAGAGGTCTGTGGGGTGGATCTGAAAAGTTCCAGCCCTGCTGATGACCTATGCGGGGGTCAACATGATAGAATGTCTGTTTCCAATTTGTGTGGGTAATTTCCTAGGGGTTTTTTTTTTTATTTTTAATTTTTTAAAGAAATGTTAAACATCAAAACTTGCTAAGTCAAGTTCTCAGAAGTTAGGAAATGGCAGAAGTAAGGTTACCAATGCAGCCTGGGTTTGGCCCCTTGTATGTATGCAGTCTTACATGACCGCACACTATTTCCCCACAAGGAATAGTGGGATAAAACTGCTGCAAAATTGTATACCCCACACTGCATGAAAAGAAACATGGTGACTCACAGCGTAGTCTCTTAAAAACCCTCTTCAGTTCAACACGCAATGAAAGAATTGGAGCAAGTTGTTTTTTTTTTAATCCCTGTACAATCTTTTTGATACAACATGAATGAGCTAGTATCTTGCGCAACACAAGACACCTAGACACTTCAGAATGCATTTGCTTGAAATGACAGAAAGGTCTATATTCAGGAATGGTATTATCAGAGCTATGTCCTCCTTACTAAAATGTTCAAATTGCCTCTTCACACAGACAATCCATTTCTTCGGTCCAGTTAGACTGACAGTTTAATAACCTCTCCAGTTTTACTAGAAACTGTACATTTTTAAATGTAAACTATGAAAAATTAGTTTTAAGAGTCTGGTTATTTAATTGCTATAAAAATAAGCGTTTAGAGGATGCTTCAAAAAGGAAAATTTATATAAACAATCCACATTTTATCCAATATTAAGGATTTTATTTTTAGCACACAAAACAAGACTAATTAGCAATATTAATTAATTTTTAAAACAATCCTAAAACTTAAGAGTCAGATGGAATTTGGGAGCTAACACAGAATAGCCTAAAGACAAATATCTTATTACACTACCTTCATATTTATAAACTCCAAAGACATATGAATATCTTATGAATAATACTACAATCACTTTAAACCTCTATTGGAACAAAGGATATTTTTGAAGAAATTAAAAGTTGCTTACAGTACCTGTCTAGTCAATGGTTTTGGGATTTTTGGGGGTAGAGGTGCTTGGGTTTTTTTTTTTTTTAAGCAAGTTAAGCTACTACAATGTGATGGATAAGAAATATTAACAGCACAACAAATGTCATTTAAATTACAAAACAACACAAATGAGTTTCTTTTTAATTTGGCTGTTTTACCATCTTTATTAAAACCACTGATTTTAGCACAAGCATTCTTTCTATGAATTACTACAGCAAGTATGTCAATGTAGTTAAAGTGACACATCAACCTGAAGCCTTGCCAATTTCAAAAGGTCAGTTAAAAGGTCAGTTTTTGGCACGAACCCTGTACCTAAATCCCCCCCCTTCACTGTTCTTTTGGTTTTTCCTTTTTCAGCATGCTCTTCTCTCCCCTGCTACCATGTGAAATACCCCAATGGAAAACTGAGCATACAGAGGAAGTTGTAAAGCCAACTACACACACAGTGCTATCAAATGCATAAAGTAAAACTGAAAAAGCACAGAAAAATCCTAGACATTACCTGTGACAACTGTAAGTAAGTTTTCCGATAGAAGGGTGATTTTCTTTTTTCCTTCCAGCAATAATTTTTTTAAAGGTAGACTTAAAAAAAATTAATTTGAATTTTACAAAATAGACCTGTAATTGTTGGCAATCATTACACATGTAACTCCTAGAGGTGGGAGCAGCATCCACCTCTGAAGTCTGTAACAGGGGCTAAGTACCTATTATTTTTTGCAATGTTAACATGCATTTTTTAGAGAAACTTTAAGTGCTGTACAAATACTAATGAATAAAGCCTTAACATATTTCCCTACTTCACGAGGGTGTTTTCCCCTTTTACACTTGAGCAAACTGTGCTATCGATTAAGTGACTTGCCCAAAGGAGATACAGCAATTTTCTATAATGGACAGAGCCCAGGTCCATTAACACAACCCCACACTTTAACTATTAAGACCACCACCTCTTTCTCTCCTAATAATAAAATGAGTATATAGAAGTTCAAAGGAGTTCCCCTTCAACAAACACTACTCAATTTTCTTTTTGTACATATACTAAAAATATGGAACCATAATATAACACTACATATCATGCAGTATATGCATTCATAACATACCATCTTGGCATAAGAATGTATTTTAATTACACACAAAAAACCTACATTAAAAGAGATTGTTAAGGTTGCAAAGTCAAGCACTCAAGTTTAGAAAAGCCAGAATTAAGGTTGCCTTAGTTTGGTTTGCCTTAGTTTGGAACCCTTGATCGTATGCATTATGGCACAGTCTTTAATTACATGATAATATACTATTTTTTTGACAGGACTCCCACCTCATTCAGTGTGCAGGAGGGACTTTTTCTCAGGAGGAATAGGTGATGTGTAATAAAGGAGGATCCTACCAACAATATGGCTCTGTTGTTGAAGTTGGAAGGTATGTAGTGAATGAAGCAGGGAACTGCAGGAAGAGAAAGAATAGTTTCATGGTAAGGCAGTTGAATGCTGCCCTGGAGAATGAGATTCTCTCTCTGCCACACAGTTCCTATGTGAGGAAAATCACTTAAACCAAATTTTCCAAAGGTGGTCACCAACTGCGTGTTGCTCATATTCTGGGTGTCCAAACTCAGACCAGGGGTCCAATTTCAAGAAGTGCTAAGCATTCATAGCTGCAAGTAAAGTCAATGGGAGCTATGATTTGAACACAAAGTGCTACATGCTGCTAAGTATTCTGAAAAAATCCAGTCCTAGGTATCTCAGATTGGGTATCCAAAATCTGTGGGTTTTTACCCATGAAAGCTTATGCTTAAATAAATCTGTTAGTCTTTAAAGTGCCACCGGACTCCTTGTTGTTTTTGTGGATACAGACTAACATGGCTACCTCCTGATATCTGTATAGTGTAGACATACAAGGCAACCTCAATTCTGACTCTTCCTAGCATTTGAGTGCTTGATTTTGCAACCTTAACATTCTTTTAACAATTCGTGGGCAATTTCCTAGGTTTTTAAAAAGCAAACTGAAAAAACAAAACCTAATTCCATCATGTAGCATCATATTGACACTGACAAGGTTCACCAGCAGGGTTAAAACCTTTAGATCCACCACACAGCCCTTTGCTACTTGAACTATTGGAACTGATAGCAACAGTAGTTTGTTATCTTCTGCGTAGACCAGCACAAGAGGGGGATGAGCCACTTGCAAATACCTGTGAAACACTTTAGCTATATATAACAAACCCCTGGAAATAATTTTCCTTATCGGATCCCTTCTCCCCACAATCATATGGACAAAAAAATTAATGTGGCATTTCTTACACACTAGGCAGTCAGCTTTGGTTTTCAAATAATTTAACAGATACAAACACGTACTTGTATACAGACTTTGTAAATAAACAAGAAAAAACAGGGCAGAATTAATTTGAAGCTATCAATCTTCAGATTTTTAATTTACAAACCATTTCAAATAAACATTCACTCTCAAAAAACTAGTTTACAATTTCCCTCCATTTTCCCCCAGATTTATGGAATTTAGCTTAACTTTAGTTCCATAAAATCATTACTGTAGAAAATGTAGGAAGAGTTCTCATTCCGCCCAGGTTTTACCACTACCATCGCTAGAAATTGGTAGAATTTCAAGAATCTCAATTGGTAGAATCTCAAGAATCTTCATAAATACTGCAAACAAAATGAAGTGTAAAGAATACCAAATTCCTGAAATTTCAACAAGAAAAAACTTCACCAAATATAACTATTAAAACAGTCATCATAAAAATGTTAATCTTAGATGATGGGGTGGGAAACATATGTCTACCTCGTTGATGCTGTAACACTGCTGGAATCCAAGATGCTCTCTGTCATATCATGTACCATATCTGGCTTTTCCTCAGGTTTCTCTGTGCTATCTTCTGGAAGTTCTTCAGTTTGCTCAAGCTTTATATCCTCTTCCTCCTCCTCCAAGAGATCATTTATCTACAGAAAGATCAATAGGGTTTCGATAATTTTTAAAAATCAAATATTAATTTTACAGAGCTGGAAATATGTGGTATTATGGGATATAAAACAGTTTAAGAGAAAAACATCTTTTCAAATTTTTAAAAAGTTACAAAACACAAACTAGAAAGGAAGCAGCCCAAACCACGCCTTCAAAAGGACAAATGCAGAACAGTCTCCACTGCTAAATAAGCCACTAAAAATTTCATTAGAATATAAATTGAAAGGAAGCACTGTAAAGCAGTAAATCAAAGGATGAGGAGTCAGGAGATCTGGTCTCTATTCCCTTATCTGCCACCAATGTGATGTGACACTGCGTCCAAGTTTCCCATCCTCGAAAATGGGGATGGGAAAATGCTTACCTACTTCACAGGGTTTTTCAAGATTTATTCATTAGATGTCTGAAAAGAACCTGAAAATCCCAGAAATGCTTGGACTTCTATAGCACCTTCAATCTAAGGATTTCAAAATAGCGAACACCGTTTGTAATACCAATTTCAAGTGCAACAGTATAAAGGCATATAGTCTGTTTTGTGATTTAGCAGGATATCAAGGAACCCTAACAATTTCTTTTTCTTTCCAGGTGCATACGATGAGCATATTAAAATCTGGCAATTAAGTGTGAATATAAATATTCAGCAGGTGCAACTTGCTGTATTTTAAAGACTGGAACATCTTAACATATTGGATTTTCTAATACTTGCATATGTAAACCTTGCTCTTAAAGAATTTGTTTTTTTCCCACTTGACTGATACAGCAATTTCATATTTAAAAAACAGCTGTCAACCCTTATCCAAAGACACAGTTACTTCTTTTGAATTGAATATGCATGGTTAGATTTTCAGTTAGTTGAACAAAACATTTGCCCAATCAAATCACAAATTAATGCCAATATTTATTAGTATGCATTAATTTTCCATTTCCTAAGTTCATAATATCTTGTCTCTCTACCCCAAAAAAATTTTCATGACTCTCTCAAAAACAGATTTTTTTCAATATCCACATATACATATGATAAATAAAGATGTTTCATTAAGAAACAAATATCAATCAAATTTCTAAGTTCATTTTGAACAGCTACTTTGTGGAAAGTAAGGAGGAGAGTAGTTATGAGGTTATAAAATTTTGTATGGGACTATACTGACTATAATTTTTTTTTTACCATCCCAATCTTCTGTACATTAACAGAACTTATCAAATCAGCGGCAAAATGTGAGTGTGTCCACAACAATGACAGCCAGTTTTTCTTTTACACAATAGGTAAAATGAATGGATCAAATACATAGGAATATTTGGGACTGCAGCTCAAGTGGATCTGCATTTGTTCAATAAGTTGCCCAACAGACTGGGCAAATATGCAAGTATGTTGCTTGCTGGAACTTGGAGCCAAGTGACATTATCATTGGAATTTGACTAAAAATCCTTTTTCATTTGCATAACACCACACCTAGACGCAATGATGTTTTCTATTTGCAAGAAACCTTTTCCTGATTGGCTGGTGATCACAATGTTGCGTGTATGCAGCCAGTAGCTTCTAGGACTAACAGAAAGTTCACTGAGCAGTACACAAATGTTACCATTTAACATGTTGTTAGAAAAACTATACAGGATTTCTTCTCTCAAGAGCATCATTGATACATTATGGTAGTATGCTTTCGGTTCTATATAAAAGAAAAATAGTAAGATTTGCTTCTTGCTGGAATGCCTCCAGGAGTTCTTAGGAAAGATTCTAAACTAAAAAGCTAAGAATTTTGCTACTTCGGGGGGGAGGGAGGATGTAAGCAGACTAGTAAATTAGTGATGGGTAAAATTAAAAAAAAGTTTTGCTTCAGTTTAGATACAAATACTCCATACTGTCCTGTAAGGGTCAATTTTCAGCACTGTTTCCCTTCTAGATACTTCCCCCCAACACTCCATTTTATAGATAACTCAAACTTTAATTATAATTTTTGCATTATATTGGTCTGTATATCTGACACCTTTAATAACTTTACACGTCATCTTCTTGATTAGGTAAATTTATGACTCAGTCTTTCATCTTGACCGATTCTAACTGCCTCCACTACGCCTAAGTTTGGTATTCCCCAGGCATTCCCGACACTGAATTCTCCTCCTCCATCTAGATCTACAGAGAGTTGCCTATCACCACTCCACCTCTTCAAAAATCCAAGCCAACGTATCTTATACCCTTATTAAATTCTCTTTTCAGTGGCCATCCGTTTCAGCTAGCCAAATTCTAATGTGTAAAATGCTGCCTTCTCCTACATATCAAGGCTGCATCATCCTCACTGCTAAACAAGTGTTTTAGCCTCCACATTCATTTCAGAATATGCTTTAAAATTGCTCTCCTTATATCATCTCTAAGCTACATCGAGGATTTAGTCTCTTTTCCCACCAGCCTTCTCTTTATTGCCACAATCTCTCCTAGCAAAACAACATAGTTCCTGTCATCTGTAACTGTCTTGTGTCTGTGTCTCGCTGACTCTTCATCTATTTTCAAGTCTCTTTTTCCTGTAGTCTCTCTCCCTACATTTAATTCCAATAAGTATTTAAAGTTACAAATTATATGGAATTTGTTGGTACAAAATAAAGCTATGTTGTCTCACAACCTCAAGGCTAATTAAGGGGTTCACTCCCTCCCCAATTCGCCTAAATCTGCTCATCTTTTTCCAGGACCCGCTAAAACACTTTTCCTAATGTAACAAGGTGGGCGGCCTTCTAAATCCTAAATTAAATACAGTGAAATCAACCTAAAAATGAGCACATATTTTTGTATTTGCCCTTATGTGTTCTCAAAGAGAAGTCCAAGTGTGTAGCTGGATCTCTGCCCACCCCACTCTTTTCTCCAGATCTGCTGAAGGATTCAAAGATTTATGCATGGGTAGTGGTGCACCTAATTTTGTAAGAGACCTATATGCCAAGTTACATGAGTACCAATTGTCTGTGCATTTCCCTTTTTTGGGTGCAGAGTTTTGAAAGTTTAGTCCATGTAGTAAAGCGAAACCACAAAGTCAAATATGTATTTAAATGCAGATGTTCTAATATCAAAAGATATACAGTACTAATGACTCAAGAACCCCTTAATGCCAACTGGCAAGGGAATTACAGGAATGTCCCAATTCTTGTATGTACACTCTAATTCACCAATGTCATGTGAGGCCTTAAATGAAAGGTGACGGTCACATTGGTCATCCATATCATTGTGAAATGTATATACAGATACTATATAAGGAATTCTGTATATATACACTGAAAATATGTTTTTAGATTGTGAATCACAGCACAGGTGGAAAACATAGATTTTTTGTCAGACGAGATATTTATTCACCTGAGTCTCTGTCGAAATGTTAATTAAGCATTGAAAGCCAACACAATGGATATCCATTACACCTGGGAGAAATTCTACACCACTGCGCATGAATTTATGTCCCCTGCATTTCTTGGTTTCCCCACAGAAAAATGACTTTCTGATGCGTAAGCAAAGGGAAGCTACAAGAGTGGTCAGGCGACCCTCCCCAGCATTATGTTTCCGGTGCCCAGAGAGGTAAATAACTATGGGGCAGGGGGCAGGACTGGAGAAGACCCAGCTGGTGGCTCCTACCCTGCACCAGGCTCAGCTGCTAGTCCCAGCTGGGCTGGGCAGGACGGGACTTCCTCTTCCCCTGCACTGCATCCAGGGCCGGGTCAGACCCACCCCCAGATTTCACCCCAAGCTGCAGGAAGCTCTGCAAACTCTCCCCCTGCCACTTTCTGAACTCATTGCTCCTCAGTGGCAGGGGGAAGGATCCCTGTAAGGGAGTGGCTCCCCCACCTGCCTAATCCCCATGCATCCAGACCCCCTCATATCCAGACCCTCCCGCTGAACCCCACTTCCGCTGAACCTGAACCACCCCGATGAGACACCTGCACACAGACCTCCACCCCACCAAGCCCCAGTCCCCAGCATCTGGACCCCCCACACCCAGACCCCCCTACCAATTTCTATCCATCCGCCCCACCCCCACCCCGCTGAGCCCCAACCACCTTTACCTGGACCCCCCTGCAGAGTCCCATTACCGTTACACCCAGAACCCCCCTCAACAAGTCCCTGTGTATCCACTCCCCTCTGCACCTGGATCCCCACCTGAGCCGCCTGCTCAGAACCCTCTCAACCCACACCTGGATTCCCCCACACACTAAACCCCTCCACACTTGGATCCTGCCTTGCTGAGCGTGCTTGCCCACACGGGGTGTACCTGGCACGGAGGTGTACCTGTGCCCACACCGGGCGTACCTGTGCACCGTATTTTTATTTTTTGGCGCAGAATGCCCTAAGGAGTAACTCATTACATACAAAGTCAACAGGGAAGCAGCACAGAGGAAAATTAAGCCACAAGTGGCTATCCTGCCTCTGGAGTACAGACAATGAACTTTGGGGAGTATAAGCAGAAGACATAGAACACACCCCTTTATCCTGCATCTAGGAAGTAAACAGGCAGTGAATTTTCATTCATGAACACAGGATCTTCACCAACCTTGGTTGAAATGCTGCAGAGGACTTTGGGGATGAAAAACTTCTTTAGACAGGGGACGTTAACCTATTAGTTAAGGTTAGTCTCTACAAAGTGTGTTATGATTGTTTTATATGTAAACATTTGTTTCCAATATTCTTACTCACTATCACTTGAATATTTGAAAGTAAACTTATATTTATACTGAAGACCAGATTATCTAAGAGCTGTGATATTAAGCAAGATGCTGATCCTGAGTTGAATCATATAAGCTAGTGTGTATCCTGTTCCTCTGGGGACAGCAGACCTGTATTTCTGTGACTCTTCAATTCTGAAGGGGTTGTACACTAAAGAAGGAATGCTTCAAAGGAATTTGGGGTAGTGGAGTACATCTACTCTTAACCTGCAAGGCAAAGTAAGGGCTGGCATAGCCCAGAGAAGAGTGCTTGGGTGGCTGATTAGCTGGGTGGAAGCAGGAAGCTGACAACCAGTTAAACACAAGCCACACTCCCTCACACTGGAGGCAGAGTGTTAACAAGTGACTTGCAGTCCTGGGTACCCCAAGAACCACCACAGTAATAAATAGGTTTAGATTGTGTTAAAATCTTGATCAGTGCCTGGCGTATTTTTCAATTCTAGAGCATTACCTTCAGAATCCAACAAGAGCTGAAAAATTTTGTAATGGACTTTAAATTTTTTTTCTTTAAAATTAAAGTTTTAGCCCTCAGTTTTCAAAGACAGTCCAACTGTGAACAAAGTATAGACAAAGTGCAGGGATATCTTCCTGAGTCTGACTGACAGCCTAGACTAATAGCTGTGGGAATATGTTAATTCAAACTGCACAAAAACAATTTAAATGTGAACTGTGGAGGTGGAGGAGAAATTGCACAAGTTGTTGCTTCTGCAGGACAAGTTCATGTATTCCCTCCATCTCCCCCGCACCGCCCACACACCCCAAGCTCCCATACCTCTCCGTTTCAGGGAATCACTGCACTCCCACCCTCAAGCCAGTGTCTCTGCACAACCTCCTTTTCCCCCTACCCTCCGTTCTCCACTTCTCCCTTCCATCCTATACCAGCGTCCTCCATGGTCTTCCACCTACTATTCCAGAGGCTCTGTGTTCCTCCCTTCCCTCCCCCAATTACCAAGGTCTCCCATTCTCAATCCCCTTGCTAGGGGCTCTGCGTGCACCCTTATGCTCCTCTTATTCTTCGGACTTCTCTCTCTTTCAAGATGTCAACTGTATTGGGAGGATGGCAGAGTTAAGATGAGGAAGTTAAGATGTTATGTTGAAATATGTTAATAGCTGCCCACGATCAAGAATTACAAACGTGGCTGATTTCAGAGTAGCAGCTGTGTTAGTCTGTATTCACAAAAAGAAAAGGAGTACTTGTGGCACCTTAGAGACTAACCAATTTATTTGAGCATGAGCTTTCGTGAGCTACAGCTCACTTCATCGGATGCATGCTGTGGAAACTGCAGCAGGGGTGAGGGGGTGAGAGAACCTGGATTTGTGCAGGAAATGGCCCAACTTTATTATCATGCACATTGTGTAAAGAGTTGTCACTTTGGATGGGCTATCACCAGCAGGAGAGTGAATTTGTGTGGGGGGGTGGAGGGTGAGAAAACCTGGATCTGTGCTGGAAATGGCCCACCTGATGATCACTTTAGATAAGCTATTACCAGCAGGACAGTGGGGTGGGAGGAGGTATTTTTTCATATTCTCTGTGTATAAATAAAGTCTGCTGCAGTTTCCACGGCATGCATCCGATGAAGTGAGCTGTAGCTCACGAAAGCTCATGCTCAAATAAATTGGTTAGTCTCTAAGGTGCCAAACGTGGCTGAAACTGGTAGCTCTGCTAACCAGATAGCAGGGACTCCATACATCCCACATTTCCCTCTTTCATTTTTCCAATGTTCTCCAAAATCAATAGGGTTCTGCCCAATGATGACTATAACATTCCCTGAGATTTTGGAATTGATCAGATACAAAATTCAAAACTTATGTCACATCCAAAACAGAGTAGTGCCATCAAGCAGAGCATAAGGCCCTACAAGTTTGGGCAAAAAAAAAAAAAATAACGCCACCACCTCACTCTTACACAGCACTTTTCATCCTTCAATCTCAAAGCACTTTACAAGGGAGGTATCATTATCCCCATTTTATAGAGAGGGAAACTGAGACACAAAGAAGGGAAATCATTTGCCAGTGGCAGAGCCAGGAACAGAACCCAGATCTGAGTTCCACTGAGGCCACACACTTATCAGCATAACCACTAACTTTGTGGTTCTGAACCCATTTGCTAATTAGCTCTCCAGCTCTTTCGCATTATTGCTCCACAGCTAGTTATGCTTTATATTTTTCATTCAACATGACACGACCCACCTCTTTGTAAGGGTAAGGTATTATTTTAGTTCTAATTCTATGGTGTACCCGTCTCCTATAAATACAAACTGTGAAACGGATCATTTCACAAACACAGCTACCTTAACTAAAAAATAAAGAACTGAGATCAAGTTTTAACAGTATTCACTCTAAAAAACTATAATCAACAGTACATTAAAAGTTAGTTTTATTCCAACACATCTTGAGAAAAATAATCTGCTGTAACAGAAGTTTAAAGTGACAGAATACTTCCACTTAAATATACTCACCTGCTCAGTTATTGAACTTAAATCATTAGTAGATGAAAAATCTTCCTCTTCATTTTCAAAGAATTCATAGTAGTTCTCCAGAAGTCCCGCCATTATTCTGCTAACTATTTCTTGCTCTTTCAGATCCTCCACATCTGTGTAAATGCTAATAAAGATTCCAAACTATCTTAGTTTAAAGACTAAATCCACCTAATTCTCAAAAATTTCCTGTGAATGGCTTTTATGATCGACTAGACAGCCATTCTTTATTCTTTACACTGAGTCTTGTTTCATATTCTGAACACACAGAATTACAATTTAAGTCCCAACTTCAATGATGTTCCATAAGAGCTCTGCCTGCAAGGGATGCATTGTAAGAAGGGGCATTACGGTTTTGTTTTGGATAGTTTACACTTGAAGGTTGATTAAAACAAGCTTATGTAACTAACATAATTAAAAATCGATCTTTATACAGTAAAGAATGGCACTTTCCTGATACAGAGGAACTATTATGCAATCAAAGTTAATTTAAACAACTTCCCTCCCTATATGTTTTATACTATTTTTAATATTTGTATAAATACACTATATAAGACAATATTCTTACGAATAATGATACAACTAGAATAATACAGCAATTATGCAGAGTCACATAAAGGATGGAATGAATTTGTAGAATTAACTTACTGGAAAACATCTGGACCAAAGACTGCAGCCAAAGAACTCGCAGACCAAATTTCTTCATGATGCGATGCTACATTGGCTAAAAATCTACACAGAAACTTTAACAAACTGTAATTAACAGGCGGAAGCTGCTGCAAGAGGAACCTCAACTTTCTTCCAAATTCATCTTCGTTATTATAATCTGTAAAATGTAATAAAAGGATTTTAATCTAAATTAATATAGTTCAGATATTTTTCACATTTGATATTACTATGTATCTTAAATTTTGACTAAAACTAAGCCATTTCACCTCTGAAATTCAAACATATATACCAATCTACAACCTGACACCCCAAGATTTGAATTTCATTTGCTGCACCAGGACTTCCGACTCCATGCTCCTCCAAATACAAGAGGAAAAAAAAATCCATCACGCAAATTGGGGTGAAGAATGGGGTGGGGTCACTGTGGTGGGGTGGTTGTTCCAGCCCTTTTGAGGCTGCACAGACAGACAGCCAATCAATAAAGGCCTGTGGAGGGCCAATCAGGGGAAGGAAGAGGCAGCCAATCAGGGCCGGGCGAGGCTCTATATAAAGGCTGCCTAGCAGATAAGAAGGCAGTCTCTCTCTGACTAGAGAGGGAGAAGGATGGGCTCCTGAGGTTGCCAGCTCTTGAGGTAAGGCGCCAGCACCTTGGACAGAGCAGTGTTGGGCAGCATTGGGGGAGCAGGAGAGAGCTCAAGCCCCGCAACCTGCCAGGCTGTGGCCCCTGCTACAAAGGGCCAAGAAGGTGCATGGGGCCGAAGGGGAAGCGGCCCAGGGAAGAAAGGCGGACAAGAGGGGAATGAAGGAGGGCAGAAAGAGGCTGCCTCTAGGGCGTCCTGGGTCCCCCCCTTCCTCCCTTATACTACACCTGGCCACAGTGGACTGTGGCCAATACGGACTACAACTTGCCCCTGAGCTAAGGGGCTAGACTTTGGGTTGTGGTTGGCCACTGAGGCAGGTGCAAGTCCCAAAGACTGCAGTTAACCCAGCCCCGGAAGGGGGTGAGTCTGGAGTAGTGGGCACTGTGGGAAGGCAGTGTCCTGAAGAGGATGCCGCCGAGTGGGGAGCAACACGGGTCCCAAGGCAGCAGAGCAGACGAGGGGCAAGACACCACGCCCAGAGAGTGCTCCATGACTGGACAGAGCTAATTCCCGGAGCAACCAGCGGGAGGCACCAGCAGTGGTGAGTCTTGACCCTGTCGGAGGCACTTTTACATCTACCATCCTTATAACTAATATAACATTTCTCTATGGTTTCCCCTCTCTCTCAATTCAGTCTCTGTAGTTGTCCTCTCTCCTTACTATATCAGCCTCTCTCAGCAAGAACTTTCACATATTCCTGCAGAGTTCCTCTTCATACCGTGGTGCCACCAGACCACTGAAACATACTAGTCTACATTTATGTGATGCTGTCAGGTGACACTTTTTTACTGTAAACTGGCTTTCTGCAACAAAGCATTTGATAATCTGGACCAATGGGTTCCCCTCTGCTGCTTAGTTATTCTACCTAGCAAGTCCAATCACCACCTTCCAAGGTATTTCCCCCAGAACACACACCCAGTTGCACTCCCCTCTGCAGGCTAGCTCCTACTCTTTCTTCAGATGTATTCTTCCTTAAATATTAAAACACTTGTGGACAAGTTCAATTAAAAGCAAGAGACTATAATATTTTTAAAATCACTATGAAGTCTAACAACTAATTATCAGCATCAAGATATAAAACCCTACAGCGTTCCATATTGCTGAATGATTAGTCAGGGAAACTCCTTTTACAGATAGGAAAAGTCATAGGAGGAGCAGCAGCAGAATTGGTCACAACTTGGACCAAAACAGGGTACTCTTTCTTCTCTGACAGAAACCCACTATACCTTTTCTATTCTGGGTAGGGAAATCGAGGAGTTGTCTGAAAGTTAATGAATGGACACTCGGTCAGCAAGACCAAAAAAAATAAAATAAAAATGATGGAAACATGTTGGTTTGAATCATCAAAAAGTAAAGCAGAAAGCACTATTGTGTAAAAGCATAAGTGCAGTGGTGCCATTTGGTAATTCTGTAGGATTCTTCCATTTGGGGAAAATGAACATGGGTAAGGGAGTGGTAAACCTGTATTATCTGAACCCCTGTGCAACCGGCTACAGAAGAACAATTAATCTCATCAGTGCAGTAAAACAAAGCTGAATAAAGTGGTAATACTTTCTTTTAACATATAACAGTCAACTTCACTTTAGACTAAGTTTAGGAAACAGAGCAATGCAAAGAAGAAAACTTTCCCACAAAAATCACAACCAGTTTTGCCCTTTAAAAATAATCTGTTAGTCTGTCTAAAATTTAAGTTCTGAACAACACAGTCAAAGACCTAAAGTGAGAAAGTACTTATCTGTAAGTGAAGTCCTCTGAATGTAGTCCATGGATACACACTTCTGAGACACATGGCCTATGGCATCAGGGTCAAATTCACACTTCAATTAGTAAAGACACTTGCCTTCGAGGAACCACCATTAGGCCTGCACAGAACGAGCCTTAAAGGGTATATATGCCACACCTTGTAAACATAACTTGCAGTTATATAACAACAACCTACAGAGCAGAGTGAACCAGTTCAAGATAGAGGATGCTACAGAAACCCATGTACCAAAAACCACTAACATCTTCTAATAACTCTGCTTATTTCAGTCATTCCTTTCCTAAATTGTAATGGATTTATAATCCTGGAAATTAAGTAGAGATATGGGTCTATTAGACATTCAAAATGTAAATAAAGCATGATAAAATGCTGTTAAAAACCTTCAACCTGAAAAAGGGGAAATCAATCTTTCTAATTAAATGTTTCTCCTAGTGGCGTAAGTATTTAGTTACATCCAGGAAACAAAAAAGACACTTTGAAGAGCTTCATGAAATCACTTGGGGTTTTTTTTTTAATTTTTAAAGAGGGCAAAATTATGCACTTTTTTCATCTTAAACATATAATTCTCATGCATGTGTACTAATATAAAAATAAACTAAGTACCAAATATCCTGTAATACAACAGATCCTTAAAAGTTTACACAAGATATGGGGAATAGGGAAGGTCAAGACATACAAGAATCCCAAACATATATAAGCATGGGAACTATGACAACTGGAAATAGCCCATATACTATATAACGTGAGATAGAATCCCTCCAAAATCTGGTCCATGATGAAATAAAAATTAGTTACAAATCTGATAGAGTAACAAAGAGAAACTGGGATGGACAGCTGTATTAGAGAACAGAACTACAGCCATTAATCTTTCCCTTGTGACTTAAATGCTGTGTTATGGAATCTTCTTTTGCAAAAATATAAATAAAATAAGAATCCACAAGGTATATCGCAAGTCTTCCCAAATAATGTGATTCACCATTAGCTAATCTGGTGAAGTGAGAAATTAGCTAAACACATTGAGACAAAATAGCAATCATCGTAAAAATAAAATTTAAATCTACTGCTGTCCACCTCAGTTTCTCATTATTACTATGGGACTGCTGTTCAAACGAATGGTATATGGGTGCCTAATCTTTAAGACATCCATTCAGATCTGACCCAGATTGTTAGTAGCCAAAAGTTATCATCTCAGGGATACTGGCGTACTATATGAAATGAGTTGGTGTGCAGTTTCTATGAACCAGCTATCCATATAACCAATTCATGTTCAACGTTTTAGTGAGGGTATCTGCTAAATAGGCATGGAAACTGAACTACCGTCTCACCTTTCAGCATTGATACACAGGGGCAAAACAATGCTGGGAAACTTGACCTAAAACCCTGCCCCATGCTGTATCCCACTATAAACCAGTAGGGCTGCTGCCATGAAAGCTGTCAAGCCTACGCTTGTCATAGCACTAAAACTCAAAACATGGAAACTTAAATTACTTTACCCTAACAGAACACATAAACTAAAGAGAAAAAAAAATCATACTAGAAAAGAACAAGGATAAACAACAGTGAGTAATGTTGTCAAAAGCCTATAGATGACATTGGGAACTATAGAAAGCACCCATTAATTTACAAGGTGTGGTACAATTATGCCTATATACCCTTTGAGGAACGCACAATGTGTTACTAATAGTAGTGCTGCAAGACAAAAGCTTTTACTAGTCAAGTTATGAATTAACTCCTCCAACGCTACACAACACAGCAAAAGGCCAAGACCCAGGAGAGTGGATACATATAGACAAAATTTGGGAATTAAAAAAGGTAGCAAATATAGGTGACAATTGGAACAAAAAGGGTTCTATGGCAGACAGAAAGCAAAATTAGCTGTTACATGCTGACCACCACACCTTCTACAGGAATGGAATGTAACTGAAGAACACACTAAAAGGGTAAAATTCACACTAAAGAGGGTCTGCTCAAGACTCCACCTCCTTGTCACTAAAGCCCTGAATCAAGAGCATGGTCAAACCACATGCAATCAGTGGGAAGGAAGCGGGGATGGGGAGAAGAGGAAAGGTTTCCATCCTGATTCTCAATTGATCATGATGGAGTGGGCTGTTTGGATCCAGTAGCCCTGCCCAAACTTACATATCCAACATCCCACAAATATGCACAGGATGATGGGGGGGCTTGGAAAAAGGTTGATATGGAGGTTATCCAGCTGCTTAACTGTCTGCCTGCAAGCAGTTGGTGAATTCCATCTCTCAGCCCATAAATAGTTATTTGAACAGAGCCTATTTACTTGGAAGGGAAAATTGTATTCAAAATAAAAGTGTATTGAGATACATATAGAACACTAAAGGAAAGTCTTGGAATCACTTAAACTTTTTGATTTACTGAATGATGCCTTAAAGCCACTTGTTACCGCCCAATTCCTATTCAAAATAATTCTCATTACCTTGAGAAAGTTGCATCAAATGAATATGCAAGCTGCCTGGGATCACCGGCTCTGGAAGTTCTTGAAGAAAAAATCTAAGAAGGCTAATAGCTGAGGGTACATCTGCTTCTTTAACCAAGTCCACGTCTTCTCCATTATCATATCTTTTCCGAAGCCACTCCACTGTCTCAGCATTCCCATTGACTTGAAAAAGTCCTTCTTGTTCCAGACCTCCTAAATCAGTAGGAAGTTGCAAAAATAAATTCCGTCCCAACTCTTGGTTTATCTGATGTTTACTATAAATCCATCATTTTAATGAATTACAATTGACAATTGTAGATTCAAGATTAAACACATGGATTTTACAAGATCATGGCAAAGCAAGTTATTTCGTAGAATTTCTCTGAAAACCAACCCCCAAACATGCCTGTACCTTATTTGAAAGTACAACAGCCAGATAAAATATTCTCCAGCCCAAAAAGATAATTTCCTACAAAGTACTGTACTTGGTTGGTTATCATTTCTTCTAAATACTGTGACTGAATCAAAGGTAACTGCAGAAGTAAAGGAGTGAAACACACAACACAGAAATTAGAAACTTAAAAAAAAGTTTGACCCATGAAAACAGTTTCTCAAGGCAAGAATAAAATATAAAAACAGTAATGCTAATTAAAATCAATTAAGACACGTGTTCCTCATTTAAAATACAGTAGATAAATACATACCATGTTCCTCAATATAGTCCACAACATGGCGGACTATGAATGGAACCTCATTGTCTGGTTGCCCTTCTTGCTGCAGCTCATCAAGTGGAATTCCAAATATTTTGTTAGCTAGAACAGAGTTGCAGTTACTCAAGGAAGGGGAGGAGCTCTTCCTCATATCTTTTTGCAGCCAAAAATCAAAGCTGTCTTCTGTCAAATGAAAGGAATTAAAACTAAGACCATGTTTATGATGGGACTAGAAGACTAAGAAAATGACACTGATATTTTACATGTAAGTATGTTCATTAGCATTTAAATACTTGTGATCCAACAGAGGTTGGAAAGTATGAAACATTTTCATTAGGCTCATTAATCCAAGCTCAGTAGAACATATGGGGATTGTTCCTCTTGATCCCTTCTGTAGATATGTTTTGATCAAATCTGATAAATCAGCAGCAAAGCTGGTTGACATTCAGGAAAATTCCAGTTACTGGACAATTATTCAAGTAATGGTCAACTTGCTTTAGAGAGTCTGATTTTCCCCACCCTATTTCTAACTGAGCTTGTTTGTAAGCTTTGGACAATCCACCAGAGATAATTTTCTGAGTATATTAAATTGAACTTCCATGCACCAAACTTGATAAAGAGGAACACAGCTGGATGAGACTACCAAAAACTGCTGGTATAAAATAGTCTTGTCTAGTTTTGTTCTGTCAACATAACTATGCAAGATGGAGCTATATGAAAAGCTAAAATCTGGTGTTCTACAGCTGCAGTACTACCAGAATTTCTACGGAATCTGAAAACACCGCAGCCCATGCAACTCAGCTTCCATGAAATGTATTTGCAAAAGACTTAAAAGTTTATTTAGAAATTGGTTTTTTACGTTAAATGCCTGTCTTGCTATTAAAATATTTTTACTGAAAATTCCCATGAAAAATCTCTCAGGTTGACCAGTGACCTAGTAGTAGCATTCTTCCTACCACGCAGAAAACTGCTTGCTGATCTTTGCTCCACCAGTGATCTAACAGGGATTGAAAATGTTGTGGAGGCAGTGTAATTTGATCCTAGGAAGCAGCTACTGATCCAACGTCTTAAGTTGAGTCATTGACCAATACAGGCACAGAAGGATGGTGTCTTAAAAGTACACTTTTAAGTAAAGTACGAGTAAAGATGTATATAAAATAGGTGCATACTATTGTTTCAGAGTTGTCTCAAAATAAGCTACTTTTGTTATAACAGAGGAAGTTGCCCTCTTCTGGAGAAAGAACAGCAAAAGAAAAAATATGCTTGGTTAGACTCAGGTGGCCACTCAAGTGCCCACTGGAAAATACTATATATACACAGACTATTACTAAAAGTATGTTTTACATGCAAGTGGATTATCCTTAATTTATGAGTGGATTGTCAAACTGTAATGCACCAGGCAGATCAGAATCCACAAACTTTCCTACTTCAATTTTAAAAAAACAAGACTGTTAACAGCAGTGTAAGGAAACTTACCTCAGAGTACTTAAACACCCAAGTTTAAAAAATATTTTCTACGCCAGCTGCCCTCACTGACCAAGCATTCTTTTGTCATTTACGGTTGTTTGAGATTATGGCAGAAGATCAGCCGGTAGTTCCTCATTGAAGAAGAGCAGAATTCGATCAGTACTTCAGCAGTTAATCTAAAAATATGAAAAATATTGTAAGGTCCTTCATATTTTATTTTTTTAAAAATACTTGCAAGTCTAAATATTAGTTTTGAAAGATTCTCGGGGTCAATAAAAAACAAATGTGACTTAAGAACCAACTTAATGCTTAATGCTTCCACATGCAGCAACACTCAGATATGCATAATCCATTTTGTTTACACAGTAGTTAATCAAAGCTTAATCATGAAGTTTTAATTAGTTTTAATAATCATGAAATTGAAGTTTAAAAATCCCATTATCTAAAACATTCATTTTTTCTTATGCACTAATCACCGAGGTGTAAACATTTGAGAATCATGTGTTATAAAGCACACATCAGAATTGACCCCCATTTTAAAAACCAATAACTGAGATTTTGAGTTAGGTATTCCAGGATAGCTCTCCATGTGGACACACTGTTCAGGATTAAAACTGATTTATTCCAAATAATTACTCCATTCACAAAGCGGAATAATTATTCCAGAATAAGGGTCACTTTTCTTCCTGAACAGTGTCCACACAGGGAGCTTTTCCAAAATAGCTACATTATTAAATTGCTAGATCGCTTATTCTGCAATAGCTATGCCGATCAATTTCCCTGTGTAGAGGAGGTCTTCACCTTCAGTTAAACCCACTGAAGTCAGAAGCACTTTGACTGTAAATTTGAGGGAAGGGATTTTTTTTTATTATATGCTAGTACAGTGCACAGCACAAGTAACCAGAGACAATATGGATGCAGTGAGCATTAGACAGTGCTACATATGTGCCAGACACCTCCTAGCTGAAGGACTAAACCTACCAGCTGAAGTAAATATGAAAAACAGGATTAGTGAGCACAGACCACGTAGGTACAAGGACAATGCATTGGAGACATCCAGCCCAGTCTGCCCACGGCTTGGAAAAGTGAGGCTTTATACCCATGCTTAGAAAGTCCATCTTTCATATCTGCTTCTGGCTTTTAAATACATGCATTTAAATCTCCACTTCCCTCCACCTTCTAAAAGGGGAAGGCATTCAACCCTTCTTCCCATCCCCCACCTCTGTTTCTTAGCTGCTGGGGAAAGATCAGGGTACTCCACTATCCTCCTCCTATAGCATTCATTTTATGGATCTTTTTTCTTTTAAAGTCTGTCTCTGCTGCTGTTCAGCTTTCCCAAGCAGCAGCTTGACTGTGTCATGATTCTTGACAGTGAATCACTAGGTCTTGATAATTTTACTCTATTGGTATTTAGCAAAGCAATGAGCAGCAGCAGAGATGCTGGAGCTGTCTAACCTCAGAAACATAAGTTTCAATTTGCAATAAAATAGATTCTCTCAAGTAGATAGGCTAGGGAAATATTTTTAAATGGAAGCTTAGCTCTGCAGAAACTGATGGCTTCAGCACCTTCATTCACCAGGGAAAGTTTCCCACACATCACTAACTAGCAGTTTTTCCAAGCTCTGCACACATCTCCTTATAGCACTATATGAAAGTGAATGTATGTTTCTGAAAGCCAGCTCAAAAAGTTCCTTTCCACTTTAACCCAAATAATATGAAAAGGTTTGAAAAGCAGTCCACTCAACAATGATCCTTTACCAAGTAAGTATTTTATGGACATTTTTAAATGCCAGGTTACACAGGTTAAGAACTTTTTTTCTCCTTAAGAAGTGTTATCCATATAGAGGTATTATCACTATATAAGTAAGTTCATATTAAAGGACTTCTTTAAAGGCACATTTTTCTCCCAAAGTCATAATGGAATAAACAACAATACATTAGGTGATCATTTGAACCCAATTTTCCACCTTTTAAAGTTATAGGAGTTGCCATGCATTTGCTAAATGAAAGATGTTTACCTTCAGCACAATGTGGTTATTCCTGTTCATGGTAAACTGTTCACAGCTTAGTTTATATGTAATGTGCACAAAAGGAATATTTTTGTAAAATTTGGCAAAGTTACTGTAATTTTCCCCAAACAGAAAAAAGCCACTAGCTAAAAACACAAAGAAAACCCAGTGAAAAATGTCACTAAATGTGAAATGAAACAAAAACCACTATGCAATGCACATTATAAGCATTCCTCAAATATAAAGTACACATTGTCTACAATGAAAAGCTTGCAATTCTATAAGAACACAATAATTAAATCCCCAGCCTACTAAATACAGGCTTACAGGTTCGTTGTTTCTATCTTCAAACCCAGACACAGTTTCACCAATTTATTCACTTTTCCAGCCCCAATCCATTATGAAATTTCAACTAGAACAATCCAAATATGTTAAACTATGCTTGATTAATACTGAATTGACTGTCCTCCCCCCATGATTTTTCTTCTAGAACTTTTGCTTTTGTAAAGCTAGATTTGCGGTAGAAGTCTGGATCTTTAATTCTGAATACTAGCAAAGAAAAAAGGAAACTTCAGATTATGTTCCCACAGCCATGTTTCAGTCTTTTCTTTACTGTTCTGGGATCAACCTCTGAAACGGTTAGGGGATCAGTCATATTACTACATAATGGAAAGGCTCCATAATTTTATGAATCATTTTCAATTCTGTCCTTATGCAGTTCTTAGTCATTAATTAGCTCAAACCAGATTTCCACCAAGACAGTTACAGTAGTGTCATCTACTTGTAATATCAAATCCTTACAAAAACTCTTGATTACTTTTGTAAATTTGGCTGTTTGTAAAATCCCTTTGTGTAAAATGTATGTTTTGATCAGTCTTCCTTCATGTAAATTTCAACAGACATGGTAGATGGATGCAAACATACAGATATAAAGACACTATCACCTGAGTTCATTGGGAATATGGACTATCATTCCTTTTTCAGCCAACCAACCAAGAGGGCGAGGATAGTTATGGAAGCAGTTTTGAAATTTCAGCATACTTTAAAGCTGAGTTAGGTGGCATTTCTTTCTCAAAAAAATAAGAAATGAAATGAAGAATCAGGAGGTTCAGATGACTGCATCTGAGAATCTGTCAACTTTTGCATTCCATTTTTGCTGTCTGAGCAAACGACAGTCCTCCTGGTCATAGTTCCCTCTGAATTCTTAAACAACCTCAGCAGCTTAGACAAAATTTTCTGCAGTATTCCTTTTCAGGTGTAAAATCAGTAATGTTAAAGAGAGAATGCATTTTCTCCTGTATGGATGAATACCTTTAGGAATGATCTAGCCAGTTCTCCTGTTCAGCCAGCCATCTTTGAACTATCAATGCTGATTCTTATAGGTTCTTCCTTTTCCTCTATTTTATCACTTGCAGCATCTAATGGTAATCATGCAAGTTTAAGCCTGCCTGGAAAAATATATCCAGGACAAAGCTTCAATCGTCTCTTTATATTGCCAATTTTGTGCAACACTGAAAGTGATGTTAGTATAAACCAAGGCTACATTTTTCTCGTGTTCAAACCTTTACTTTTATGTTCTAATCACAATTTTATTTGTCATTTTTTAGGTGGCCAAGACAAAGAGAGGTTGCTCCTGAATGTAGCTGATAAAGAGTTGCTGAAGGCCTAGGAGAGGAACATCCATTACCAGGGTTATGTTCCAATGACGATTACAAAACTGGCCAAGACAACTTATCTCACTTTCCTACCAAGCATGTTGCATTGGATAAATCCATAAAAATTCAGACTGCAACACTAACGTTGGTTAATTAAAAAGAAAAGGAGTACTTGTGGCACCTTAGAGACTAACCAATTTATTTGAGCATGAGCTTTCGTGAGCTACAGCTCACTTCATCGGATGCATACCGTGGAAACTGCAGCAGACTTTATATATACACAGAGAATATGAAACAATACCTCCTCCCACCCCACTGTCCTGCTGGTAATAGCTTATCTAAAGTGATCATCAGGTGGGCCATTTCCAGCACAAATCCAGGTTTTCTCACCCTCCACCCCCCACACAAATTCACTCTCCTGCTGGTACTAGCCAGTTAATTAAATGCTAGTTACCTGTTTGCAATATTGATCAATAGCCTCCAAATTTACTTAAGTTACAATCATGAACCATCATCTGGCGCTTTTGACAAAGAAGTGTAAAAATTATTATTATGAGATATCTAGCTTTATAGAGAACCATACTATCATTTTCTCTGCCCACATTCCAGGAGATTCTAGCAAATCAAGTCCATCAACTTACAACCCCAGCCACTGCCTTCTCTTTTTCAATCACCAATGACTGCACTCATTCCTCTTCGTTTGCAGGCTTCAAGATTATTATCAATAAGATTAAGTAATTAGAAATTATCTTGATGTTCTCCTCATCTTCCTTTCAAAGTTTTTTTTAGAATAGAGTGTTTCAGTGTTAAATTTTCAAGTATGTTAAATTCATGAATCATGTATGTCTACTTTCATAGCACCTGGGAGCCTCACACCAGAACCTCAATATACTAGGTGATGTACAAACACAGAAAACAGACAATCCTGCCCCAAAGAGCTTAAAATGTAAGACGAGAGAAACAGATGGACAGTCAGTGGAGTACAATGAGACAATACGCCCATATCTCACAAACCTCATCTGGCCCAACTGATAAATTTGCTAGTCTCTAAGGTGCCACAAGTCCTCCTTTTCTTTTTCCAGATACAGACTAACACGGCTGCTATTCTGAAACCTGATATATTTATGTAGTCCACATGATATTCAGGCTCTTCAGAAACTAAGCTTTCATAAAAAAAATAAATGTAGCCTTCATGATTGTGAAGAAAAAACTTTCCAAAGTGAACAGAGACTAAACCAAGGTTCTCAAAACGGACTACATGGACCACCACTGATGTGAGCTTGTTGCAAGTGCTATGCTAAAAGCTCTTAACAAAAGAAAACAAAAAAAACACCCTTTCCATTTCAAACGAACAGATGTCACATGCACTGCAACATGCCAGAAAATGCCTATGAAGCAAAATGCACTCTCTGCTGGCCACTTTAGGCCATAATGAACAACACTTGCAGCGTGTTGTGCACTGTGGCAGCGCAGATGGGTGCTGTACTCTCAAGAGGCACACAGATGACAGGCTTTCTGCTAGGCCTAGCCTTCACTTTCCGTCAAGCTGCATAGTTCAAGATATTGAGGTGAACTCCCAAAGTTCCATACCACACCATCGGAAACAACCAATGGATGCAAGCCCAGTTCAGAGTGGCTGAAAAACGTCTGGTTGCAGGCAGCCCCGAGATCTAAGGGCTCCCACACACAGGAAGCTGCTGCAGAGCAGGAGCTCCCTCTGCACTCCCGCCCTACAGAGGCTGCAGCCTGCCTCTACAGGGCTAGGAGACAGGGGGTATGCATGTGGAATTCCCTCTTATCTCCACAGTGAAGTTGGGGCGAGGGGTCGGGGAGTCACAGTGAATAAAAACTTCGCTACAGAACTAAGGAGACACACCTGGTTCTTCAAGCAGGAGAGGAGCTGGCTGGCTGCAATTTGAGTCTCTTCCCAGGAGGAGGAGCCCCTGTGTAGTTTGCGAGCAGTTCAGACATCCAGGACAGGAGCTGATGGGCAGCGAGAGGCCTCCTGAAGTGGAAGCTGCCTGATGCCTAAGTAAAGTCCCCCACTTTCAGCAGAGTCCCCACTCCCCCAAAGGCCCACTGGCCCTTTTACACACACACCCCACCCGACCATTAATGGCACTTCCCCAGCCACCCCCCTATTCAAAATGTTTTGTATTTTTCTTTATTTCAATTTTCTAAAACAGGAAGCAAAGTGAACTTTGGTTCATGTTCAACAATAATCTAGATAAGGAGGAGGAACTTCAAATTTAAAAATTAGCCAAGTTAAAAAGTCAAGCTACAAATGCAGTTCCGCTACATACCAAGATATATCAAGATGTTATCTATGACATGTTTCTTGTAATTTGAATACTACAAAAGACAAATAATGATGTCTGCTTCGTTGTGTCTCTCTTTGCTGCATTGTCTAAAAACCTGAGATGTTTAAAAAAGGACTTTATAATCAAACATTTTATAGTAAAATAAATGCCTAAATAAGCCTGAAGTCTGGAAATACATAGAATAAGCCTATGAAGACCCAAAGTAAATGTGCACTAAAAGGAGAAGTTTGCTTGTCATACCTTCAAACATTTTTTTAAGAAGATGGTACATGAAGCAATAGGCCTGTTAGTTTGACATCTGTAGTATGCAAGGTCTTGGAAAAAATTTTGAAGGAGAAGGTAGTTAAGGACATTGAAGTCAATGGTAAATGGGACAAATTACAACATGGTTTTACAAAAGGTAGATCGTGCCAAACCAACCTGATCTCCTTCTTTGAGAGAGTAACAGATTTTTTAGATAAAGGAAACGCAGTGGATCTAATTTACTTAGATTTTAGTAAGGCGTTTGATACTGTGCCACATGGGGAATTATTAGTTAAATTGGATAAGATGGGCATCAATAGGAAAATTGAAAGGTGGATAGGGAATTGGTTAAAGGGGAGACTACAACGGGTCCTACTGAAAGGTGAACTGTCAAGTTGGAGGGAGGTTACCAGTGGAGTTCCTCAAGGATCGGTTTTGGGACCAATCTTATTTAATCTTTTTATTACTGACCTGGGCACAAAAAGTGGGAATGTGCTAATAAAGTTTGCAGATGATACAAAGCTGGGAGGTATTGCTAATTTAGAGAAGGACAGGGATACCCTACAGGAGGATCTGGATGACCTTGTAAACTGGAGTAATAGGAATAGGATGAAATTTAATAGTGAGAAGTGTAAGGTCATGCATTTAGGGATTAATAACAAGAATTTTAGTTATAAGCTAGGGACGCATCAACTAGAAGTAACGGAGGAGGAAAAGGACCTTGGAGTATTGGTTGATCATAGGATGACTATGAGCTGCCAATGTGATATGGCTGTGAAAAAAGCTAATGTCATCTTGGGATGCATCAGGAGAGGTATTTCCAGTAGGGATAAGGAGGTTTTAGTACCATTATATAAGGCACTGGTGAGACCTCACCTGGAATACTGTGTGCAGTTCTGGTCTCCCATGTTTAAGAAGGATGAATTCAAACTGGAACAGGTACAGAGAAGGGCTACTAGGATGATCCGAGGAATGGAAAACTTGTCTTATGAAAGGAGACTCAGGGAGCTTGGCTTGTTTAGCCTAACTAAAAGAAGGTTGAGGGGAGATATGATTGCTCTCTATAAATATATCAGAGGGATAAATACCAGAGAGGGAGAGGAATTATTTAAACTCAGTACCAATGTGGACACAAGAACAAATGGATATAAACTGGCCACTAGGAAATTTAGATTAGAAATTAGACGAAGGTTTCTAACCATCAGAGGAGTGAAGTTTTGGAATAGCCTTCCGAGGGAAGTAGTGGGGACAAAAGATCTATCTTGCTTTAAGATTAAACTCGATAAGTTTATGGAGGAGATGGTATGATGGGATAACATGGTTTTGGTAATTAAATATTCATGGTAAATAGGCCCAATGGCCTGTGATGGGTTTTTAGATGGGGTAAGATCCAAGTTACCCGGGAAGGAATTTTCTGTAGTATCTGGCTGATGAATCTTGCCCATATGCTCAGGGTTTAGCTGATCGCCATATTTGGGGTCGGGAAGGAATTTTCCTCCAGGGCAGATTGGAAGGCCCTGGAGGTTTTTCGCCTTCCTCTGTAGCATGGGGCACGGGTCACTTGCTGGAGGATTCTCTGCTCCTTGAGGTCTTCAAACTACAATTTGGGGACTTCAATAGCACAGATATAGATGTGAGGTCTTTTTTAGGAGTGGTGGGTGAAATTCTGTGGCCTGCATTGTGCAGGAGGTCAGACTAGATGATCATAATGGTCCCTTCTGGCCTAAATATCTATGAATCTATGAATCTATGAATAACTTTTGGGAACCACCAGAATAAGATGATGCAATATTGTCTGCTTGACTATGTGGACAACCTGAAACAACAACCCATAAGTGTTAACTCCCTTGCTCCTCCATTGATCATACCAGGGTGTTGACCCCAAAGCCTACATATCACGCTTTAAATGCCTGTATTATTTAATTCCCAAGCATTTTCACAGTCCAGGTGGGGAAGGGAGAAATTAGGAGTTGAATCGAGGGGGGGGAAGATAAAGATGAAGGGGAAAAAATCGCTGTGATCTTAAAGATGAAACACATTTCCCGCTAAGGGATGCCAAACATGACAAGATACTGAACAAATCAGTAAACTAAACCAAACAAATTCCACCCTTGATTTTTGTGCAAACATCCCACTGTCACTAGCAAGAGTGCCATTGCGGATTAGGAACCGATAGTACCCTGAAATTTTCACCTCATCCCACATATCAGAATTAAAATGGAATTACGTCCTCTTCAAAAAGGGTAAATGCAAATACTTCAGCATAACACACTAAAAACATGTTAGGGTGCGTTTTAGTGGGAAAAAAAAGTGGGGTTTTCTCCAAATCTGGAATACTTTCTATATTGTGAGGATACGTTTTATATAAATCACCCAAAAATGCTAAAGTTTCAGTTAATCATATAAAATAGAAAGACTCATCCTGACATGACCAAGTATTATAGAATATTACAATATTAGAGAGATGAAAAACACTAAGTCACATTAAATATATCAGCTACAATATCATATCAGCTACAGATTAGGGTGAAATAGCATGTATCATTCTGTACTTTGATTTTTATGACTTTTATCTATTTGTATATTATATTCCTTTTATGGTGAGTGAATACTTCACAACGTCTGCTAGGGAAACAGCATTACAGTCCTTGCTTTTTGTAATCTTAATGGCATTTGCTTATCTTGGCAACAGAATTACAAGTATTCCACACCCACTAATGAAATAATACTTTTTAAATGAACTTTAGCGTGCATGAAAAGGTCAGAACATTTTAGAGTTGATTTTGTGTTTGAGAACTGAATAATAAGTTATGTTACTTACTGATCTTTTTAAAGCATTTTGAGATCTAAAGATGAAAAGCGCTATATAAGAGTGCATAGTATATTATAATTACAGTTGTAGATGTAACAGTTTGGTCTACGTAAAACCTGATTTATTAAATTTGTGATGATCTGAGACAATCAGTGGTACAAAATCTAATGTGTGGGTTCGTAAGACGATTTTTACAGCTTAGTCAGAAATGACTGCCTTATCAAATAGATACTAACATTTCATTTCTCGCTCTGTCCCTAACCTGATGATTATTAAACTCACATGTTCCTTATCTAACTAGTTAACAGGAATACACTGGCTGTAAGGAAACAAGCCTCAGCAATTTTGCACAGCATCAAAAGAACTAGAAATATCCACACTGATTATTCTTTCATTATAAACTTAGTATCAATATATACACAAGACTAGATCTCTACTGAATGACCCCAAACACCAGATTACCCTGCCATGAGTTTTTCCTGCATAACCAGACAGCCTCAGAAAGTACTTAAGCCTTCTAGTATTATAACAAAACAAATATAAGCACAGAATATTTTGTGTTAGAATGATGGACTTGTCAGAAATAAAAATAGCATTCCCATAGTGACTCTCAAAACTTGCAATTAGAAGACAATTTGGCACTTATGTCAGTATAGGGAAGAAATTGTCTCGCAACCACAAACAACCGATCATAGTTTTTTAAACCACATAGTAATAAAAGTATTATGTAAAACCTGTTTGGAAATAATTTTTAACAAAAACAGACTAATGATGGCGAGTGTTTCTATATGTATTTTCTCCTCTTTACAATTTAGTCTACAGTCATTTGATTTTAAGAGGATAAATCCGTATTACATTTTCTTCACAAATCAAACAAAAACAGGTCTTAATCAACACTGCCACAATCTCTAGTGGCTATCAACAAAGGTACGTTACTGCTTACAATAATTACACTAAAAATTTAGAAAAATGTACAACTCTTATCTCAAATACTTATTGTACGGTTGTATATTCTATTTGTAAACTTAGTAAAAAACAAAACCAATACCAACAAATTTGATTTAAATGTAAGCACTAGGTTGCAATTTTACAATCATTTTAGAAAGAACACACTGATGAAACACTGCAATCTGTTCGTCTGTTAAAGACTAGTCCAAGCACCACTAAAAAAAAAAAAATCAATCATTCTGTGAAAATATGCTCACTAATATATTAAAGACATAATTTTATTCACTTACTAGCTCAAATCCAGAGGAATTTTAACAGCATATCTCAGCAACTTAAAAACAAGATTATGTAATTTTATTTTATCAATAAAAATGAATTAAACCACCACATATACCAGAAAACAAAAGTGGAGGTTTCTTGCTTGCTGCTTTACACACACCACTAAACACTGCCAGATTCTCTCCCTCAGCTGCTGCCAGTGCTCATGTGCAGAAATATAAAGAAACTTCCTGCTAGCAAAGATCACATCTCATTCCTAACAGCCACTAGTTAATAAATAAAAAGCCTTTTGTATCTTGTGTAGGAGCTAATTATGTTGGTCTTACTTGCCCTACAACAATGAAAAACAGCACTCCTTAAAACAAGCACCTGTACTTACCACCCCCCATCAGATAATACAGAGCTAATAAATGTAATGGCATTATAAAAATAAGCAAAATTGAGTAATATATTAACAGGAAGAAAAATATCAGTACAGCTATGCAATTCAAGAGATTCACATTCTGTAAACAAGACTATTTAACAATTATTGTTACTGCTACAGACTGATTCCTGTTCAGAAGTCCAGCTATTTCACATGGCTTTCCCCCCGCCCAAAAAAGGAAAATAATGTAAGTACATAAAGCACCTATAATTATAAATATTATCCCATTATAGAGATTTGTCTCTATTTCTCCCCCTCTCAGACAGCTGAACAAAAACACATGTGAACTCAATGCTTCACAAAATGTGGTGCTTGGTCCACTTATGATAGGCAGCCTGCCTCTATTATGGTGATGACCATATGAAACAAAAAGGTGGTCCTTCAGTCCCAGAAAGTTTTGAACACGCATGCATGCACTGCTCATACAGAATTCTATTCCACAGCTATGTCTATTTGAGCTGCTGCAAAGTAACGAACAACTGCCAATGAGCCATGTGGTTCAGTGTTTCTTAATGCAACTTCAACCACAAACAAATTTACAAACACCACTAAAACTGAAAGGGTAACAAATACACAGGATGACACAATCAAACTAAAAGTGACCTGGAAAGATTAGACCAGTGATGGTCTCAGGCAATGACAGACTGGATACTCATGAAATGTAAAGTCCTACACCCAAGCAAGAAAAAAAAGCAGACACAGTATAGGTGGTGGGGCAGAAGGAGAAACAAACCAGCTGCCACTCCAATCACAATACGTTTAGCTTTATTTTGTCTCCTTAATATTATCCAAGTATTATATTATGTAAACAAACACATATGCAGCAAAGTTTTAATTAAAACACTGCAGGAAAAGGTGGAATGGAAAGGGAATCTGTATGAGCAGAGAAGCTTGCAGGATAGAATGATCACTGTTAAAATCTTTACAATTGCTGTTTGCAAGTAATTAACCTGACCAACACAGTCTTATATTTAATAGAATTAAATGGGGCTCTGACTAGGCCACCTGCCCATGTATAGTTTTCAGAAGCAGGGCCATAAACTTTACTGTAGTGACAAGAATTTAAATGTGATGCAATAATTATAGTTTAAATTCAATTTTTCTCCCTTCCAAAACATATATTGTACTTAAGACAAATATCCAGAATACCCAAATAAGATATTAGAATACTTTATGCATACACAGGTGAGGGATCATAAATTAAGAAGAGAATAGCTATTAACTGCCATATCACAATAACACTCCTTATTTGGCTACAGCCAGAAGGCAGACCTAGATACAACTACAACATATTGTACATTTCTAACAGTACACTGCTCCACCCACATACTGAAAATAAAAGATGTACTCATTGTACCCAGTTTCTAATGCATTTATCTCTTTATGAAACTGACATACAGTATTGTAGAAACTATATTCTAACTACAGTCCAAAGAAAATATATAATAGAAGTTGCACTGAAAAATAAATCTGTGATTTGATCTGTATGTATTCTCAGAGCATTGTGAAAGTCTGGTCAACTCAGATTCAATTACCAACAACAGACCAAGAATATATTCCAGAAATCAAAACTAATCCCTAATTCTACCAAGGAATACACTATACCATTCTTTTTAAAGAAAATGTGTTGAAATGTGCAGAAAGACATGTTCAGTGAGAAACAGACACAAAGAGGGGTTGCAAAAGGTTAGCTAGCTTCTCACAAAGTGAAATAATACTTAGATTCTAGGTTGGAATCCAACTTCAGCATGAAAAATTAAAAAACAGATTATTCAGCAGATCACTATTGGAACGGCATACAAAAAAAACCAACCCCCACCATATCCCCTCACATTCCTCAAAAAAAAAAAAAAAAAAAGGCATGTGAGTAGAGGGGAATATCAACTGTTCAGAAGGCTTGCATAAGCATTAAATAAAAAAAGTTTCTAAAGAACAGCATCCATCCCTAGAGTAGCCAGCAAAAACATAACTGGCTCTAGAACGGTACACCCATTCTTTCAAAGTTAACATCACTTTCCTTCCTCACAATCTAAACATTTAGCAGCCTTGCAAAAAATAATTTCTCTCACCCTCCAATAGTGAGTTACTAATTATTTCTTTTAGCCAGGTGTTTGGCCAGCAGCAAGGTTATTTGGTGTTATGTGTAGAATTTAAGCAGTTTGTCATTCCATACAGATCTCTCTTCTTCACATCCACAACTTCTTTTTCAGAAAAAGGATTACCAGACTCACGCTCCTTTCACACCTCCAATTTTGAAAAATTCTATCCACCCACAGTGTGGGAGTTTGCGCTGCCCTTTCAATGAGCCTCAGGAGGCGGCTTGTGACCCAAAGGTAGCACATCTTCAAAAGGTTATGTATTCAAAGAGGATGAACACCCAAAGGAACTCAAAAGAAAAGGAGTACTTGTGGCACCTTAGAGACTAACAAATTTATTTGAGCATAAGCTTTCGTGAGCTACAGCTCACTTCACGAAAGCTTATGCTCAAATAAATTGGTTAGTCTCTAAGGTGTCGCAAGTACTCCTTTTCTTTTTGTGAATACAGACTAACACAGCTGCTACTCTGAAACCTGTCAAAGGAACTAAGGATCATCAAGCCTTCCCACCTTCTGTTCCAAGTGCAAGGCATACTTCTTCCACTTTGTTTTCTATAACAAACACAAACTCCACTCATTCACTTGTCCAGGATATGTAAAACTTTATTTCATGAGACTATAGTATATGTTACTTCTATTCTTGCAATCGTGTCAAGAGTGGAGGAACAGATTTTCTATCTGTTCTAATGAATTTTCATTATTTTTTCCTAGATTGCCTTAAAAGGGGGTGTGAAGCTGAGATTTTCAGGGAAGTCATTTACTTAAAACAGATATTATGAAAGAATACAAATCACCTTTTGCCTGACTAGTACAGCTTGCACTCATGTCAAAGACATGAAGAATCCCCATTTAAATGTCAAATATCTGTTTTTGGCAGGATGGATAGCTTCTTATCTTTTCAGTACTTCCACTGTGAAATGTAGGGTTTTTTTACATTTCTGTTTCTATCATTGTTGCACAGCCCAGAGTATTGAGGGGACAAAAATACTTATGTAAATGACATTTTTAAGTCAGGATGAATCCTAGATTTTTTTCATTTAACAATGACTATTACAGTGTAAAACTAGAGAGTGGTTTACACTGTATATTTTCTGCTGAAATGGTTGTCACAGAATTCACTAAAATCTGCTGCAGAATTCTCCAATAACTTAAGGTTCTTTAATAAGCCATATTTCAAATATCCGTTTTCTCCTATTTCTGATGTACAGTGAATAGTGTAAGATCCTGAAAAACAGAACATATCAGTTGCACCATTTGTGCTTATAAGCAGGCAAGCCAGCACAAGTTATCTCAGTGCTCCTGGGCATCACGCCACTGACCTTCCTCTCAGAACTATGCATTTCCAAAAGGTACACATCACAATTTTCAGCATTATTCTAAATAAAACTTGTTTAAGCAGATTAGGGATTCAACATCACCAAAACATCTTAACGGAAGTCTTCAGATGCCTTTAAAAAAATCCAAGACTTTGGCTAATGCCTTTTGTTTTGGAAAGACTTGCCAAGATTGGTAGGTACAAAATCCAGAGGGCTTCAGACCCTGCGTTTTAGTTTATTTTAAAATTATCTCCCCTGCCAGACACCAGAAAACTATTCAGGCCATGCTCCATTTATTGATATTCCTATAAAAGACTAAGCAAACTTTCCAGAGATGGGTAAGGAAGATACTTTCATACGCCAGAGCTTTGCTACTTCTCTTTTTCAAAATATTAATGAAGGGAGAAGTAAATCTTCCTGCTTGATATCAGAAAGGGACTTGGCCTAACAAGAAACAATGCATCCTTAAATTAGGGTGTCTGAGGATTTGTTAAATATACTTATTGAAATCCACCAAAATCTTAGTAAAGATACAAGCAGGTGGACCAGAATGTCTAATCTGTCATTCACAGTCAGCATGAGAATCTTGGTATTATCAAAAATATTGATGTGCAACCAAAAGTAAGAACAGTAATTACTGGGTATCTAAAGACAACCAGACTAGAAAATATTAAGTAGCTAAATAGACAAGAATTCCCCATATTCCAAATGACAAAAAGCTATTTGCTTTCTTTCTGAGTATTGGCACATATGCCTACCTTTCATGGAAAATTTGCTGTAGGGGTCTGCTATGCTTGCTGGAGGATTCTCTGCTCCTTGAAGTCTTTAAACTACGATTTGAGGACTTCAATAGCACAGATATCGGTGTGAGGTTTTTTTTGTAGGAGTGGTGGGTGAAATTCTCTGGCCTGCGTTGTGCCAGGAGGTCAGACTAGATGATCATAATGGTCCTTTCTGACCTAAATATCTATGAATCCTCACCTTCCTACCTTTCCTACAGAGGTGCTACTGCACCTTAATTGCTCTAAAAATCATCCTGTTTAAAGTTTACCAGTGTTTGGATGCCCTTCATTTTTTTGTCATATGTTCCATCCTTGAGTACTTCTCAGAAATATAAAGTAAAACTTAACAGCTAGCTTTAATAAGTTCAGTTTCACTTTCCATACACAGAAGGGGCTGAAACATAGCCAAGGAACAGTAGTACTAAACAAATCTCGATCATTTATTGTAGTATATTTAATTTCCAGCTACTTCACTCTCTTTCCCTTGTGCTTACCAGCAGCATCAAAATATTTTCAAAACAACGTGCTTTTCCCCCAGAGGCTGAGGAAACTGCAATAAAGATGACCTTGCACCAACAGCTTTATGTTGCAGCGCTGACTTCCCTATCATAGAGGAACATGCTAGCATTGAGGGGCCACGAATATCAACTCATTTCAAAAGGAACACAGCACTTTGGTGCCACGATGCGCCTACTTGGGGCACATCTACACCACAGATACTACAATGAATCAGCTACAGTGCTGCAGCTGTGATGCTATACCATAGTGTAGATGCTTCCTACATTGACAGAAGGGGTTTTTCCATCAGTGTAGTTAATCCATCTCTCCAAGAGGCAGTAGCTAGGTCTATAGAAGAATTCTTCCACTGACTTAGCCGCATCTGCACCACGAGTTAGATCAACCTAACTACAGCGGTCAGGGTGAGAAACTTCTTTACAGGCCTAAGCAACACAGATAGGTTAATCTAATTTTTAACCAGGCCTTAGTAATAAGTTTAACTCCCTAGGGAGCTCTCAGTACCAATAAAGGACCCACACTGACATGTTCCTTCGAAGCTGAATTTAGCATCAGACTAAAAGACAAATCTCCAAAACAATATTCTCAGTGCTGATGAAGCCTCAGAGCCCATAGAAGACTTAGACACTACAGCCACAGAGCCCAAATCTATCCAGTACCAACTTCATCAGTGTAAGTCCCTGATTTGCTTAGTTTTGAACTCAAATGCAACCTAAGTTCCTTCACAGGGGCATAAGGCTGATCTGTTGTGGGATGGAGGCATCAAGCTCAGAAGGCTGTCATGGTGAAGAAGGCAAGAAGCCTCTGCTGGCTTGAAGTATGAAGGCTGTACCCTGTGACTAGGGAAAGAGAAGTCCCAAAGCAAAACAAACAGCAGGTTCACACATCCAACTCCAGGAACACAACTTAAATCCTCTTTCTTCTCCCAGAGGCCAAGCCTCAAACAGTCCTAGGCACCACCCCGCACTTCTGTAACCTTGGCTGAGAAAAAAAGAGCAGTGAGAAAGACGGAAGTTACATGTCCCCAACGGGCTGCTTCCAGAACGCGCCTGAAGCTCAGCAGAACTTCCCACCACAAGGGCCAAAGGGTAAAGAAGCTGCATTTCAACCCCCCCCCCCCCCCCCCGCAGATGTGGTCGATGTTATAACAGGCCGTGGCCCTGAGCAGCTCCTCGGGCAGGTTCCAAACAGAACTCGATTCTACCCCTCCCCCCACTTCTCTCCCCCACCCCAGTCTGACTCCCCCACAGCCCCCCTCCCCTCAGACCCTGTCCGTGGCGCATGCGCGGTGCCAGTCCCCTCACCGTTGCCAGGTGATGACTTTCCCTCCCCGCCGTTTTCAGCAGCAGCACCAGCAGGTTCCTCCGCCTCTTTCTACCCCGGGGTCCGGTGAGGGCCCCGCCGCTTTCCTCGGCTTTTCCTCCTTCCACAGCAGCAGCCCGACCCCGACACAATCTGACCCGCGGGCCCCTCCGTAGCTGGAGCTCCTGAGCTAGTAGGGTCCCCAACGGATTAGCAGCGGCGGCGGCAGCAGCGACTGGCGGAAGTGACGCGCTGACTGACAGGTGCAGCAGCGCGCGCGCGCGCCCCCGCCCCCGCCCCCAGGGTCACGTGCAGCGGGAGGGGGGCTGAGAAGGGAAGCAAGAGGCGGGAGATGGAGAGGCGGGGTGGAAGGCAGGGGAGTGGGGACAGAGCAGAGAGTGGGCGGGGCGCCGTGGGGGAGCAGGGAGAGGGTGGGGGTGAGCTGAGGGAAAGGCGGGGAAACGGGGGGTAGAGAGGAAGGTGGATGAGCGGGGGAAAACAGGAGGGAGCCGGGGCTAAGAGGGAGAGGAGGGTAGAGAGGTGGGGGAAAGCGGGGTGGACGATGGGGGGAGCTGGGGCTAGGACGGAGGGGAAGAGGGAGCTGAGGGTAGAGAGGAGGGGGAGGTGGGGGAAAGCGGCGTGGACAATGGGGGGAGCTGAGGCTAGGTGGAGGGGAGGGGGGAGCTGAGGGTAGAGAGGTGGGGGTGGACGATGGAGGGAGCTGAGGCTAGGACTGAGGGGAAGGGAGACTCGGAGTGAGATGGGGAGAAAAGGAATAGATAATAGACACAGGGGGAGCAAGGAGAACAGTAGAAAATGTGCTGTGGTGCTTCAGCAGTGATTATCAAGCCCTTCTCTGTCTGCCTCTGACACCCCAGTAAAGTCCCCAGGCAGACAGCTCTGTTTCTTTCTAAATACTTCCCAGGCATAGAGTGACTTCCAGATATTTTTGAAATGTAAGGAATGCCCCAGGAAAGGAATTTACCTGATGTGCATGGCATGGAAAGTCAGAGAGAAACATGTTTGTGGCTCTCATCGTGTGTAATACAAGGCCAAACACGTTGCTAATAGGGATCTGAGCACCTGTTCAGATTGAGCAGACTCAACTGTAATCTTTTAAGAAATGATTTGAAAGAACCTCACTCTTTAGGTAAACTACCAAAACTCTGCAATGCCTTGAAATCAAAGTAGGATTCCTGAACACACATGTTAAGGCTGTGTCTATACAAGGAAAATTAACAAATCCATTCTCACTAAGTCAGTAGAACCAGGGGGATTGGGTTTTTTTGTTTTTATTTTTTGGTAAATTTTCCCAGTCTAGACAAAGCACAAGAAATCATGGCATTTCACAGTTAGGATTACTCAAATAACTAACATGGCCACACGTCACTACTTTCAGAATGAAGTGTAGAGGTAGTGTTATCCGTTGAGATTGAAACTTGGGATTATTTAAGCAATGACCCCATGAAGTAAGAATGCATCTTTCTAGAACACCTTCTTGTTAACCATACAGTGATTGTGACATCCAATAACCTCAGTAGGGCTCCATGCAGGTTCAAAGCTCCACCCACAGAATTGAGGCCCAAGCCTTCATTAAATGTATAAATTATTTATATTTACTATCATAGGATTTCTGCCCTTTTTGATCTGTAGTGTACAGAAAAACTGCATATTTTACTATTTTCTGAATCAATTATTGAGAACAGTTATTCTTGAAAAGTATGCATGTCACCAGATTACAAGAATGTTATTTGAACCAAAAGCTAGCATATCTAGGAATTAAAATTTCCTAAACCCAAATCTCAAAAGTCCTTTAAAGTAAGGGCTTGTAGAGATTAGTGTGCTGACAGAGGACCACACTGGAGACATGAAAAACAAAACTCACACCCCAGTCCTTTGAAATAAATAAGTTACTCTCAACATAGAAACTGTAAAAGTACAGCAGCTTTTCCAAGTGTAAATTGGCTGTAACCATGTGCTGTAGATTTATTAAAGTTAAGGAAGTTAAAATTTACTCAAAAATCCATTCAGAAAAGTCCTTGTTCAAAAAGGACAACATCTTACAAAGATCATATGAAAGGATAGCAAGTTAGCGGTACAGAGCAGAATTAAGATTGTTCGGGTGAGATTAACTGCATATTCCATTGAGGAGTCCGGTGGCACCTTAAAGACTAACAATTTTATTTGGGCATAAGCTTTTGTGGGTAAAACTCCCCTCTTCTTCAGATGCAAAGTTGTCCTCCTTGTTTTTGTGGATACAGACTAATACAGCTACCCCTCTGATACTTTGCATATTCCATACTTTCCACTGTTTGGGGATCTTTTAAGAGGAATATTAATTTTAAACATACTGTATGTATTTTCATAAACCTGGTCAATGTTTTGAATTCAGAATTTGACAGAAAAAGTCAAAATTTCTTATGAAATTTTCCCATTTTTAATGCTCTGTCTCTCTCCAAAAGTAGTATAATGATATTATTAGTTCTGTTTTTAACATGGTTATGGTCAGGGGAAAATGACCTCTTAGTGGGGGTGTATGTTTATTCACTGTCAATTGGCTTCCACAGCAGATTTTCCCACTTTAACAGTAAGATTTCTCACTGTATAGAACTGAGCTCACCCTGGTGTATGAAATTCAAGCTGTACTCTTTCTGATTTGTACAACCTCATAAGCAGCAATAAAGATATTGGAATCAGAACTTAGCTGGCTGTTTTGTTGATGATGCACAGGAGAGTATGGACTCCAACTGACTCTTCTGCAGCTAGATTGGCCAACTGACAGCAGTAAAACCAAAGGAAATCTGACACCGAACAGGTGGTGAGGGAGATAGTGGAGGCTCCTCCCGTCAGACAGGTAGGAACAGCACTGGCTTCACTGTTTTGGAACTGAAACAGTATATTCCTACTCTAAACTGGTTCTGAGTGCACCTTTTTGTGCCAGTTTCTCCTACCTCCTTTCAGATATCTTCAACATTCTCTGTAGGGGAAAAATATATGCAGTCCTAGGCTGCTGCTCTTAGTCTGGTGTTTTTCTGCCCACAGTCTCATTTGTTCACCAGGATGCTCTTTTTCTGTCCTAATTCCCTATTTTCAAAAGTTTTGAAGGGAAAGAGGGACTTCTGGTGCTTCATAATCTTGTTGAAAATCAGTGAGAACATACAGGGGAGAAGAATGAGATTGTTCAAAGAGGCAAAATGACAACTAAACTGTGTCTGCAGTCTCAACCATACAGGTATTGAAAATATCACACAGCAGTGCCAATAGTAAAGCAGTAGGTGTCACAGTCGCAGGGCTAGCTGCAGCTCAGTATCCTTCCTGGCCTCTCTGAGTGCACCTCCTCAGATGTTAGACCTGAAATTCTCCCACTAGGCCCTGGGCTACAGTACTCTCTGTGTCTACGGTTCTTACCCTGCAGGTCCAACTGAGTTGGAGTACCTGTGGTTCTTCCTTTTGGGCGTCTGTGACCAGTGGGCTACAGTGATCAGACAGTCCTCATTAAACAAAAAGGTATTGTTTATTTCACAGTAGGAACAAAGAATTAGAGAAAAAAAGGATTTTATGACCGACTGCCTACATGCATGTCTGTCTTACCTAAAAGGCTCCCCATCCCTGATGGTAACCTAGGAAGGCCTAATTTCTTAAAACACTCTCAGCATGTGCCCGTGTCTCAGTCTGGTTCCCCCAAGCTACCAACCCCCTCCAGAGAAGAGATTGTATCCTTTTAAACGCCAGAGTTCATTCATTCTTCTCCATTCCTGAGCTTTGGCCGGAGAGGCGATAAAATTTTTGGAACTAGTAGTTCAGGCATTGTCCCCTACCACCCCAGAAATGTAAACAGAAGGGTGGCTATCTTGAGTCATTCTTAACCTTCCTGCATGTTTCTTCTGACAGCCCCCTCTTATACTAAATCAATATTTTCATACAGTAACCATCCCAATAATAGGTCAAATTGCAGTATTAATAAATTACAGAGCTGCTCCACATCCATATTTATAAAGGGGAAAAATACAAAAATGAACAAAAAGGCTTGAATTACTAATGAATACACCCTTATTTCTTCTAAGTATTTGTAAACAGATGATCAACTACATAGTCATGTTTCAGAGTAACAGCCGTGTTAGTCTGTATTCGCAAAAAGAAAAGGATGAGCTATTACCAGCAGGAGAGTGAGTTTGTGTGTGTATGGGGGTGGGGGGGATGTGAGAAAACCTGGATTTGTGCAGGAAATAGCCCGACTTGATTATGTAAAGAGTTGTGTGCCACAAGTACTCCTTTTCTTTTTACATAGTCATGGGGTTCCATGTCAACTTCCCAGGTCAGGAGACAAAAGATCATGAAAAGTGTGTAGTTTATTCCATATTTAAACCTATGTCCTGTCTCATTATGTCTACACTAGCATTTTTCTTAAACTATTCCACTGCTGCTGCTACTACTACTGGTTCAGCTCTACCAGTGGTAGCAATGGAGAGAGAATTGGTATAGAGAAGGTGCCACCAGCATTATAACCATTATGTAGAATAGGTCTTTTCTGAGCAGAGTTAAATAGCATGGAGGATCTAAGAAGACTTGCCAGTATTTAGGGCTAAGATCAGTTTTCATGTTTGGAGACTTATGGCATCCTCTACAACTGCTCAGCCCAAGAAGCCTGCAGCGCTTCCAGAGCTAGGCATCCACAAAGTGTCTCAGTAGGTCAGATTCTAATCTTACCCTGGAGCAATTCCATTGATTTCAGGAGGAGTTACTCATGTTTTACACAGGGTAAACAGCAGAATTGGGGGCCATTTTGCCTCCACTGATTTCAGTGCTCCAACCTAATATGGCTTTCACCATAAACTCGCTCTGATGCACTCTCTGAAAACTTTAGCTTTCCAGACTCAGATAAGTATAGTCTCCCAGAAATATCCCCATCCAGTTCCTCACTAGGGATTTGGAATAACTGAAAGAGATTATTTGGGGATATGCCCAGTATAATACAAAACCTTGTGGAAACTAAGATAGGATACTTTGGCATTTTAATCAGTTCTACATTAACATCCAATCATGTACAGTTTATTCAGTAGCACTGCTCATTCTTTGTCTTCATACCAAGTCATTAGTGTACTGAAGGACCGCAGAAATCGGAGACATAGTAATAAACAAGATATGTTGTCTGTTATAATATCCATAGCATATCTGCCAGCTGTTCAGATTTGGGAAAGACAATCCCTATTAGTAAAATATTTGCCATTTTTGAACTTTGTCCATCTACAGATGTTTCTGTCGGAGGTACTTCATTAGAGTTAGGAGTGCCCGGTTTCTCTTTTTTGGGTGCCCAGCTTGGGATGACTTGGGCCTAATTTTCAGAAGTGCTGCAGCTCCTATAGTCTTCATTTAGAGGTGTGGGTGCACAGCATTTCCAAAAATCTTGCCTAAGGCATCACAGTTTGAGCACCCAAAATCAATGTCCACTTTTGGAAAGTTTGGCCTTTACTAACAAACTAAGCCCCACAACATCCCAGTGCATAGGTTAAGTACATATTATCCATGCTAGTCACAGTTCATTGCACTGCGGTATAGCAACAGCGGGAGTCCAGGTATAGACAGCCCTGGGTTCAGAAGATATTTGTAGACTGTTTACACTAGTAAAGAAGCTCAGAGCATGTCTAACTGTCCTGGAGCTAAAAGCAACAGCTAGAGCAGTAGGGCTGTCTACACTAGGGCCTGGTTTATTAGCACCAGTGGAGATGATAGACAAGGCTTAACAGTTTAGTCAAGGAAACAATAAGAGCATATACTTGCCTTCCAGTGTCAGTGTCAGGTGATCTAGACATAGCAGTACTGCATCGTGACCAGCCTCCTACCAGAGAGAGGGATTGTTGCCTCAGCTGCACACCCAGAATTCTTTGTCTCAGGCTGGGAACCTGTCTCTGTTCCCAAACATGGATATTTTTACTGGCAGCAAGACGAAACAAAAGGCACAACGTGATCTAAGAAAATCCTTTCAGTGAAGCTCTGTTCTGTTTTCTTTTTCAATCTTGCCAGGGACAGAGCAATCCTGGCAGGTGCTGATCACCCTCACTTGCATTGAAGCCAATGAGAACTGGAGTACCGAGCACTCCATAGGATCAGGTCCAGCGTTTCTGGTCTTGAAAATAAAAGGATATGTTTCTTCTATAATCTCAAAATTAATCTACTTTGAGCACCAAAAATAGCATAACATTTATGAAAATAAAATCACTTTCCTAGTTGAGTGGGTGTGTTATTTTGAGACAGCACTAACATAATAAAATCAGTTGTCAGTTTATTGGCTCAGTTACAGACTTTGATCTGCCACCACATCTATTCCTCTAAAGTGCTGCATTCATTAGGGTACCTTGTCCCCTTTTGTCTCCACACAGAAAGGCTAGCAATCCAATTTCCATAATCATATCAACCTCCTCTGCATCCATTATCCAAAGAGAAACTGTCCATCTCTGTTATACTGAAACTTGGTTCCTCCAGACCTCACGTCTGATGGGATGAAGAGGGCTGAACATAGCATCTTCCAGGACCTCTGAATGCAACAACCCAACTGGCCAAAGGAGTCAGTAGAGGGTGTCTCTGACAGTGACTGAGTTCATCCATTCCAAATCACTGCAGCCCAGGAAACAAGCCCAGGAGCAAAGAGACTGCCGGCCTCATCAATCCCCCCTTAAACTTTCCTATTCACTTGATCCCTCTTTAAACCTTTCCTTTTCCCTATTACTGCATCCTGATAGTCCTTCTAAGTAGCCTTGTGCAGGAGGTGATGGCTTAGTGCTGTGAGTATCATGAGAGCTATGAAGCACTGGAACCTAGGAAGGGCTGACTCAGACTTTCATCCTTCTGTGGTAAATTAAGTAAAATGCAGTTTTTGCTGTATAGGAGGTGGTTCCCCCCACCCCCACTCAAAACCTTATAAATAAGGCCATAAGCAAGTTTTTGTGGCCAGTAAAGTTCCCATGGTTTGGTGCATGTGTTTGTTTTAAATAAGAGGAAGGATTTGCTCTGTTGGACTTGGCAAAATTTCTCCTGTCCCTGGTTGTTGCGGTGTTCTGTGTGTTGGTCAGTTTACACTCCACACCCCAGAGATTGCTACATTTCACTTGTATAACAATAGCTTTGAGAGCTGGTAATTCTCTGCCTCTGTTTCATTTAAACTATTGCCTCTGAAACCTATTGATGATTTCTCATAGCAGTATCATTAACTATTTAACTGTTGATCACATTAGCAAATACAACCAACTCCACTGGAATTGCAAGTTTCACCATTCACCTTCCCTAATATAACCCCTGACTGTACCCAACTCTATGAAGTGCACTCTGGTCTGCCCTTCCCTCAGATGTTTTCTGACAGACTGTACACAAAGATTTCTATGTGAAAATAAGTGGCATTGTACTGTGTACAGCATCCAGAAACATGAAAGTGATGTTTGAGTCCAGTACATTTGTTTCACCATAGCGAGTAATGTCCTAACAAACTGTGGAAACTTAGCAGAGGCAACATGCAGCAGCAAAGGTGTTACCCCTGCAGGTGGCTGATGATTTGAATTCACAGGAGGCATGTTTCTTCTCATAATTACATAATACTACTAGCTAGTCCTGCTACAACCAAAGGGACACCATCAATTTGAAATCCAGTCAGCTCCCCCTCAAAAAAGTGTACCTGAACCTATTTTTAATACTAGACCGACCCCAAAATTCTCATACCAATTTGTGATTTTACAGTGACACAAACAAAACAACTCTCTCCTTTTTGCTCTGTGAAAGACCTATACAAATAGCATGGGTGGGACTGGGGGTTGACTGACTATGCAGGAGAAACAGTGAAACTGACTGTACACAGGAGACCAGATTCTCCGAAGTGCTCAGTCAGATTTTCAGAAGACCTCAGTGCCTACAATGGGGGGGCCAGATTGTCAAAAAGCTCCCATTTTCACACCTAACCCATTGCTCTGCACGTGAGCTTCTGGGAGTTCAGCAGTTTCGAAAAATGCGTCACCCCTCTTTGGAAAGTCTGGCATCTCTCCAGGGTGCTGAGCCTGTCTGAAAACTCTGGGGCCAAAGTACTGTCAGATGCAGAACCCCAACAATCTGAAAAACCAAAATGTTTCCCCCTCATTTCTTTGAATTGTAACAATCGTAACTGCTACTTGAAACAATAGAAGGTAACATATTTAAGTGTGATTCATAGATTTTAATGTCAGAAAGGACCATTATGATTATCTAGTCTGACTACCTGCATAATAAGACAAAGTTGATGTGTCCCTTTAAAGGGACAGTCAGGTTGTTCAAATGCCAACTCTTAGTTACCATTAATAGTGAAGATTCTAGCAGCCATCTGCTTGTTCATTCCCACCTGATAAAAAGATACATTGTCAACCCCAATGATGAATACCTATATTTCTGGAGGGAAGGTGGGGGTGGATATGACAACTGTTGCTCTTAGGTTTGGTTCAACATGTAAAAGTCGGATGATGCAAATACAGAGCCCCCATCTCGGTCTGCTAATTGCCAGGTCAGACCTCAAGGCTTAGCTGGTTCCTGAGGAGTGGGGAGATGAGGATGCATTAAAGAGGGTGGAAGAAGGTTGGAGAGCTGTAATACTGATCCCAATAGGTAAAAGGGGGGCACTCATGAGTTTATTTGTAATATTATGTTAATGATTTTAATGTCAGTGCATCTTGGCCAAAAGGTTCGGGCACATTCTTTATAAATACACATTAATTAATTTTCCTCAGTGCACAAAGGGAATTTGCATTAATGTCAGTCTCCAGACTCATCCAGGGCCTGAGCCAAAGGCTATTGAAACCAATGGAAAGACTCCACGTTGACTTAAATGGGCTTTGCATCAGGCTCCAAACAGCTAGGAATTCTTTTTTTCAATCAATAACTTTAAAATAACGGGATTGAGAGTAGCCAGATTGAACAGCAAAATGGATTATGCAGATGATATTGTACAGTATGTCCAGGAGTGCAGCTAAACCGCCTTGACAGTAGGATTTATCGTCACAGAGATGCTGCTGAATCAAATCCAATGGCATTGGCAAACACTGCTGTAATGCTTGGGCCGAGCTACGTTCCACATGCCACGTGTTCCCATTCAGCTACCCTATACAATAAAATGCATTTCAGGGCTGAGCAAAGTACCCTAAGGAGTTACCAACCACTCTTAATGGTTCTGGGGTGGGGGGGAAATTCCAGTAGTTCAGAGACATGATAGTCTACACAATATTAGTTTATCTCTGAAGCTAGGGAGTTCCTCTGGCAGCAGAACCAGAGGGATTCAGTTACATGAGAGGGGAAGCAGGGGGAAGGCTACGCAAGCTTCTTGTACCAACTGAGTTAGGGTCCACTCGTAGGCAAGTCTCCTGTTCTCCTTCAAGGGATTGTGGGGCGTCTCTTTAGAGATTAGGTTGAAGTAGCCTCCATGTAGCTTTGTAGCCCCTCCATGACTGGGAGAGAGATTCTTTGTCCCTCCCCTCCAACACATATTCCTAGCAGCCCTAGTCAGGCCATTGCTGGTCTCTGGATTTGGTCCTAAATTGTTTCCTATATCCCCAATTCAGCAAAGCATTTAAGCATGTGTTTAAGTTCCATTGACTTAAATGGGGTTTAAGAATATGCTCAGGTGTTCTGCTGAATTGGGACCTAAATACTATACTATGGTACATACCCTTATAACTGTGAATGCTAAATTATAGGATAACTCATGATCCGGGCCTCATAAAACAAGTGAAAGATGGGGAGAAAACTTTAGCTCTATATATCTGTGCTCGAGTAGCTTAAAAATCAGAATTTAATCTCATTTTTGTGCAGGTTGATTTTTTCCTTAATACTAATGTTCCTCATCTCTTTTTTGCAGCAACGGTCAGTGGTTTGCACAAGGGCTGAGCTGGCCTAGCAGCAAACTAATCAATATTAATAGAGATGGGAGGGAGAGGAGGGATTAGCATGACCTTCTTAAACCCATACTGGCGCAGTCATGAAGCAGCTGAGGAGAGAGTAGCAAAACCGTAACAGCATGTGGCTTTAGTCGCTTTTCATTTGTTGTGCCTGTGAATATTTACTTTTGTTGCTTCAATGCAGATTGCATTAAAAGCAGACAGTTTTAAGGAAGGGATAAGACAATTTTATCTGCAATCTCTGAGACAAATCCATCCACGATGGAAGCTCTATTGAAGTCAGTGAAATTACATACAGGATGACTTTTATCCTAAATTTCTATTCTAAACAACAGCAGTTAGCACAGGAGAGTGTTGACAGCGAAAGTGTTTAATACAGGTACATTTGCTGGATGTTTATTAAAGGAAAATCTAATCAAAAACATTGAGCATGCAACTTGAATATTGAGTGCAGGAGCTACAAAGCATTCTGTGAACCAGTCCTCCTATTGTTAAGCACAACTGTTCACACCAGCTAAGCCAGAAGTGCATGTATATATTTAAAATAGGCTTCAGAGAAGTAGAATTTTTTTTTTTTAAATTCCAGTCAGTAAGAAATCATATTTCAAATTATTTGCTCCTATTGGATTTGTGGCTTCACTGTTGGTTTACTGGTAGCAGATATTCTAGAAAATATTGGTTTGTGCTAAGTGAAAAGGGTGATTATCGTAAATTAATGCATGGTCTTTCATTAAATATAAAGATATTCTTAAATTTTCATTTTTTTAAATACTTTCTTTACACACTGATTCAGAGACAGCTATAACTTTCTTCAGCTGCTTGTTCTGAAAAACTGAACTCTTGGGAGACTTATCCCAGAATGACTCACATTAGATTGATTTTAAAAGTCAGCTTTAAATTATTTACATTTTTAAAGCAAAAAATGTTTTACAGTGGCGGATATGGCACCAGCTAACAAAGCTGCGGACATGTTTTTCCTTCCTTTGTCAGAACCCATCATGTCTGACAAACCAGATTTTGCAGAAAGTGAAATGCAAAGAAAGTGAGTGTATCTGAGGTTGATTGGACACAAGGCAACCAGCAGACGGTGTATTCCACTTAATATACCAAATGAATACTAATTAGGGGATTAATGACCCAAATCCCTTTCTGGTATAACTCTTGATGAGGGGAGTTACACCAGGGATTAAGTTGGCCCTCTGACTACACAAGTCATTAACTGATTTTATGTTTTGTCTGCACTTACATGTCGGTCTCCTCACTGTGAGACTGTTCCTGCCCTTATTGAAGAGAAGGGAAACATTCTTTGCCCTCTCCTGCCTAATATGTGTCCGACTTGCTCAAGTGTAATTCTCTCTCTTGCTGTAGATGGGAGAAGCCTAGATTGCAGGGGAGACCTACTCCACCCTCAGCTAACCAGGACTCTTCTTTAGCTCAGCAGCAGTGCCCTGTGTGGCTTTTTTGCCCACCCCACAGAGCAGAATTCAGCAAGCCCTCTCCCTGCATGTACGTAGTTGCTTGTAAACGTGGTTTGTATATATCTTTGAACTGTTACAATGACAGCCATGGTGTGCTCCAGGAGCACCTTGGTGAGTGGTTCTCTTTAGAGGAGGATGGCTGGGCAGAAAAGTAACCCAGGTCTCGTCTTTTGCACGAAGTGTTCTGGCCTCCATCTAACAGCATCCAGAGATGCTATGGTGGAGCCAGACTTCCTTTTAACAGATCATCTGAATGGCAGCACTTCCCCTACCACCAAAAGCCTTCTGTCTGGATATATAGCCAAGTCCTGGCTTGAGACAGGGACCTCCTGATGTGCTGGCGTCAGGGCCGGCTCTAGGCACTAGCAAAACAAGCAGGTGTTTGGGCGGCACATTTCTAGGGGCGGCATTCTGGCGCTGGCCATGCCGCCCCTAGAAATGTGCCCCCACCACCCCAGCTCGCCTCCGCGACACTTCTCCCCTCTCCCTCCCAGGCTTGCCACGCGCCAAACAGCTGTTTGGCGCAGCAACCCTGGGAGGGAGAAGCCTAGTGGCAGCACATTCGGGGGAGGCAGCGGTGGTGGAGCGGAGGTGAGCTGGGATGGGGAGTGGTTCCTCTACCCCCCCCCGTTACTTCCTGTGCTCCCCTCCACCCTCGCTCACCTCCACGTGCTGCCTCTCCCTCGCCTGAGAGGCGAGGGGGAGGAGCGGAGGTGCGGCATGGTCAGGGGAGCAGGTGGGACAGAGGTGAGCTAGGGCCGGGGGGGAGCTGCAGGAAGCAATTGGGGGGGGGAAATGCGGCACGCCCGGGGAGGAGTCAGGGCCGGGGATTTGGGGAAGGGGCGGGGGGAGAGGAAGGGCACACACACAAAAAGCATGGGTAGCCAAAAATTTTTTTGCTTGGGGCGGCAAAAACCCTAGAGCCGGCCCTGGCAGGCGCAGTAGTGCTAGCCACCACATCAGGGTTAATCCCACCAGCCAAGCACTGTCTGGAATCCTGGCCTCATCTCTCCGCTGCACTCGTGGTTCAGTTGCAAGAGGAAGGATGGTTTGTATACCGCACCCTCCATTCTCAGAGGCACTGCTTTGTGGCAGTATGGGGGATCTGGGGAGGAGATTTAGGGGTAGGGAGGAATGCCCAGTGGGTCTGTGACTGCAGAACTGCATGGCAGAGGGTGGCAGCGCCTGGCCTCCTATAACAGTGGTTGCCCCTGCGTAATGAGAGGATTCATTCCCCTCCAAGCCGACAAAGCGATCCCCTGTTCAAAGCAACAGGCATACTGGTCCACAAACCTGTATAAAGAAATAACGTGAGCTCTATGCGAAAGGAAAGGACTCAACTTCATCATATCAGAAGAAAAGGCACAGATATCCCCTCTTGACGAGCGTCTGTACAAATCTGCATTTTGCAATCTGATCAAAACAGTACCTTATTGACACTTGGTTTTGTTCTCAAATCTGGCAGCTATTGAACAGAAAAGCAAAGTAAGCACATCCTGAACGTAAAACTGAAAAGATGACAGGCTTCTCATTCAGGGAGGGGTTGCTCCCGTTCTGTTTTTTCAGTTCACTGTTAGGGGCCTGTTTAATTGTTTAAACAAATGTTTGGTTTTTGGTCTGGGGGGCGGGGGAAGGAGGAGTTTTAATTAAATATTCTGAAACCGATGAACTCTTGCTTTTACAGAGTCCTAGAAAAACTGTGACTCAAAGTCCCGTATGAGCCTTCTTACTTGCAAAAAGTGTCCATTTCCGTGTTGAAGAGAAAATATCGGTCTTTGAAACTTCCCAACACAATAGGTTTACAACTCTGAAATCCTTCCGAGTATTATTCATCGTTTGCTTTAAACTAGCATCTGCAGGCCTCAGCCAGGTTGGAGCCACACGGTGGTAGATGCCATGTAGACCTACGACACTCTGTGCTCTGAAGAGCTTACTGTCTGTAGCAGCTGAGTGATTGCAGGCTGTAGTCACAGTATACTGAAGTCTGACACAAAACCAAGCCCCAACCCCAACCTCCCCAGCATTTCCGCCATCGTGGTGCCTGCTTGCACAGCTCTCCCCCTGCCTGTGCAGAAGGGAAGGAATGCCAACCATGTGGCAGTTTAATCCCCATCAAAACCCCTTAGGCGCTGCAGGGTTTGAGGCAGGGCTGAAGAGAACCACTCCATGGTACCATCCTTTGTACTGCAGCATGGAATTCAGGGAGAGAGTCAACATGGCTTAACTCCTTCTGGGATTGCATTCCTCCCCTGGTTGAGGAAGGAGCAGTGCCTAGGAGCTTCCCATGCAGACAACTCTGCAGATGTGGTGTTGCCTTTACACAGAGATCCCCTGGAGGAAGAGCTGGGAGGCCTTGTTCTTTTCCCACTCAAGCGCTCCCACCTCTCCTCCTCCCCGTGGGAACCACTGGGCAGTAACTACAGGAGTTAAATCTTGCTGCCTCAATGGAAGGTCAGTCTGACCTAAGATATTGTGGGAGGAATTGTTCTTCTCTAATTCTGCATTGTTGCTATACCACTCGCTGCATCACTGAGAACAAGCATATCCATTGGCCCATGGATGGGTTACTGAAGTGGATACTGGGCCAAGTTCTGGTCTCATTTACACTGGTGCTGTGACTTCTTTGCAGTTACTTGAAATATATACCCATTCAACAACAGCATACAATCTGCCCAATATTTGGAAAGCCTGGATAAAGTTACTGAGTGGGGGGTGTTTGGCCCATTATATTTAACTACAACGGTACTATTTCATTTCAGTGCCTCTAAAATAAGTCAGCTCCATGAATTATATTCTTTGCCAATAAGTTTCCATTAGAGCCATGTCACAGATTATCTCCAGTGACAGCAGAAAACCAACCAATGCACTGTCTAAGGGAAGTATGGTGCTCTCTGTCTTACAATACAGAGGTCCAGGGATCTCAGTTATACCAATCTAACTCCACTGACTTTCCTGGAGTTATTCCAGCTTAACTACTGTAACGGAGCAGAACGTAGTCCACTATTGTCAGTAGCACTGAGATTTTATCATGAGGCATACATTGCTATTATAACCAAAAATCACATACACCCTCCTCTGAAGACCACATTCCCCATAGACACGTGCCTTTGGAGTTGTTTTCCATCTTAGCTAGAGTTTAGGATAAGCAACTATTCAAAGCAGAGGTGGGAAACTCAGGAGATCAAGAAGTGAAGCAGAGGCAAGCCGTGCTATGTTCGAAAAGGATAAGGCAAAAAGAGTCACTACTTCATTCCTGGTTAACAAATCACAAATACCTTACTTTAAACATCCACTAGATGCTCCATATGAGGATTCCTCAGTGTGACATTAAGTTTTTCTACTAGTAAGAGAAGCAACGGCTACCAGAAACAAACAAATTCCACTCAGTCAGATAAGCCATTATGGTTCGCTGGAATTGCTTAGGCAGCATATCACAGTCCATCTAGTGGGAGGCAGGAGGGAAGTTAACTCAGGACTTTTATACATGGGGAAAGTGACTGGCATAGCTATGTCTGTCAGTGTTCCATTGGGAAACAGAGTAATTCTACTGTATAAGAGTGATTTGTATTCCAGAACAGGATATCCACGTGGTGAACTATACCAGTATAGTCCTATATCTCTAAAAGCCATGCCAGTCAATTCCCAAGCCCTGGGACTGAGTTTTATTTCAGTTGACAAGTCTTGCATTCTCTTGGCAGCCTGGGATTGTATCTGGAGCTTTAGAAGTATTTGTACTCTTCAAATTAAGTTGTGATCACAAAAAAATTCCTCAGTAGCAATTCTCTAAACATTGCAGGAAAACATCCTTCCCCATTCCTCTGGGGAAGCCCACATTCTAGGCTACAGGTTTGGCCACTTTGCTTTAATAGATGTACTTAAGTATATTGGTGGTGGAGCAGGGGGAAATCACGTGTCCAAAATAGGAAAGTGAGGAGGATTTTTTGTCTCTGTGAATTTTGTGCTCACAAAGCAAAGGATTAGTATTACTGACTAGGACCAGGCAGAATTCAGGGAGGCTCCATGCAAGAGCTTCACAGCACAGCCCTCCTCACTCTGGAGCTGGAAGATCTTCCTGTTCTAATACTGGGGCCCATCTGCACAGCTTTGCTCATGAGCCTCAGACAAGAGCTACCATGGTCTGTGGGCTCAATCTGGCTTCCATTGAAGCCGGGGGAGTTTTGCCATTGACTTCAGGGGGAATCAGGCTCAGGAACCGGAGGCCAAATCCTGCTCACCTCACTCAGACAAGTATCCCCACTGAAGTGAAAGAACTACATCAGGGAGTTAAAGATCAGCCCCAAATCCTTGGTTCTCTCTGGAGCAGACACCAAGTTTTGCTGAATTGTGGCAGTTTTGCAATATGGACAAATCTTGAGTTGAGTTTCACCTTATTGGCACTGGAGTGACAAGTAGCATAAGTCAAGGCAGATGGCAGGGGGTTCCCCCTTCCATTAGGGTCTATGGGAGCAGGAGCCAGCCTATGAAGCCCTGCCTCCAGAGGTGAAAGGAAAGTGTGCTAACTCAATATAACATCCAAGCCCTCTGGATTTTGGGCCCAATGCTGCTACCATTGCAATCGGTGGGAGCTTCACCACTCACATCAACAAAAGCAGAATTAGGCTCCTACTATATTGCTGCTAATAGAGCAGTACAGGGAGGAGTTTACATTGACTGGGGCGGGGACTTGCTTTCCCTCATGGCCTCCTCATTGGTTTGTTAGCTTCCTGCCATGCAGGAATTGATTGCTTCACACAACTCTTTCCTTTATGAAATGCAGCTCTATCAAGGCTATATAAAGCCTAACCTCATGACTTCTTTCCCCGACTTAGGAGTCTCTGCCAGTTTTGAAGACACTGATTCTGCAAGGGGTCCTTTCTGCTGCTGGATGAAATCCCTCCAGTCCCATAACCAGATCAGGAGATTTGGCTAATTTGAATTTACGAACGCCAGGGACAGATATAGGTCTAATTTTCCCATAATTCTTTTCATCGTCTTATTCTTCAAATAGTTCTATCACTAGTCAGTCACAGGAAGGTTGGATTTTGACACACTGGGTTACCACACAGAGAAAGCTGGGACTGCTAGCTAGAGAGTTTCTGGCCATGATCTATCTATTTAAGCTTTAGGCTTTTATTCCCCTTGAAGAAAAGTGGGTTCTGACCATTCCATTAGCAAAATACTAGCTTGCACTTAATGTTACAGTAAAAAGATGAGCTGTACCAAGCAAACACCATGTCACTGTGCTCACAGGCTAGTAACCCTCATTTGTTTTTGCCCATTTCTGACTTCAGCACCCTCTGAAAGCACCTCACAGGATAAGGACCCAAATCACCAGGCTTCAGAGTCACTTCAGAAATTAAGGCCCTCCCCAGCACTTGAATTCCAGTTAGACAGTTTGCCTGCCTCTTAGACTGGCCCTGTAGCTATCAGGGTGACCACCCTGGATACCAGCTTCCTGGGGCACCAGATCAACAGCTAGGGGGTGGGGGACAGACTAATCAGGGTTTGTTTTTTTGTCCCCTCAGCCATTCAGGGGGTACCACAAATATTTTCTACCACAGCCAACAAACCCTCTATTTAGCTAGGGATAGTTCTAGCACTAAACTCTATGAGCTAGAATGAAACTAATATAAAAGTTTCCAACATTACTAATACCCCTTCATTATTTAGCTCAACCTCTTACTACAATCTATGTAGCAACAAGTTACCTTCCAGCCCTCCAAAGCAGGTGGAGTTCCCACGCTACTCCTAGCAGAAAACACAAACATTATAATCCAAACACAGCTTTGCTAATTGACTGCCAGCACAAAGCCTGCTCCCACTCTATCTCAGAAAGCTGCCATCCACTCTCATATCCTGGCTGGAGCTAACAGGAGCCACCTGCCATCATGAGTCAGCTGTAATTACTCGGCATCTTTATGCACGATGCTAGTGCTTGATCACAGGGTGGCTCAGCACAGGAGCCCTCTGCATTCCTAGGGGGATAATTATAAATCGAGAAGTTATGCAGTTTCACACAGCTCATTAAACAGCTGCATTGTAGTACAGTAATTAGAGCTGGGCACAAGCCACACCTTCAGATACAGAACCAAACTTTCTCACATACCAAATGTGGTGAAGCATTAGGTTGGCCGGATAGCAAGTGTGAACAATTGGGATGGGGATTGGGGGATAATAGGCACCTATATAAACAAAGCCCTGAATATCAGACTGTCCCTATAAAATAGGGACATCTGGTCACCCTATGAGGCATGCACTTTAAAAAAAAATCACAGTTGACAACATTGTATCCACTATTCAGTTCCCGTTGCTCCCAAGACATGGGAGATCTTTCCCCCTGAAAAGAAAAGGGAGGCATGTGAAGGAGAGCCAGGCAGAGCTGAGGGAATGGCCGAAGGAGCAAGCAGGGCCTGAGGAAAAGGGGCATCTAATAGAGAAGGTTAGCAGGATCAAGTATCTAAGCTGCAGTGCAGCAGCTACATGGGAACATCAAAGGCACCAGGGGAGCTCAGACAGAAGAGCTGGGTGTGAGCTGGGAGTGGGAATCAGAAAGAAATGCACAAGGTAGTAGACAGTCCAGAGAAAAGCAAGTGTGGAGCTGGTGGCTCTGGCCAGCTCTCAGTTTGTTTGGGGGTTAAATTGGAGCAAACAATGCTCCTTTAAAAAGCACTGACTCCTGCCAAGCCCAAGGGAGCCTCCTACGCAGCACATGCCCCTGCTTAGACAAAATAAACCATGTTCTTGAGGGACGCTGTGGTATACAAAGCAGACAGGACTCTGGCAACTCCACTTGCTCGCAGCCAGCTAGACGGCAAGCCTCTGTGACTTGTGCCACCAACCTAGCCTCCCTCTTTAGTACTCAGATGTGTCCCCGCAGCGAAACCACCTCTAGATGTAACGTAAAGTATAACCACAGCAGTAAAGGCCCGATTCAAAGCACGTTGAAGTCAGTGATGGGGGGGGGGGGGGGGGAGACTGTGTCTCAATGAGCTTTGGCTCAGGCCCTAAGTATAGTGCAAAGAGACAGTAGAGTCACCTGTTTGTTTTTATTTATTCAACATGTATCTGCATTGCAAAACCCTGTTCCCTCATTCCCTTCTCACCTATGTGTATCAGGGAATTTTTAAAATAAAATTAGAGCCGAGCCTCTCACGTATTCACAGGACTCCAGTAGCTGGAGCTTTAAGAAAACCATCAAATATCATGAGATTTGTGAGACTTGTTGACACTGTGCTGTGTGTTGATATTCTGGCCTGTGGATGGCAGTGAAATTCTTCAGGCAAAACCCTGCCCTGCATTGCATGGCTGCAATAGTGCAGCGAAGGCCTGGGAGAGACATTTCCCTTCCAGACTCAAGTCATCCAGTGCCGCTTCCAAATGCTTAGGGGGAGGGTGTAGCAAATGGAGCCCCGGGCACAGCCCTGCCTCCCTCAAAGGGGCTTGTTCTGCTGGTGTGGTCAGGCCCCCGGCCGCACCCTCCCTTGACAGCAAGCTCTAAAGGGAGCACACAGGAACAATGGAAGCAAGAGAGCACATTGGCTCAGTGCCGGCTGGATGGCACAAGGACATGCTGCCTGCCAGGTCCAGCACCTCCCCACCCCACAGCTCTATAAGATAAAGCCTGGGCTTTGCCCTTCAGCTGAACTAATCACATCTGCCCTTTGCATGCATTTCAGTTTTGTTTAGGTTATAAGAATTTACTGATCTAATCAGGCAAGACAACTGTGTATCTATAAAGCTTATTTGTGCACCTGCAGCACCAGCCCAGAGAGGCCCACTCAGACGTGAAAGCAGCGTGCAGCACATCCATGGGCATCCCCAGCTGAGGCAGGAGGGATGGAGGAAGCCCATCTGCACTTTGGAAACTCTGGCTCTTCTCTCCAGGGGCAGGAATTAGCAGGGGGCTGCCCCTTCCACTCTCCCTTCTCCTCCTTCCTCCTCTTCCAGCTGAGAGGGAAACCTTTGCCATGGTCCCTCAGCAAAGCGAGCACCCAGCATTTCCAGTGTCCGAAGGTGGGAAAACTGTTATTTAACTCTGTTGAGAGACTCTGCATACATGAGAAAGAGGCAGCAAATGACAAAAACATATTGTTCTCTCCATTCAGGAGGTCTCTATGGCAGGTTCAGGGCATCACTCTGCCAAGGCCAGGGACTCCTCCAGAGCTAGGCTACTGCTTCATTTCGGCCCTAGCCCCTGGCCAGATTTTTCAGGGGGCTGTCCCCCTTTAGAACAAAGGGTGCAGGTAACCCTTACCATCTGGTACCTTCCTTTCCTCTCCTCAACTGCTGACCATACTACCTATTTGCACTCATGTTCCCAGACTAGTGCTCAGGTAGTCCTGGATTGGGGTGGCGAGGAATGGAACATGCCGAAGAGGAAGCCAGATCTTATTCTTTCACACTGGCACAAATCTGGTGTCACTGAACTGACTTCCACAATTACTCCAGATTTACACCAGGGTAACTGATGTTCAGTTTGCACCCAGTGCCTGGCCTTTGTGAGTTTCTCCAGCCTATTTCCTGGTGGCGTAGTGAAAGGATGGATTCATTCTGCAGCTGGCTTTAAATGGGAAAGCAGACCATTTCCCTGGAGGAAAGTGTACACAGGCTGTAGGTGAGCAGGGCGTTGTTGTGAGTGCACTGAGAGCTGCCTTGTAAACATACGCATGCCCAAACCTCACTCCCATGGTGTTAGCCTCCAAGATATTCATCAGACATTTTTGCAGAAGGGTGTGGACCACATATGTCTTGGCTTTAAACAAAGCCTCAAGAAGGGAGCTTTTTTTTTTTGGCCTGCAGATGGATCTTTATTTTAAGACACCCAACTGAAAATCGCCATTGCTTCGTTCCAAAGCACATTCCACACCATTTTATTGTCCCAAGGGTTCTTTTTTAACAGCCCAGTCACCATGCCTAGTGCTTGGATCACAATTTGACTTTTACAGCTTTTTTTTTTTTTTTTGTAGTGTGCTTTAAAAATACCTAACTACTTTGAAATGTCAGAACACAAGGCTCAGCTTTATTTGCCAGCATGAGTTTGCTCTAATGTTCACAATGGGTAATTGGAGACTGAATTGGCCCCAATTTGAAATACAGTGTGATTATTAGCTCCATACTGTGCTGACCCAGCTTTAGTCATGTTATTTTACACCTGTATAGAGGTGGGAATACAGCCGTAACTTCCTCCAGTGCCTGGTTTGGTAAACTTAAGATTTTAAAGCACTCAGCAAAGCAAGGCCCTGGAGGAAAGAAGTGTGTTTTAACCTCTAATAGCATGTTATACAATGCACTGATATCTATGAGATGGATCCTACATCCATATTAAAATACTAGTCCAGATTCTGATCTCCGTAACATGAATGTAAATCCAGTGACTGATTACGGCGTGCAAGTGAGCTCAGAATCAACACATCAATCTTGATTGTATTGACGAGACAAGTTTTTACAAAAGAGAGCACTATACTAAATTCAAAGGAATGATTTCTTTCTTAGTACAATAGGGACAGTATTAAAACAACTACTGCAGGTCTGCAAATCCAATGATACTCTCAGCCACATACAGCAGGAAAAACCCTGGCCCCATTGAAATCAATGGGAATTTTGCCATTGGTTTCCATGGGGCCAGGATGTCCCCCACTATCCTTGCTGTGCACCTGGAATTCCCACTGCCATCCATGCTGTTTCTGTGGCCTCTATATAGTCTTTACCTTAAATACATTCAGCTTGTATATGATAAATTGTTAGTACCCACAGAAGACTGAAATCTCGCTAACACAGTTAAATGGCCCCATCATCATAATGCCTGGGCACCTTATTAGCGTCTCATGCCGTCAGCCTTCCCACAGGGCAGTGCTACTATCCTAATTGACCAGATGGAGTACTGAGGTACAGAGAGGCTAAGGGATTAACCCAAGGTCACACAGGAAGCACATGGCAGAGCAGGGAATTGAACTGAGCACTCAAAGGTCCTAGACTACTGCCCTAACCATGGCCCAGCCCTCCTCTCTAAAGGTTCATCCGCTGATTGAAGGGGAAAGGGGGTCTAGCATTTATAACACTGAACAGAGAGCAAGTACTCCTGGTTTTCCCAGTGACCCACTGTGTGACATAGGGCAAATGACTTGCGACCTGATTTTCAGAGGTGCGAAACACTTGGAGCACCCATTGACTTTAGCTGGAATTGTGGGTGCTCAGTGCCTCTGAAAATCAGGCCCTTATCCTTTGTGCCTCAGTTTACCCATCTGTCAGATACATATAATACCACCAACCTCAAGGGGATGAGAGGCTTAGGGCCTGATCCTCCTTCTGCTGAAGTCAATGGCAAAACTTCCATTGGCTTCAGTGGTCCTGAGTCCAACTTTAATAAATGGAAAAAGCACTGTAGGACCCTCGAAAGGTTTTATGCTACAGAACAGCCATGCATTATGGCAGATATACCTTGGCCATTATTAGCTATTGTTAAGGCACTTTAAAAACAAAAGGCAGAAATGTAAGCAACTTCTAAGTAGTTTGTATTCACTTATCTGTGAGGGGCAGTGTGGCCTAGTAGCTAGCATACTGGCCTAGGAGTCCTGGCTTCTGTCCCCAACTTAGCCTGTTCGGTGACCTTAAGCACATCAGTTTTCCCATATATAAAATTAGCATAATGATACTTCCTTTGTAAAGGGCTTTGAGATCTCCTGATGGATAGTGCTACATAAGAGCTAGGTATTATCATCGCTGAACCCTGCTCTCAAAGAAGTTAATATCCAAACTCTTGTTAACTCCAGTGTGAACAAGCTCTGGTCCTTACTGATTACAATTCATATTAAACAAGCACATGAATCTGTCATCTGCTGGCCTCACAGAGTTTATATGCAGACAAGCATAGTTTATCTTTAAAAGAAATCCTAAAATGCAAGTGCTTCTCCCTTCGAAGAATGCAGCCACGTCAACCATACAGCAACTGCATGTGCTTCACTATTTAGGTAGCCTGAAAATATAGAGAGAGGAAAGTCAGAGAAACCAACAAGATAGCACACTTCAGAAAAGACTATGCAACCAGAGCAGAAGGATATTTTGGCAGGTTAGACCATAAAACAACTTGTTTTATTTCTCCCTCTATTTTCAACTGCTGCAAAGTAACTCTGTACCTGGAATATTGTATTCTTCCACTAGATGGTGCTTTGCTACCAAAAAAATATTACCAAGGAAGCACATTCTCAAGTTCTCTCCTGGAACAGAGTAGGCAAATATATGAAGTCAATACAGTTCATCTTTGGGAGCAGAACATTGCCATTTGCTCTGATCAACAGCCAGCCTTATAATTAAAAAACAAAACAATCTAACTGGAAAGCATCTCTTTTCATAAAATCTCTGGGGGATTCACAACATTTCTATCCTTTCTGAAAATTAACGCTCTTATAAAAAGTTGCATGCCGTGTTGGTGTAGTCGTGTTGGTCCCAGGATATTAGAGAGACATATTAAATACAGACATCTAGAGATATTAGAGAGACTCACCCACCATATAAAAAGTTGTGATTTCACAGAACTATCAAGGAACAAGTAGCTCTTGCAGCTTCACGCAGAAGTGTCCCCTCCAAAACTGTTGCATTTTGGTCTCTAGAAGTTAAGGTTAACACTTGTAACCTCAGGGTCGGGAGTTGTTAACATAGGAAATTTACTTTAGAAGTCCCCCCTTGGAAGAAATCCAGCATGTAGGAAATCCCAGGAATTTCCCGTTCAAAGAGGGTGCTGACAAGACGTGAGCTGACATGCATCATCTAACCACAGTTTTCTTACCATTTTTAAAGCTAAAACACCAGATACAGAGAATTGGTCACGAGTGGCCATATCACCTGACTTTGAAGAGCTACAAAAGGATCTCACAAAACTAGGTGACTGGGCAACAAAATGGCAGATGAAATTCCATGTTGATAAACGCAAAGTAACATACACTGGAAAACATAATCCCAACTATACATATAAAATCATGGGGTCTAAACTAGCTGTTACCACTGAAGAAAGAGATCTTGGAGTCATTGTGGATAGTTCTCTGAAAACATCCACTCAATGTGCAGCGGCAGTCAAAAAAGCGAACAAAATGTTGGGAATCATTAAGAAAGGGATGGATAATAAGACAAAAAATATCATAATGCCTCTATATAAATCCGATTGAGGTCTATAAAATCATGACTGGGGTGGAGAAAGTAAATAAGGAAGTGTTATTTACTCCTTCTCATAACACAAGAACCAGGGGTCACCAAACGAAATTAATAGGCAGCAGGTTTAAAACAAACAAAAGGCAGTATTTCTTCACACAACACACAGTCAACCTGTGGAACTCGTAGCCAGAGGATGTTGTGAAGGCCAGGACTATCACGGGGTTCAAAAAAGACTTAGATAAATTAATGGAGGATAGGTCCATCAATGGCTATTAGCCAGGGTGGGCAGGGATGGTGTCCCTAGCCTCTGTTTGCCAGAAGCTGGGAATGGGCAAGAGGGGATGGATCACTATTCTGTTCATTCCCTCTGGGGCATTGGCTACTGTTGGAAGACAGGATACTGGGCTAGATGGACTTTTGGTCTGACCCAGTATTGCCGTTCTTATGTTCTCAGATCTCACAGATATCACAGTCCTCAGTGTATTAAAGAGATACTGCATCAGGTTGATCCACAAACTGCTTAAATATATATTAAAGCGATCACACTTCATTGTTCCGGTTAGGAATGGAAACAGCATCAAACATCTGCAACTGAACAAAGGGCATGGGGAGGTAAGGAGGAGGAAGCTTTGTGATTATTGTTAGGGCAGGTGTCACCAAGTGCCATTGTTACACAAGTTCTTTTTCTTAGTGTGTGTGCAATGCCCAGTCCTTGGAGAATTGTGGTATTGTGGTTAGTTTTATGATGCACATTCTTTCACCGGGAGTTGAATCCCTAACTGTCCTTTGTGCCTTTGAAAACCTCCTCCTATGTCTCCTGACCCATCTCTGCTTCTCTCTCCACTGGCCAGTTTGCCTCTAGGCTACCATGAACTCTGCAATACAGTTACTGTCACTAAAACCCAACCACCTCTGGGGTGGGGAGCAAGACGCCTTTAAACAGCCAACAGCTACAACTTCACAAGCATTCTAGCCAGGGACTGAGGAATTACTCATTCCATTGACACTACCAGGGGAATTTTGGGAGGGAGAGTGTAATTATTCCCTCCCACTTCAGACAGGATGCTGGTGCCTCCGTGCTTCAGAACAACACACTAGAACTTTATCAAGGCATTTGAGGCTGCAAGCTAATCTGCTTATTGCTCCCTGGCTGAGGAGAACATGGTCTGTTCCTCTGGGGAAGGGGCAGGGGACAAGGAGGGAGGGAAGCAGAAGCTTGGAAGAGGGGGTGGGGCAGGAACATCACCAGAGGAGAACTTCAGTTTTAAGAAGTGTCATGTATGGGGCCGGGGGGCGTCCTCTGTCTGGTCCCGTGTTCACATAGCCTTGGTCCTGCCATTAACAAGGTGCTGGCTAGGCTCCTGTGCGGCTGCCTCTCTGTCTAGGGGCTGTCGATAATGCCCATTAGAGGGTCTGGTATGATCAATGTTTAACGTAACTGAATTCTCACACTAGCTATATCTTATCACAGGCTGCAAATTCCTCCAGCTAGCATTTCCATAGAATGAGTTTTAGAAACATGTACCAGCCTGAGAGATAGCCAGAACAAACAGGGCCTGGCCCATGTCATGGCCCAGCTAATCTCAGCATTTCACTGTACTGGAGGGCTAAAGAGGTGGCACTTAAAAAAAAAATCTTTGAGAGAAAACGTACAGTTCATTGTGAATTGTTTCCCCCTGCCTTTGACTCTGACTAGAAACCAGTTCCCAGAGGGCCAGCAACCTGAGACTGGGGCTGGAAGGCTGGGAAACTGGGCTTTACTTCTGGCTCCACCAATGAGTTGCCATCAGTCTTGGGTAGTTGTAGAGAGCCCATCACCTCAGCATCTAGGCTGTGTGACCTTGGGCCAGTCATTAAAGCTCAGCAAAGTGCTTGGCGACCTCTGGATTAAAAGCACTACCTGCCACAGGGCAGAGACGTGTATTTGTACAAGGCTCAGCGCAATGGGACTTGATCCTGATTGCAGCACTTGGATGTAAGACAAGGAGTAGCAATTATGGAGGGGCTGTCATGGGGGCTGGGAACCTCTGTGCCTTCTGGGGACCTGCAGATGACCTGCAAAAGCAATGAAGTATCACTCCTGATTAACACATAAGAATAGGGTTGGCAACCCTCGAGGATTGGCTTGGAATCTCCCCGAATGGGCATTGCTCTCCCGGTGACCACTGAAAGCAATCCAGGAGATTTTAATAGGCTATTTTAAGAAAATGACATTACATCATGTTGGGGAAAATAATCTCCTGGAATAGCTTCAGTATGAGTTGGCAGTCCTACATAAGAAGCATCATAAGAACAGATCCTCAAAGGTATCTGGGTGCCTAGCTCCCTGCCTAAATACCTGAGGAGCTGGGCCATTGGGCCAAAGGCTGGTTTCCACCTCCTGGTACCAAGGGACTCAAATGTATTCTAATCACAGTGTCAGTGAGGCGGGGCCAGCTGCAGAAGGGGTGGAGCCAGAGAGCAGCATGCTCCCTAGGGAAATCATGGATATTCACTTGGATTTTTCCTTGGACATTAACACTGTTCTCTGCAGCATTAACTTCCAGCCACAGCTTCTGCTCTCCCAGCTATGCTGCCTGGGGTAGAAGGAGTCTTAGGGCCTCATGAGAAGGGGCTAACGCTCTAAGCATATGCCCTGCAGGGGGCCATGGTATTGGGGCTGGGATTCCTCAGGCTCACAGTTAGGAAAGTGCACTCTCTTCCCACTCAGGAGACAGTGCCTCAGGCTGTCAGCATGGTGAGCTGCATGGACGTCTGGAAGGATCCCTCATGCCTCCAACGGGTTTGTGGCTCTGGAAGGGAATGATCTGGCTCACTAATTGGAACCAAAAGAATTCATGCCAAACAGTGAAACCCAGCTGCCTATTGTGGCCTGATTTTCAGAGGTGCTGAGCACCTGTAGCTCCCACTGACCTCAGAACTTCAGGCCATTTCCAGGTAGGTGCCTAAATATGGAGTTAGGAGCCTCGGTCCGGGTAGGTTTCAACACTGCAGCCTAAAAGTGCACATTTCAGTTCTGATGTGAATGTCCCAGTTCACCTTTAGTTAATTCACCCATATTCCTTATCCAGGCAAAACTCCCACTGACTTCAAGCCCCACAGCCTGCTCACCTGCCTGGGGAACGTGGCAATTTATGGGAAGCCAAGGCAATGGGAGATTTGGGACCTTTAGTTGGGAAGAGTAGAAAAATGCTCCTGTGTGAAACTGCATGTGCGGGAGGATTTCATCCGGGCCAGGGCTCTCAGCAAGGGACTGTTTTAAAACAACAAAAAATGTGGCAGGGAAAGAGCCATCCATGCACCCTGCTTGGGAGAGTTTCTGTATACAAACAAGTATATGGCATTGCACGTAGGGACTCATGCTGGCTTCCCGTGGAGAACAAAGCAGGTGAACACAATAAAATGAAGCCTTCCAGGAAGGGAGGGAATCTTTCTAATCACCCAGGTGGATTTTTATTGTAACGGAGCCAGCAAGGCAGGATTTGACGCTGGGGGTCTGAATGTGTCACTTACTAAGAACAACACAGCCAATGCTGTTCTTATCGAGCTTTCCTACCACCCAGGTGCATGGGCTGGGTTGGTTTTTTGGATACATCGCTGGAAATGCTAGAGGCCTGACCACACAAGTGCTTGTAGGCTGCACCAGTGCTGAAACAAAGATATTGGATTTTCTAGTCGGCCTGGAGACACAGCCAGCCAGATTGCTCTGAGGCCATGGTGGTGGTTCCAGGGCTTGCATTGCTTCTGCCACATGTTTCATGGGTGTTCCTCAGGGGCTAATGGCTCCAGTGATCTGGGTCTAGAGACCTGGATTCTACCCCCAGCTGTGTGACTTTCTCCCAGCCTATAGTTTGTCTTGTCTATTCAGTTTGTAAACTCTTCAGGGCAGGGACTGTGCGTCGTTAAGCAATTATCATAAAGGGACTCTTGTCTTGGCTGGGACCTCCACGTGCTACTGCAATATAAATATTAACAGAGCATTAGCCTTCTCCCAGTCTCTAGTGCTGGGTGAATTCTCCACACTGTCCACTATCTGACTAAAACACGTCCAGTTCACCCCACCCCAGAAATTACTGTGCCATCAGCCTCCAGTTAAAGTACATGGTCAGCATAATTCAGGACCAACAAGTAGGCTTTTGGAAACATGAGTTAAAAATCCTAATATGAACAGAAACATCTTCTTTAATATTTCAGAGAAAAACACTATTGTTCCAGTCCATACAGCCCTTTCAGCTGAGCCTGAAGTTACGGTTATCTCCCTGCTAAGAATTATCCTCACTTAGAGATAGGTTCAAGTCACAGCATATGTAGATGGATCCAGATTTCCTACACACTAGAATCCAGAACAAGGCTCTTTTCTACAGCCCATTGTAAAGAGAGGAGCTATCTGCAACCTTCATTGGGATTCAGATTTTGAATACCTCTGATTGCAGGCGTGTTTGGGTCTTGATTTTGGTTCAGGCCCATCTCTTCAAAGACCTCCGCCACCTTTTCCTCCTCTCCCCCATCCCGCTGCACTCCCCTTCCACTCCCTCCATGCATTTTTCCACACTTAATATAGAGTTTGTAAAATTATTGCTCAAAGAGGAAACAAAATTGGGTTAATCTGACAGTTACACCATGCCACATAATGGCTCCAATTCTCCTTTTTCTTTACTTAACCATAGGGCTCCAAATTCTGCTCTCACACATGTGAAAGCCCAAATGCTCAAGATGCTGATCCAGTACAAGATGCAGAGTTTACTTGCCAGCTGTGACTCAGCAGCTCTGAACCCAGATCCCAACCCAAACATCAGTGCGTCCTCAATAGAAGTGTGTCTATCTCAACGTGGGGACCTCATACAAACAACCCTTTCATGTTTGCACAGGATTCTGCCTATCAGATTTCTGAAATGTGGCCTTTAGTTTCCCGGTGAAAGACAAAAAATTGCAATGAAATGCAAGTTTACAAAATGCACCCATGAAGGAAGGCAGATCTGGGTGACAAAGCACACACTAAAGTCGATAGGGCACACAGGAGTAAGTACAGGCTGCATGTTTAATGAATGTCACAGCTGGAGGGAACGTATCCATATACTTCATTGCATTGATTACCTCCTGTGCCAAGGGCTGTGAAAAGCCCAGACCATGAGTGGATTAACAAACCAAAACAGTAAAAAAAAAAACAGAAACACCATCTTAACATTTTATCAGTAACGTCAACAGAATTCAGCTGAAACTCGACAATATCTACCAAACCAGTGTTCTCTGGATCAATTGTTTCCAGTGATACCTGAAATCAATATGAAACTTACTTGGTTTCATTGCAAACTTGAAACTGAGACTCAAGACTGGTTCTCGGAGTCCTGCTGCCCAACATAATGGACGGACGTTTGCCAGTTTATCAACCCACAATCACCCAAACAACATTAGACACTGAACATTTGGCTGCACCCAATCGGTTGCTTGTCGCTGTATGCGCTGCTCAGACTGGGCATGTCAAAAGGTTCAGCCAACCTCTTCAAGTGAAAATGGGTTTTGATGTATAACAAGGGGAAAGTAACCGAGTTTTGCTTTGAGAGACAAAGTGGGTGAGGTAGTACCTTTTATTGGAGCACCTTGTCTCTCTAATATCCTGGTACCAAGACAGCTACAACAATACTTCATTCGACTTTTGCTTTGAGATTTTAGGTTTATCTGAAGCGAAAACTCAAAGCAGATTTCTGGGTGATGCTAAAACCAGGCAGATCAAAATCCATGAAACAGTCCCTGCAAAGCAAAATGGTCAGTGTTCACACAGGTGTTAGTGAACTTCACCCATGCATGAGACCTAGGGATTTAGTGATTAGAGCACTAAGCTTAGTTTCAAAATACCTCTGTCCAGTGGAGCGATGCCACTGATTCATTGTGTGACCTTCTGCAAGTCATTCCACTGCTCCCTGCCTTGGTTTCCCCACCTGTAAAATGGAAATAATTCTAGTTACCCTCCTTTGCTTTAAGATCCATAGATGAAAAGCTTGAGAAGTGCAAAGTATTATTGTTACTATAAATATCTGGGGAAATCTCGCTTTACTTAATATGCCTGTCATGTGAATCGAACTCTGTTCACTTTTACAATGGAGGTAGGGTGGGGGGAGAGTTCTACAAAAAATGTGAATATTTCAGTTCTACCCATTTGTGGCTTCATAGTCTTATTCTTGCCCTGAACGGCTTGTGATCACACACTGGGGCAGGTTCTGCTTTCAGCTATGCTGCTGTAAATGGAGAATAATTAATTGGCGCTGGCAGGCTTGTAAGAACATGTTCTCTTGTTTGTCAACAACCAGCATAGCTGATAAAAAGTTACAGGGAATTAAGATCCATGTGTTTTAAAGAGTAGACGGTATTATTAATATCCCAGGCAGGCAAGGAAATGTGTGGTTTGAATGCAGGATTTTTAACCTGACAAAGACCCTACAAACAACACAATCTCCCCCAGAAGAGTGCCACACCCCTAAAAGCTATTTTTCTATCACATGGTTAGGAGGATCAAGTATGAACTGAGTTAACTGATGCTCCAAAATCTTTGAGTTGCACAATCTCTCTCAGATAATGAACACTAACATGCCTGCATAGATAGCTGCACTAAAACCAAGAAAAGGCAGCTGTATATAAAAATGCATCATATAATCCAAGCTTTTATACCTGGGTTTAAATGACTGAGCTTCTCTAAATACACTGGCAACACTTTAGTCTTAATACATTGTCCTTTTGTAGCTCTGTACAAGGAAGATGTCATTTCAGAATGTTAATAGTTAAGATGCTGACTCAGGCCCAGTTTTGTCATCCCCACACAAGTACACTAGGGCTGTGAACGCTCTGTGCTCATGAAGAGGTATTTTTATTTTGCATTCATTACGTTCTCACCAACCTACAGTTTTAATCCTCAAATTGCAAAATTGCTGTTTGCAGCTTTGCTACACTGGCTCCAGGTCTCCCTTACACATGATCTAGGGTGATAAGTTTCTTCTGTTGCTTGCTAATAAAGCTGGTACCAAGCTTTGTAGAAATGAGCTTTTCCTTCTGCTTTCCAAAGGAGCCGAGAGCTGACCCATATGTGTATTTGTGGGTGCGTGACACTTACAGACACAGTGAGATGGAATTGGGTATATTTTTGCTAAGCGTTTCATAGATATAAGGCAGCCTAACTAATCCATTGCAATTCTATGGTGCCTTTCTTTTGAAGACCACCAAGCACTTGGCACATATTTAGTTATTAACCCAACAAATGTCTGAGAGGTAGCTAATCATCATAATCTCCATTTTATACATGGGGAACACTAAGGAAGAGTGAGAGGCTAAATCACTTGCCCATAGATACACAGTAATTCAGTGACAGACCCAGGAATAGAACGCCAGAGTACCTATTAACAAAGGCCTGCTGTCATCAATAGACATCACTCCAGCCTTGGCACTATTGGTTTTTGATGCCCTTAATAATACTGCCCATACCTATATCCAGGACCGGATCCTTGGGACTGATTCTCCTCTCCCAAATATTGGTTGTATACTGGTGTAACTCCTTTAACGTCAGTGAATTACTCCCCACTTACACCCATGTATGTGAGAAGAAACTCACATGTGCTGATGGATACCTGTGAGGCTCACACATCTGAAGTCAGTACGTGATCATGCTTTTGCTGTGGTGAACTTTACTGTGCAGAACTTGCTTCCCCCTGAAAACTGTCCTCACTATTAAAAAGAAAAGTGTCTCGCATATGGGGATATAGGCAAGGAGCAAACCTCTTGCAGACTTTTTGCACAGGGCTCTCAGGCTACAGCAATGTAAATTAGTAAGATTTCCAAACATCCTGCAGGGATGAAATGCCATTTTTGCAGCATCTGGTTGCCCTTTGGAACACAAACTCTTTAATCGATGAAAGTGTGTGGGGGGTAGGGGGAGTCTGCATTTAAATAAATCCCTTCAAATCCTGGAGATCCGGCCCCAACAGATCTTTATAAAACTGTCACTGAATACTTCAGGAAATTCTCATAACAAGGAGCACTAAGATAGTGGGGGAACTGTAGAAATATGGCAGTTTGTTATTTGAGAGGAGACAGGGAAGTGAGCCTCTGTGCAGAGGCAAAGTATCATGAAGAAGGCAAGTGGACCTAAGCTAGAGAGAGACAGCGAGAAATGAATGCTGGTGTGCTTAATAGAATTAAAGGTTGCCCATTGTTAGGGAAGTTTACTCTCCTTGAGAATCATCACAGGCTCTGGGTGACAACTGCTCCTTGTCTTTTGAAGTGCAGCTTTAGGCGTTTCCTTTGCTATCTTGTCACCCATTGGATCAGAGGCTCCTTTACCACATAGGGTCATTGGGTAGCAAATGAATAGGGGGTATTGGCCTTTCAGAACTTCACCTTATAAATATCTGAGATTTGGATTCTTGTAACTTTCCTTGTCCTGAGTATCCCCCCTTTGGATGTGGAGAGAAGCAGAGCTGCGCTGCTCATTCAACCATCTCCGGTGTGGAGAGCTTTAGATCAGCTAGTGGAATAAAACTTCACCCTATCTGACAGCCATGAAGAGCCACACCTTTATCATCTTCACCAGCATTGGGATCTATTGTGCCACTTTCCACACGTCAGCATGGTAGGGTCTCAGCCCAGCTGAACGAGGACTTTTTGGTGATGCTTCTGAGTCTATATTTACCTCACTTATCCTGTTTTATTTGTTACAGGTCTGTAAACAACTTTCTGATGACGGGACCAAAGGTAATTTATACATGGATTATTATGAATTTAATTATAGATTTTTTTCCTGTTAGCAAACCAAATGTTGCCTTTCTAAGGAACCACATTTACTGATCTGCATATGGGCACCAGCTCCCTCTGTGTAATGAGGGGAAACAGTTGAAACCCATTTGAATTTGCTTTCAAGTGGCCTTTTGAAAGGTTTGGGAGTTTAAGACCCATTCTTTTTCTATGCAAGGCGTATCTGACCTACTCCACCAGCGTGGCTGTGGGGGCCCACAGCGGGATTGAAGAATGTAAACATCAGTTCACCTGGGAGCGCTGGAACTGCCCAGAAAGTGCCCTGCAGCTCTCGACTCATAACAGACTGCGGAGTGGTAAGTGTGCATTTAGAGGCAGAGCATGGATTTACCTAGAACTCCTTCTTTCCCTCCTGCCATCTCTGTGTACAGGATACAGCCAGTTTATATTTAGGTAGGGTCTAGACTATATAGATACATATATTAGAATGACAGCAAATTTTGGAGCGGGGCAGGAGGGAGACAGACAGGTAGACTGCAGACACAGCCTCACACTAAGGGCTTGCTTGTCTACATGAGAAAATTGCACCAGTTTAACCTCAGGGGCGACTTTAAACCCAAATTAGTTCAACCAATGAACACACACACTCACTCTTACTTCGGCTTAAGAGTGGCTTCTTGCAGTTTAGCTTATATAGTGGGAGCAGGTTTAAGCTGAAATGAAACCTCTTAAAGTGAAATTAAAAAGTGTGTCCAGAGAGGAGTTTGCATGAGTTTAAAAACTGATTTAAGTTGAACTGATGCAACTTTACTGTGTAGAGAAGACCAGGCTGGAGCCTGCCACCAAAACAGAAAATGACAGGGACAGAAAGCTGCTAGAGAGTAACCCTGATTGGGTATCAAGAGAAGTCAGTGATAATTGATCTTGGTGGGGTTAGGATCAGGCCTGTTATATTAAATCTCATTGTCCCCATGAAACTCTTTTCCATACATAGATACACACAAGGTGACACCTTGTCATGCCAGTAACTGTTGTTGAAACTGAAACAAAGCTGGCAGAAGACAGAATTCACAAGCACTTTGCCATGTTCTATGGAGGGTTTAATTCCTCTATCTTTTGTCCTAATTGCCTTATGCAAAGACTTTCCCTTCCCCCCCCAGCCCATACACACACACTCAGCGATTGCTCTGTTGGAAGCTCCACGAGGGGGCCTTCTTACCAGTAAAATGGGACCCCCCCTACTAGCCCATACACACACACTCAGCGATTGCTCTGTTGGAAGCTCCACGAGGGGGCCTTCTTACCAGTAAAATGGGACTGAGGGTTTCTGTTCTTGAGGGTGACAGCGTCTTTTTTCGTCTCTTTCCAGCTACCAGAGAAACCTCTTTTGTTCATGCCATCAGCTCGGCTGGAGTAATGTACACGCTCACCAGAAACTGCAGCATGGGGGACTTCGACAACTGTGGCTGTGACGATTCCAGGAATGGCCGTGTAGGTGAGCTGTGATTTTACTGGTCTAGTACACTGGTCTGCTTTTGCGTTGATGGCATCACAATTTTCAGACTTGAAAACATGTAGGGCTACATTCAACTCTGTTTCAACTGTGCAGCCCCATTGACTTCCTTGTAACAGAGTGAGAAATTGGCTCAAAGGACTGTTCCTGCATTTAACATTCATAAGAATTACACATTGAAATGATTCTGTGGTTCTTCTCATCCAGCTAACTCCCTGCCAATGCAGGATTGGCTCCTCCAACATGTTTCCTAGAGCTCTGGGTTTACACATTGTACTGAAATCGACCCACACCCTGAGCTTCTGCACATAGTTATTATTTGTGAACGATGCGTCCTTTCCTAGGTGGCCGAGGATGGGTCTGGGGAGGCTGCAGTGATAATGTGGAATTTGGCGAGAGAATTTCCAAACTATTTGTGGATGCTTTGGAGACAGGACAAGATGCCAGAGCTTTAATGAATCTGCATAACAATGAAGCAGGGAGACTTGTAAGTAAAAAAAAAGAAAAAAAAAGGGGGTTGTCTGTATCCAAAATATCTTCATAATCAGCACATCTACAAAGCTTTAAGGTCCCATTCTCCAACCCTGAGTTGTCCCATTGACTTCAGTAAGACTGCTTGCATGAATAAGTAATACTGCACGTGCATATGGAGTAAGGCTTTTGGAATCAGGCCCCAAAACCTGGACATCAGAAAATGATTGCAGTAGGCTTCACTTGCACTTTGGTTCAAAGCAAAGCAAACAGCCAGTATAGTAACATGCACCATTTCTCAAGAATTGCAAAACCTAGCCTTTGCAGTCCTGTAGCTGGTAACCACTTGATCAGACAGTAAAATAGAGCAAACCTTATTTTCATCTCCTGTAATGTGCAGCTCAGGGCCTTCTTTAGGGGAGGAAATGTTGTCTGTTGGTTAGAGCAGGGTAGCAGGAGCCAGGCGATTTAGATATATCAAAGCCTAACAATCTGACATAGATATTACAGTATTGGCCCCCTATAATTATCATAGAGAGGGATTCGTAGATGGTATTGGTGAAGTGCTTGGATTAAAGGTGCTGCATGAATACTTAGTACTGTCATTCTGTATCTAAGATTATTGTGTATCGTCTGCGTGAACGGTGCTGGTTTAACAGCTCCGCACATGGAAGTTATCCACAGTCCTGGGACAGCCCAGGCAATAGCATTACCTTGCCAATGTGCTTCACAAGCAGCCTGAAGAGACTCCACTTGTGGGGGTAAAGTAGCTCATGCACATCTCTGCCAGCTCCCAGTTAGCGATGGAACATATGTCCATCAGGAACTGAACTGAGAGCACCAGTTCATTTCACACGGGCCAGTACACAGTAATGACTTTCAGCCCCAAACAGTGTGAGCTGGATTAGAACTGATGACTGAGAAATGAGCAACCCCTTATGCCACTATCTGAAGTTTTATTGCAACAGACCCCGTTTGTGCTGTGGTTTTCTGCTGCTCCTAACTGCTGTGCCTTTTCATCCCAGTCTGTGAAAGCAACAATGAAGAGGACGTGTAAGTGTCACGGGGTATCGGGCAGCTGCAGCATCCAGACCTGCTGGCTCCAGCTTGCTGAGTTTCGAGAAATTGGGAATTATCTGAAGATCAAATATGACCAGGCCCAGAAGCTGGAGATGGACAAGAAGAGGATGAGAGCTGGGAATAGTGCCGACAGCCGTGGGGCCACCGCAGAGACCTTCAGCATGGTGCTAGCCACGGAACTTGTCTTCCTGGAAGACTCTCCCGATTACTGCGTCAGGAATGCCAGCCTGGGCCTCCATGGCACTGAGGGGCGGGAATGCCTGCAGAGTGGCAAGAACTTGTCTCAGTGGGAGAGGAGGAGCTGCAGGAGGCTCTGCACGGAGTGCGGCCTGAAAGTGGAAGAGAAGAGGACTGAAATCGTCACCAGCTGCAACTGCAAGTTCCACTGGTGCTGCGTGGTGAGATGCCAGCAGTGCAAGCAGGTGGTTACCAAGCATTACTGCTCCAGAAGAGACGGCTCTTCCCCCAGCACCCCCAGGCGCCGGAACCGGGGGCACAAGAGATAATCGGCAACTCGCTGCTGTTAAGAAGTGGACTCATGACAAAGAGCTGCCTTTCCAATTACCCGCGGTTGCCATCCTATCACCAAATTTGAGATTGGGAAGAAATTTCCCTAGGATCCTAAGGGACATGGTGCGGGGCGGGGGGGGGAGGGCCTAATCTTCTTCTTGAAGCATTAAGTGGTGATTGTCCAGGCAGGGTCAGGTGGGTGTACTCCCCACAACCCATGTTGTGTGATTACACAGAGTAGGCCATGGGCCCTGGTGGACCTAGGGCCTTCCTGCCTACTTTCCTGGTGTTTATATTTCCTTTTAACTCGCTTCTTCCTCATAGTCACTGTGTCTGTGTATCTGGGTGAAGAAGTAGTTTCATTTTTTGGTGATGTCAGATGATAGTCTGTGGGCCTGATTCAGATGTCATTTACACCACTGTCAATCTGGAGTAAATCCACTGAAGGACTAACTCCAGGCATCAGTGTAACAGAGATCAGAATCTGCTATTCCAGGCTGAAATCTGGTCTCAAGTACCTAGGTGCTTCCCTGTTGACTTCAGTGATGCCGCACAAGCCTAAAAGCAGAATATGAACCAGTGGTGGTTGATGCACGTGTTGCTTGTAAATATTTTTAATGTAATACTTATGCACTTTCTGATGTAAAAAGGGTCTTCACAACATCATGGTTTATATTGGGACAACTACAACGTTTTTCACCTCAAGTGCTTTCCTAGCTTTACGGACAATATGTACAGATTTCATGCTATCTATATATATAGAAAAAAAACCCAGACAGTTTTATGTATCTGTATCGGATGAAATAACACAATTTATAGCGCACCAATTGAAAAAAAAATCAGTAAAGAAGAATTTGGCATCTTCTCTGCATATTGATTATTAAGCAAGTTGTATTATTGCTTCAACTCAATTTGTTTGCTGTATATATTCTGATGGTATCCAAAAGGTTATGATGTTGGACTATATTTTGCAATAAACATTTGAATTAAATCAATGACTTTTTCCTCCTGGACTCATAAAAGTACAGTATGAATATATTTATAAAAGAGCCAACAAGTTTTAATTGCTAATCCAAAGCCCAGTGAAGTCAATGGGAGACTTTTACACTTACTTCAGTTTGCTTTAGCTTAGACTCTAAATCTCTACAGAGGATTTTGTAGTACCTATCACTGTAGTATCTAACCCTCCCTGAGTACTAAGCATGCAAGCACTGGCTGGCTAAAGTAAATTTTGAAACTCCACATGTCTCTTTAATTTGTCTATGGCCTAACGTTCTACAAACAATGCAAACTCCATTGTACTTTGATGTGGTAAGTATCAGCACTTGTTGCAAAATTCTTTATTCTAAGGAACAAGATGAGCCCTTTGAACTAGAAGGCATGAGAGAAAACTTGGGGACAGTTGTGAATGTGTCTGCTAAGGTTCCCTGCTGATGCTGCTTATAAACAACCTGATGCCATGCATGCCTGGGAGAACAGGAGGAGACACTTGCTACTGCCGCTTATTTCTTAAGTGTGGATTCTGCCCTCCTCATTTGTGACACTGCCCTTATAATTTCGCCATTGCTCAACTTAATGGACTGATTCATCCTTCCACTGAGTCAACAGGCTTATGTTAGAGAAGCCTGAGCCACGTTTTCTAGGGTTTAATTTGCTACTAGTTTTGCTCAAGTCTGAGGTTGACATATGAGGTTTAATCAGGAAGCAAAATATTTTGTAAGTATTTATTTACCTGTTTTCAAATTGGCTGATTCCCTTGATATAAAATTAAAATAGCTAAGTTAATAAATACATTAATCAAAAAGAAAAGGAGTACTTGTGGCACCTTAGAGGAAGTGAGCTGTAGCTCACGGAAGCTCATGCTCAAATAAATTGGTTAGTCTCTAAGGTGCCACAAGTCCTCCTTTTCTTTTTGCGAATACAGACTAACACGGCTGTTACTCTGAAACCTACATTAATCAAGTGATCAACCAGTCCCCAGCAATAACCCCATGCTCCTGGGGGAGGGACATTAAAATAAATACAGAGATATTGATCTTTAAAGATCAGGTCTGGGTTTTTTTTTAAATCACTGAACTGTGATAAGGTTTTTTAACAAAGGGCCAGAGCTGTCTGATGGAGCTATCCCTTAGAGGGCTTCTGTGGAAGCAGACTGACACAATAAACACTGGGGTCCCCAAAAAAGAGATGAGCCCAGGATGTGCCTAGAGAAAGAAGTGCGCCATATGCATCTCCCAACTGTGAGACTGAAGGCTTGTCTACACTACCGCTTAAGTCAATGTACCTTACGGCGCTCAGGGGTGTGAAAAAAGCCACCCCTGAGAGACGCAAGTTACATCGACCTAAATGCTGTCCACACTGTGCTATGTTGGCAGGAGAGTCTCCAGCTCACATAGCTTCTCCCTCTCGCTGAGGTGGAATAATTATGCCAATGGGAGAACGTTCTCCTTTCGACGTAGTGTTTCTTCGCCAGACACACCACAGCTGTGCATTGCGGTAGTGTAGACTTGCCCTAAGACCAAACGTTTTAACAGAAGCTTAGAGAAGGTTTTCTACCAGAAATCTCACAAAAGGGCTTTGTTTTTGCTAGGGAGAGGAGGGAGGATTTGAGGGTGTGTATGTGAGAGGATTGTTTTATGCAGACCACAAGACAGCTATTCACCAGGGCTAGGATTTTCAAAAGCATCTAAGGGACCTAGGCTCTTCTGGGTTTGTAAATTCCTATAGACTTTGGCAACTTGCTCCCTTAGGCACCTTTGAAAATCCCAGTCTGTAAGATCTGAGCCCTTTTGCATGTTATTCTCCTTAGAGCAACTCTTAATTTAAGTCTAAGTTCCCACTCCTTGTTCCTCCAGAATCTATAGTCATGTTATTGGTCTAATTAGGGCCCTGATCCTGCAAACTCTTATGAAAGTGCTTATCTTCACACCTGTAAATAGTCCCATTGACTTCAACAGGGCTACTCACGGATGGAGTTTTTCCCCCAGTCCTTTATTGCAAGGGACATCCCTTATTTTTTTATCTCTGTACAACAAGATTGGGAGTTGCTGAGTGCTGCAAAAAGCAGCAAGAAATACCCCGGCGAATGTAGGTGAGTACTGCTTATTAATTATTATTGTAGGTGATGATGGTAATATTGGGAGGATGGATGGGCAGGGGGTGCTAAGAAAACAGTCCTTTATTTTTGAAATACAATGTTGACAACCCTACTCACAGGCGAAAAGTAAAACTCATCTGTGTCTGCAGGAATAGGACCGTGGACTGTTAGCTTCTTGAGGCAGGGATCAATTGAAATTTCAGTCATTTGCACTGGTCCAGTTCCACCGATTTCAATGGGGTTGTACCTGAGAACACAATATGGCCCCATCATGTTTTCCTACTTATTTGTATAGAACCATGCAAACCAGTATTACTATATAAACAACGAATGAGCATGCACTGAATACTCATGCACTGAATAATCATGCACTTGCAATATGTTCCAACCAAAGGCATAAAGATACTTTAACTCTGGTGGAATTAATTATTATTTGAAGCGGTACAATTGATGTCTGTTTCTTAGTCATTAGGAAAGACCTTAGAACACAAATGATAAACACATTAAGTAAAGCTACACCTTGAATAAAGCTCAGTGTTACAGTCCTTCAGTATTCTTTCTCCATCCATCTTGTTGCTTAGATACAGTATTCAATCAATCCCTGCCAGATTCAGTAAGAAACAATAGAAATTTAAGATCATCTCAATCCATCACCGCACTGACAGAGAGCCATTACACCCCAGGGCACTGTTACTCACTTTCAACAATATTCACATTTGCAAATGTCATGTATACAAGTTGTCACATTCTAATAGTCCTTGAGGTTGCCCCGAGACCCGATCCAGCAGACAGATTTAATTCTTTGAAAGGCAATTTTACCTAAACTGCTGCCCTGTTCGCTACATTTTATCCAGCAAAATTTCATATAACATAGGACACCCAACCCCCCCCCTTTTTTTTTTCTTTTTAAGGTTACAATAAGGCCTGCAACTTCCTGTTCTGAAACCTTCCACCTCAGACGATGAAGTCACCACCTTTTTTAAAAGACATTATTACTGAAGTCAACTCAAACCTAGAGACCTGATTCTCAATGCCCCATAAGGTCATTTTATGTTCCTGGAGCAAAGGTGACAAAGTGACTTTAAAGCTGCCCTAAAGAGGCAGCTGAGTATTGCCATGGTGTAAGGAGTCCTTATAGGCAGCTTTACACTGCCTGCTTCCCCCACTCACCCCTAAGGAGCTCGTTGCGGCCAGAAGACACAGGAAAAGGATGTTCTTCTGAGATGGGAAGAACTTGAGGAGGCAGAATTGGAGCATGATATGTTTCACTGACCCTCACCCAGGGGATGATTCTTAGGGAAGTTGTTCTAGCCTGAGTAACTTAGAGCAGCCCTGGACATGAAGCATTCAGAATCTGATAGTCTTTACAAGGAATTTTTTTTCACGTGGAATACATTTGGTATGGGAAAAGTAATGTATTTTATAAGTGACTTCATGACTGGACTTTTGATTGGCCTAAAGCAGTGATTATATATCGCCAGCACGCACATATACACAGTGTTGTGGGTTTACTGCTCTTCAGTGTGCTGTCAGTGGCTTTTAGTGTGCAAAATCATTATTTTTTGTACTCCATATTTAGTGATAAACAGCAAGTTTTAAAAATAAACTCAGTAAAATTCATCCAGTCAGTGAGGTTGCACCAGGGATACATTTGGCCCACTATATTTAAGTCACACTGAACTATAGAATACTTTGAAAAATCATTATTTGTTTTGTGACTGTCCGCCATCAGGGCTGAAGGCCCCTTTGTGCTAGGTACACAGGTATAATGATAAAAAGATCTCTGCCCCAAGAGTTGCCGTCTGCATGGAGAGACAACAGGTGATGACAAAAGTAGGGTGGCATAAGCCATTGGCTGACGGTAGAGGAGATAAATGTCTGTGCATATGTTGGTTTGTTTTGCACAGTGAACAGGCTAAACCAAGAAGCTTTCTGGGTCTCTGGGCACTGCTAGTTTAAGGTCAAAACTCTCCTCTCAGCTCCGTGCAGTGGTTCATATTGGGCTCAATTCTGTTTACACTGGTGTGTGATCACAGTTGGGCCCACTGGAAATGAAAACTACGTCCACTGAACCAAAGAGTCACACCTGCATAAAACCATTGTAAGTGAGCTCAATATCAGGCAGGTCGAATCAATAGGGGCTTTGCTACAGATTGCAAAGAGAATGGGATTGGGCCTGTTGCATATGACAGGTGCATGGGGGACATGAAGGGTGCGTCCTGAAACAGCTAGTGTGAAGTTTGCAAAGAAACTTGGAGGATGACTGCTCATTTGCACAGGAACACCATTCTCTCTGAATGCATATGAAGCCAGAAGCTAGGACTGGACAACAGAGGATGGATCACCTGATAATTGCCCTGTTCATTCCCTCTGAAGCATCTGGCATTGGCCACTGCTGGAAGACAGGATACTGGGCTGGATGGACCTTTGGTCTGACCCAGTATGGCTGTTCTTATGTTCAGTTTCTCTCCCACTATAATCCCAATACAGACAATTGCTGCCTTTATTAAGGCCAGCCCCACTTCAGTTGCTTGTGTCCTGCAGAGGACAGGCCTTGCTCTGTGTGCACTGTGTTGGCCTTTTGTCTGCTCTGCCAAGGCCCCGCTCTGGTTCTTTACTCTGTATTGGATAATTGTGCTGTATCCTCCCCTCTCATCATATTAAAGTGTCAGGAAAATATATTCTTTGGCCATCCATCTCCAGTGCTTCTGGCAATTGTATGACATGAATATTATGGCTCTCAGAGTAGAGAAACTCCATCACTCAAGCTGACAAGTGTAAGGATCTCCTCTCTTGAACATGGTGAGTGACCTTTTCATATGCAGCGAGACTCACTGGTCACGCTGCCTCTTGTTCAGTGAAACCAATGAGTCCCAGCAATTCCCTGAAGCCTTCAAACAAAAGTCATTGGCCCTTTTCGACTTGCAAAAACCTTCTTTAGCATGACAAAGTTAAAGGGTCTTAATCACCACTTGGATAGCCTCTGTCAGCTCCATATACATGAATGGGATGGAGGACAATGATGGTGTCTGCGAGATGCACTATGCAGGATTTGTTGGCTGGGATTTTTAAAGGATCTTACAGGAGTTAGGTACCAAAATCCTGTTGACATGCAAGAGAGTTAGGTTCCCATCTCGTATTAGATGCCTTTGAAAATCCCACCTGTAATTTTTAGCTAAAATTTTTACAAGTGTGTGTTTAAAAATTAGGCCCCTAAACCAAAGTGGCCTGATTTTCAAAGTTGTCAAGCATTTGCACTTCCCAACAAATTTAACTCAGGAAGTGCAGTCTCCACACTTATTCCTGGGTTCTGGCAAGGTGGGGAGCGGGAGGTGCACAAGTGGCAATGATCCTTAGCCCTCTCTACTCTCCTGTTGTTTTTTTTCCTGTCTCTCTTTCTTTCCCTACATACACAGCAGTGCTGCATTCAGGAACATTCTAGACTGAACGGCTTGAAGGAAGTTGAAATATATTGAAACTAGCCTGTAAGACTATCCATGTCAAAGACATCACTGAAAAAAACTCCTCTTTTTTAGCAACAAAGGTTTGCTCAGAAAATAAGATCTCATTAATGCAGATCTTTGGCTAAGCAAGTGTCTAGATTAACTGTGTCCATTTAGACAGTGGAACTAGTTTTGTGTGAGTTTTGATATCCATTCACAATCAAGGCCTATCTAATGTGTCATAGCCAGCACAATGCAGTGAAACCTTACAAAATTCTTTTCACTTCAGTCTCATTAGAGTCCAGGTAATTAATGGTTTCAGCATTTACAAAATTGCTACCTTTTGCAAAACCCAAGAAAAGCGTTACAGGTATTGCCCAGATATTTTTTGAGAGGGGAGAGAATACTGGAATTGAAGGTATTTAATTTGGACCCTGAATGACTGGAGAGGAAAGCTTCATAATTATTAAACATTTATATTCTAGTAGCATCCAGATGCCCTGTTCAGGATTGCACTAGAAGCTGTACAACCAGAGGTAGGCACAGTCCCTGTCCTAAATAACATATGACCTAAGATGACGAGCAATATGATGAAAGGTAAAGGGAGCTAGCGACAACCAAATAGATATAACTTCCATATATATTTGCAATTTCCCCCCAGACCGCTAAAGTGCCATCAGTAAACTCATTACTTCATGAATGAGTAAGGAGACAGTCCCCAGCTGCCTAAAATGTCATTCTGAAACAGACAAGTCTGTTTAGACCCATGACAGGCCAGAAGACAGTTTTACATTGAGTGGGGACCCTCAGAAAGACCAGCACTGAAAGGCTTCATAGATGAAGAGCGCTTCCTGGAGAGATGGGCCTGATCTTTGGAGAAATTCAGATCTAGAGCCAGCTTTATGGCTTGGACCCATAACTATTTTTTTCCTCAAGAGGATATTGAGAGGAAGGAGACTTGATGCCTGAGAAGTAGAAGGCAGCTCCCGAGAGTAGTGGGCAGTATAAGGACGACAAATGCAGCCAAGAGTGGGAGAAGACTTCCCAGAGAGCAGCTAGGAGGAAATGAGAGCACATACGTAGTCAGGAGCAGAGTGGTGCAGAACCTAGGAGGTCAGGACAAGGAGCTGGAACCTGTTGTGGAAGGCGAGGAAGCCAATGAAGAGGTTCAGAGGAGAGGGTTACATGGTGGGAGGGAGGAATGAACTGAGCAGTGGCCTTTTAGATTTCTTCTCATTTCTTTAAGAGTTCTTCCCTCTAGTCTCCTTTCGGTGCTTACTTGTGACTCCTGTTAACATTAATGGAAGCTATACATGGGCACATCCAGGAAAGAATAGTGCCATATGTGTGCAAAGCCTAGGCAGTATATGGCCCTTAATTTCCTCCTCAAATGGTTTCAGCAGCCCCTGGTATGCAATAAAAGATGACGATGATGATGGAATAAAGACTGTAAAAAACAGTGGGGAGAGAGACAAAGGGTTAATGCTTTAACCTTTCACCTCAGATTGGGCTCAAACACAGGCCATATGCAGCATAAGTTTGTTGGCTTCAGCCTCGTTTCTTTGGAGACAATTGGACTGCATCTCAAAATCGCTGCAAGAGTGGCTCTGCTGAGCAGGCTTTTCTCAACACAGAACTGGAGCATGCCTAGGACAGAAAAGAGGCGAGTTCTGAAATGCGGAGCAGCTTCCCTAGGACTTGGTCCTATTGAAGTCAGTTTTCAGAGTAACAGCCATGTTAGTCTGTATTCGCAAAAAGAAGAGGAGTACTTGTGGCACCTTAGAGACTAACCAATTTATTTGAGCATGAGCTTTCGTGAGCTACAGCTCACTTCATCAGATGCATAACGTGGAAACTGCAGCAGACTTTATATATACACAGAGAATATGAAACAATACCTCCTCCCACCCCACTGTCCTGCTGGTAACAGCTTATCTAAAGTGATCATCAGGTGGGCCATTTCCAGCACAAATCCAGGTTTTCTCACCCTCCACCCCCCCACACAAATTCACTCTCCTGCTGGTGCTAGCCCATCCAAAGTGACAACTCTTTACATAATCAAGTCGGGCTATTTCCTGCATAAATCCAGGTTTTCTCACATCCCCCCCACCCCCATACACACACAAACTCACTCTCCTGCTGGTAATAGCTCATCTAAACTGACCACTCTCCAAGTTTAAATCCAAGTTAAACCAGAACATCTGGGGGGGGGGGGTAGGAAAAAACAAGAGGAAACAGGCTACCTTGCATAATGACTTAGCCACTCCCAGTCTCTATTTAAGCCTAAATTAATAGTATCCAATTTGCAAATGAATTCCAATTCAGCAGTTTCTCGCTGGAGTCTGGATTTGAAGTTTTTTTGTTTTAAGATAGCGACCTTCATGTCTGTGATTGCGTGACCAGAGAGATTGAAGTGTTCTCCGACTGGTTTATGAATGTTATAATTCTTGACATCTGATTTGTGTCCATTTATTCTTTTACGTAGAGACTGTCCAGTTTGACCAATGTACATGGCAGAGGGGCATTGCTGGCACATGATGGCATATATCACATTGGTGGATGTGCAGGTGAACGAGCCTCTGATAGTGTGGCTGATGTTATTAGGCCCTGTGATGGTGTCCCCTGAATAGATATGTGGGCACAATTGGCAACGGGCTTTGTTGCAAGGATAAGTTCCTGGGTTAGTGGTTCTGTTGTGTGGTATGTGGTTGTTGGTGAGTATTTGCTTCAGGTTGCGGGGCTGTCTGTAGGCAAGGACTGGCCTGTCTCCCAAGACTTGTGAGAGTGTTGGGTCATCCTTTAGGATAGGTTGTAGATCCTTAATAATGCGTTGGAGGGGTTTTAGTTGGGGGCTGAAGGTGACCGCTAGTGGCGTTCTGTTATTTTCTTTGTTAGGCCTGTCCTGTAGTAGGTAACTTCTGGGAACTCTTCTGGCTCTATCAATCTGTTTCTTTACTTCTGCAGGTGGGTATTGTAGTTGTAAGAAAGCTTGACAGAGATCTTGTAGGTGTTTGTCTCTGTCTGAGGGGTTGGAGCAAATGCGGTTGTATCGCAGAGCTTGGCTGTAGACGATGGATCGTGTGGTGTGGTCAGGGTGAAAGCTGGAGGCATGCAGGTAGGAATAGCGGTCAGTAGGTTTCCGGTATAGGGTGGTGTTTATGTGGCCATTGTTTATTAGCACTGTAGTGTCCAGGAAGTGGATCTCTTGTGTGGACTGGACCAGGCTGAGGTTGGTGGTGGGATGGAAATTGTTGAAATCATGGTGGAATTCCTCAAGGGCTTCTTTTCCATGGGTCCAGATGATGAAGATGTCATCAATATAGTGCAAGTAGAGTAGGGGCTTTAGGGGACGAGAGCTGAGGAAGCGTTGTTCTAAATCAGCCATAAAAATGTTGGCATACTGTGGGGCCATGCGGGTACCCATAGCAGTGCCGCTGATCTGAAGGTATACATTGTCCCCAAATGTGAAATAGTTATGGGTAAGGACAAAGTCACAAAGTTCAGCCACCAAGTTAGCCGTGACATTATCGGGGATAGTGTTCTTGACGGCTTGTAGTCCATCTTTGTGTGGAATGTTGGTGTAGAGGGCTTCTACATCCATAGTAGCCAGGATGGTGTTATCAGGAAGATCACCGATGGATTGAAGTTTCCTCAGGAAGTCAGTGGTGTCTCGAAGGTAGCTGGGAGTGCTGGTAGCGTAGGGCCTGAGGAGGGAGTCTACATAGCCAGACAATCCTGCTGTCAGGGTGCCAATGCCTGAGATGATGGGGCGCCCAGGATTTCCAGGTTTATGGATCTTGGGCAGTAGATAGAATATCCCAGGTCGGGGTTCCAGGGGTGTGTCTGTGCGGATTTGATCTTGTGCTTTTTCAGGAAGTTTCTTGAGCAAATGCTGTAGTTGCTTTTGGTAACTCTCAGTGGGATCATAGGGTAATGGCTTGTAGAAACTCGTGTTGGAGAGCTGCCGAGCAGCCTCTTGTTCATATTCCGACCTATTCATGATGACAACAGCACCTCCTTTGTCAGCCTTTTTGATTATGATGTCAGAGTTGTTTCTGAGGCTGTGGATGGCATTGCGTTCCGCATGGCTGAGGTTATGGGGCAAGTGATGCTGCTTTTCCACAATTTCAGCCCGTGCACGTCGGCGGAAGCACTCTATGTAGAAGTCCGTGGGACTCTTGGCATTGATTTCAATGGGTGTTTGCTCAGGCCTATAGTGCCAATCCACACCAGCTCTGGTTATCATTTGTGAGACCAACTTTTTCCCATGCATATTTTGAAGAGGGTATTTTTGATGTGTTTTTGCTATCTATTAATGCAGAGCACCCCAAGCCGCACTACTCATTATTATTCACAATACCATTCAGCTGCATTGTTGAGGAGGCAAGGAGTTTCCCACCATCCCTACTCCACTCTGGACAGCAATAAAGCCCAGATATTCTAGTCAGACAGACTCAGGTGGTGGGTCTTGTTCCCCATAGTTCAGTCCAAATCCCAACTGGTGGCATCTGCCCAAATCTCTCACAGGTGCCAGTACTGATCCTTCAGGAATACAACTCACAGCATAAAACATAGAATTGTAGGACTGAAAGGGACCTCGAGAGGTCACCTAGTCCAGTCCCCTGCACTCAGGACTAAGTATTATCTTCTAGACCAGTGGTTCTCAAAGCCGGACCACTGCTTGTTCCGGGAAAGCCCCTGGTGCGCTGGACCGGTTTGTTTACCTGCTGCATCCACAGGTTTGGCCGATCGCAGCTCCCACTGGCTGTGGTTCACCGCTCCAGGCCAATGGGGGCTGCAGGAAGCGGCGCGGGCCTGTTCTAGACCATCCCTGACAGGTGTTTGTCTAACCTGCTCTTAAACATCTCCAATGATGGAGATTCCACAACCTCCCTAGGCAATTTATTCCACTGCTTAACCACCCTGACAGTTCTGAAGTTTTTCCTAATGTCCAATTTAAACTGCCCTTTGCTGCAATTTAAGTCCATTGCTTCTTGTCCTATCCCCAGAGTTTAAGGAGAAGAATTTTTCTCCCTCCTCTTTGTAGCAACCTTTTATGTCCTTGACATGTACTTCACACAGACATGACAACTCCACTCTCAGCCCTCTCACACAATTCCTGAAGGTCACCCTGTTCTGGCCCAACTCCCCATTCCCACTTCAGCCCATCTCACGCCATCCTTCTTTTTCACCCTTGCCAATTTTCCTCAACAACTGTGTGGGCCTGGGATCATTTACAGGAAGTCCTGGTTTGACAGCATGGCAGGAAGCAGGAGGGGAACTAGCTGGCTCAACCCCATGAGGTGCTGAGCACCTCTTGCAAAATTTGGAACAATCCCAGCCGTTGAAACAAGATGCAGCACTGCAGGCTTGGGACTGTGCTCTCTGCACACCAGGGGAGAAGTTAGTAGTGACTCATGGGCACAACTGAGCCCACAGAAGCCCTGCAGCAGCAGCTCCTGTCCCACAGGGCTGGGCCCAGCTACCTACTTTGGCGTTGTGACCTGGTGGCACCAACAACGCACAGCAGCTCCCTCCATCCCCCCTCATCACCCTCTACACTGGACCAGGATGAAAAGACCCCAGAGGGGGGCTGAAGAGCAAGCCCACCCCACACTCACCCAGCAGCAACAGCTCCTGCCCTGCAGGGCTGGACCCAGCTCCCCACTCTGGGCGCTGAGACCCCATGTGCCGTGCTGCAACACCACTCACTCAAATATGGCCCAAACCTGAATGATGCTGTGACCCTGTGCACCAGATCACAATGACCAGAGCAGGGAGCCAAGCCCAGTTCTACCGGACAGGAGCTGCTGCTGCTGGGTGAGTGCGGGGCAGCCTCACTCTTCAGCTCCGTGCATCTGGGTCCGCTGCCTGCAGTGCCAGGGCAAAGGGTGCTTCTGTGGGTGGTCAATGCCCCTTCGGCAGGGCAAGGAGGTGACAGCAGCAGGGGAGGAGTACTCACACTGAATAGGGAGCTTACATCCGCCACTGCTGTGGACCATACCTCTGTGACAGAGTTCAAGTTTAGCCCGGGGGTTCTTGGCAAATTGCAAATGTAACCCTCCGTCAGGCACGTGAGGCAACAAACACCCTTTTCACAATACAGCATGACAGATGGAATTCCCATATGAAATGTTGGTGTGTCTGCAGAGACAGCAAGCATTAATGCGCGCTTCACTGGATCATGCATATCTAAAATTTCCATCTACTGCAGAAGGGCTCAGGCTGCAGGACTTGAAGCTAGATCTCAAACAGCCCACAGTTCGGGGTTGATCAGATTAGCTATGTTAGTTCAGGCCCATCTTTCAGATCTGCAACTGTAAGGGTCTGAGACAACTCCTTTCCTGCATGATCAGGGGATAGGAAGAGTGCATGCATATATTGCAGCTTTATCTCATCAATCACCAGACGACTGTCACAAATCACAGTCCAATTCCTTTTAGGCAGTTGGAAGCACTAAATTGCTCCTCCAGTTTCCAGAGCTCCTCAAATACAGGCCAGGTACCTTCAGAGAGAGAACATAAAGGGGTGATGAAGATGGATGCTCAAGACTTCCTGTACTTTAACCCACAAAATGTCACATCAATAGGGAGCCTGCCTTAGGTCATCTCAGATTATTTCACTCTTTGAGGGATTGCCCTGAGTGAGGCATTTTCCACAGTTCAGTGCAGTTTCTCTCTCTGTTACCTGTTGGGAGTGTCTCTTTCAAGCTTCACAAAAATACAACTGCTTATAACACAAAATACTGTGATCATATTCAGCAAGGATGTAATTCTAAAACAATATTTTATAGAGCATGGAATTCTGACAGAAAATATTGCTTTCAAGAGAACCGGTAATGGCAGAAGTTCCTACTGCTAGAAATTCCTGACTGCTAGAAGTTTGGACTGGATGACAGAGGATGGATCACTCGATAAAGTACTCTGTTCTGCTCACTCCAACTGAAGCATCTGGCACTGGCCACTATCGGAAGACAGGATACTGGGCTAGATGGACCATTGGTCTGACCCAATATGGCCATTCTTCTGTTCTTTTAAAGATGAACTCAGTTTTAAACTCTTTCATATCAGTGGGGCACTTCCATTTACTCTGTTCTAGAAAATGAGAGGGTGCTTTACAGAATCATAAAGGCAACACATTTAAAACAGACGAACAGAAAAGCCCAGTGTTATAGGATATTATTGGGGCAAATAGCTCACTAAATTCCTAAATAATTAAAGGTCAGGCATTGATAAGAATAGGAACAGCCTCTACACTACAATAGAATTACAAGGGTTATCAATCCTTATCACCTGGGACATGAACTGATCACCAGCTGGCACCAGGAAGAACCTTCCCCTCAAGATATAGTACTGCAAAGTTAGGTTCATTATAGGAGTTTCTCACCTTTTGGTGAGACATCTGGCATTGTCCCCTATTGGAGGCAGGATGCTGGAAGATGGATCATGAGTCTGTTTCAAATCCCATAAATGTACAAGCTGTCATCATAACAGGGACTCTTATCCTGCACCAGTTGAAACTGGAATGAATTTTGCTACAAAATCAAACCCTGTCCCTCCACACACACACACACACACCTCCCCCCCACAGGGCTTATCATTTGTATTTAGCCTGACAGTGATCTCTAAAATCTACCTTAGTTACTTAGGTCAGAGAACTCATCTTGTGGATGTTCATAATTGCGAAATCATTTGTGTTGGCTTAGGTTCTGAAGCTAATTCTGCTCTTGATAAATCAGCAATGTTGATAATGGTGACAGCCAAGTTCTCCCTTACATGAGGCCCGCTCCCACACAGGTGGATAATTGTGCATGGGCATCTGTAGGAAGAATGTCACCTAGAGGTGGGAGATTATAGAATCAGAAATGTAGGACTGGAAGTTAAAGGGACCTTAAGAGATCATCTAGTCCATCCCTCCAAAACTGAATTTTTATTTCACGGGAATTCCCTGTATGGTATGTCTCCATTCCACCAAGCACCCAGATACTTTTGGTCTAAATGACTTATTAAGAGAATGACAAAACAAGAACAAGAGTAAAGTCTCCAAATAAGAGCACACAGCATATCTGGCTTCTGTAACAGTACTGACGAACACAAAATGGCTGCCAGCTTACAGTGAGGTGATTCTGCACTCCTGCAGCAACCCACAAGGCCCATCACATCAGGAAAACAATATAGGGCAAGCCTGAGGTTCTATGCCAGGCCCTCTTTAGCTCACCCCAGTGCTCCCCAAATAGGGAAGGCACCAGCCACTTCCCCTCTGGCATTGTACTAGCAAACCCCAGAGTCCTTAGAGATTTAAAGGTGTAGTACACAAAGCCAGCATAATAAATACATAGATAAATATGACACAACATATACTAATTTTTATATGCAGAAAAAACCTGTTGACCCCATAACCTTTATGGATATAAAAAGTCTTCTCTTAAGAGACATTCTGTAGTAGGTATTCACTTCTTATTGCCAGTAGTAAGGACCTTTTTGTCATTTGTTTTGGTGCAGGGACAAAGTAACTGTTTTAGAAGATCTATTCTTTAATCGATATTTATTTAAGTGGGATCTGGTATATCATTAATCATAGTGCTAAGATATAAAATGCTAGTCTGGCCTGAAGAATTCTGCCTCATTCCTTTTTCCAGAGTAAGACATTTAGAAATCTGCACTCTTATTTTTAAATGCACATCACTTCTTAATAAAGTAATGAAATACCCCTCTCGCTTGGTTAAATACATACCACAGTGCTGTTTTAGCAGGGTTCTAGCCCTGCATGGAAATGTACTGTAGCGAACCATTTTGAAAGTAACCCATTTTCATGTCACTGTGATTACTACAGTATTTAATGTTTAGCCGCTGTGCCTGATAATCAAGCTAACTGCTGACAAAAATCTTGATTTCTTTTCTTTGAAACTTGACTGCAAGCAGATGGTGGCTTTGCCCTTGGGGAACTATGTCCTCCCAGCTACTTTGTTATCTCCCTAGAGATCATATTTCCTAGCAATGGAAGTACAGTTATGTATCGGTAGGCTGCTAGATATTGTTGGGCTACTAAAAGTACACATGAAAATACAACCATCCTTTCATCATAAGCACTTACTTTAGTTTAACTTGAAGGTTACAGTCCCGTTACATCATCCTGCAAATTTTGCCTCAGTTTCCTTGACAGGCCACTTGTGTATTAGAGATGGGATTCGAGCTCCTGAAAAGACATCAGCTACTTTAACATAGGATGTACTGACAACCATGGCAGAATTATCTTTCAGATATTATTCACTAGGACAAATGCCACCCTGGATTATGGTTTGAATTACTGCTTTTTAACCAGAGCAGCGTGCCCATTAGGAGCCCTTCTAGAATTGTCCAATACCTGTAAAACATTTCTCCAGTTATTTTTAAAGACAGCATCCGCACGGAGGAATCGTATTATTAACATTTGGCATCAGTTTAAAAGCCTTTCTTAGGAACTTATACAGCCCCCATTAACCTATTATTTGACAGCCCCGCAACCTTTAAAGTACTTTAATTCCTGTTTTACAGTTGGAGACACTGAAGTACAGAGATGCTAAGATACTACAGACTTTTGCCAACACAAGTTACGACACAGTTAGTATATTGCTTGTGCATGTGTACGCTTGGCTTCTTGCGTTGCCACTGCATATACTCCCCAGGAGTGAGTGTTTCAATGCACAGTGGGGTGCACCACGGTGTAAGGGACTGGGGTGTAGGCAGTTTTGCCTAGCAGTGACAGCTGGGCTGGTGTCCACACATCAAGGACAGCTACAAGACAGCAGTCATGGGTCAGAGGAATGGCCAGAGCCAGGATCAATAAGCAAGAGTCAGGCTAGGGTCAGATTTCAGAAGACAAGGTACAATCAGGAGCCACAGCAGACCAAAAGCCTGTGCGGTTACCCAGACAACTTCCTGGGCCATCCTCCAGGATTAAATTGTGAGTTTGGCCAATCACAGGGCCTCAGAGAACTGTCACTCTGGATCCTTTGGGTGGTACTTCCTGTGGCACCTAATCTCCAGCATGCTCCCTGGCTACAGCTCTGCATGCACTCCCAGTAGCAATGTGGGAATATGTGCTGGCCCAAGCTCTGCAAGCCTGGGTTTGCACCTAGGCCTCAGTGCAAGCGGGGAAGAGGTGGGACCAGGCCTCTGCAAGCCTGGGTTTGCACCTAGGCCTCAGTGCAAGCGGGGAAGAGGCGGGACCAGGGCGGGAATTTGGGGAAGGGGTTGGAACGGGGGCAGGGGAGGGGGAAGGAGGTGGGATGGGGCAGAGTCAGGGTGGGGCCAGGGCACCCACTGGCACCAGGAGAAATTGACGCCTATGACTGGAATGGGAAAGCGTCCTGCTGCAGAGAAATAAATAAGGCTGCCATCCCTAGAAACCTTTGGGAGAAGATTGCGGAGTACCTCCATGAAAGGTTTGTCAATATCTATCAGGAGAATTCAAGGGACATCCCTGTGTACATAAACAAACTGCTCTGCGTGCCTCTTTCGCCCACCTAACTCTACAGGGGAATGAAAAGCAGATGCAAACAACTCCACCTCTCTTTGTTGTACCACTACCTCTTCTAGCACAAGTAAATTAATGAAAAGTCAATAGCTGTGTCCTGCTAAGTTGGCAGTACCATCACGGTAATGGAAAATAAATTTACACATTTACCTGACGTTTCTTTCCCCTGCATCGGGCTCCCCCAAGCTCGACAGCCAGGACTGACTGGACTGTGATGGAGTCTCAAACAGGTATTGGCTCGTGGCATGGCTGGTCCCCCCAGTCGAATGTCCCCCATCCTCCTTTTCTTCCACGTCCACGCTGTTCACACCAGAGGCCTGTGACGTGGGCTCCTCTGAGGTATCCATGGTGGTCTGCAGAGCGTTGTGGGGTCTCCACCAAGTATGGCATGCAGCTCTTTGTAAAAGCGGCAGGTCTAGGGCTTGGCATTGGATCGACTCTTGGTCTCCGTGGCCTTCTGATAAGCCTGCTCCAGCCCCTTTGCGTTCATGTGCCATTGCTGCTGATCCCAGTCATACCCTTTTCCCTGCATCCCCCATGGCAATCTGCTCGTAGTTGTCTGCTTTCTACAACTGGTCCATAGCTATCCTTGCACAGCCTTTTCTCATCACAGGCTCATGATATCCAATATCTCCTGTCTACTCCAAGCCAGAGTATGTCTGGAGCGTGTATCCAGCGCAGTCAGCTGGGCCGTTGCGCACAATAATGGAGAGATGCTAGGTGTGCTCAGCAAGCTGGCCAATCAGGAAAAAGCATTTCAAAAATTCATGGGGCTCTAAGCAGGGAGGGGAGCGCATCTGTCAGTCTAAATCACCAGAGTGATCAGTGTTGGGCATGGTGGGACAGCTGCAGGAGGACTGTTAGGACCAACATAGGTAACGCAGTGCATACATTCGTGCTGCATTGACCTCAACACATCAACCACAGCTCAGGGCCACTCAGGGAGGTGGTGTCACTATGTCAGCGTAATGGAGAGCTTACATACGCTGACATTACATTACATTGGTGGGAGACAGGTTTCAGAGGGGTAGCCACGTTAGTCTGTATCAGCAAAAACAATGAGGAGTCCTTGTGGCACCTTAGAGACTAACAAATTTATTTGGGCATAAGCTTTCGTGGGCTAAATAAATTTGTTAGTCTCTAAGGTGCCTCAAGGACTTCTCATTGTTATTGGTGGGAGACAAATTTAACTGTACATACATGCACAAGCAGGTCAATGCAAGGCAGCTTACATTGACCTAACTTTGTAGTGTAGACCAGGTCTGAGTAACTTGCCGAAAGTCACACAGGAAATCCATGGAGGGGATTCAACCCAGGTCTCCCAATTCACAGGCTACTATCCTAGACAATGGACCATTCTTCCTCTCAGTCTGATGCTACCCCTTGCTGAGCACGTTCTGTAGGAACTCTAGCCAAGCACCTCCTACAACTAGATCACTGGCAGCCAAAGGTACCCAGCACCTTGCAGGATCAGACCTAGACAGGTCTCTTCTACAAGGAGGATATAGAAGAGGGAAATTATTTCCCCAAATCTGAACCTTTCTGCGTTTCAAAACAGTTTGATTAACTTTTTAAAATTTGTTATTAATTTAGCACCGCACTGCATTTTTGGCTCAGAAAAGGCTGGGAGGGGATGAAATGCTCCACTGAGATCCACTGCAGAATTTTCAGAAGAAATCACGATCACCAGATGATCTAGCAAATCACTGACCTTTGGTCCCCATCCCCCACCCCAAGATCATCAATTTCAGAGCACAGCAAACTTTCCCTGAATATCTTAATTCTCCTGATCCCTCTGCGATGTTTCCACTCATCTATAAACCTGCCGTTGTTAGTCTGCCACACCTATCGCCCTTTGATGTGTTCTTACGGAGCCCACAGCTTGCTGGCCACCTCCAGAAGTGGCATTAAACGTGATAAGCTAAGAATTACAAGGGCAACCTAATAGCATGAGTAGATATATCAGTGGTAACAGACAGAAGGGAAATAGATAGCACAGAATGACATTAATGGTGAAAAACTCACCTTCCCTTCTATTCCTGCTCAGTGCACCCTGCTCGTCCTCTAATGTGTGAGGGGTGGTTTGGGGTGGACAAGAAGCCCAGATTGTATTGATTTGGCCTTGAGCTTCCATTTAGCAAAAATATCCCCAACACTGGTTTTGATATTATTTGACCATTTGCCTACTTCTCTGGAAGAGTGGACAACTTGTGTCCTCGACTCTGTCAGATTAGCTGGTGGCGAAAGTATAGGACAGAGTAATCTGTTTTCACAGTTGAATATTAATTTATCTGAGATTCCAGTGACCTTATGGACTACAACCACAACATTTTTCTTCATAGTCACTGAATTTTTAAAATATATTGGCTTGGGCAGTCCCCTGCAGATGAATGGTACATTTCATAGCACCCATTGTGTTCTAATTATGTAAGAGTGACACACCCATACAATCCTATGCACTGGTATGTGCACTGTATAGTCATGTTCTAATAATGTTTTGTGTTTCAGGACCTTTTGGTGCTCACAATGGGCCATAATGTGAAGTCCTTACTCAGGTTTTAGTGAGTCCTTAATGAGACAAAACTGTCATTTAAGAAAAATTGAGGGAGGACCTCACGATATTGTCCAAATGTGCTTGCATGCCAGAGTTTGAAGAAAAAGTCCATCAAAGCCAGTTCTTGGTTGTCTTTGAAGCAGATCAAGATACCTCAACAGGGACATGTAAGAGAAGGATGTCTTCAGGGAAGGAGGGAATTTATGTCCCCTGCAGTGGAGATAGGCTTAGTGATTGGGTCTGAATGGATAACAGACAAAGGAAGAGCCTGGTCTTTAGCTTCCTGCAGGGCAGACCACTGGAACTAATAGGCCTAAGGCTGAAACACAACATATGGATGAGTGATGGCTCTATTTAACTTGTAAACCAAGTCTAACAATTTAACTATCTTGCCATCGTATGTAAAGCCACTGACCTGTTCCTACCACTTAAATCAAAACTTGGCTTCTAGGTAGATTAGTGCATTGGAAAAGATATAGAAAAGAACCACCTCAGAAGCTGTTGGCAAGAGATTTTTTGCTGATCCTGTTCTTTATATTGGTCTTTCTACAAAACAATATTTCAATCTACTTCAGTCCAATTGTTCTCAGTAGGCCTCCAGCATATCACAGAACTTTTCAAAACTACTACCCGATTATTGGGTCCAATGCCATAAATAGTGGAACTGCATTAAGTATCCCTGTCCCCATTTTGCAGATAGGAAACCTGAGACACAGAGGAGTTAAATGATCTGCCCAAGGTCAAACAGGAAGTCTGTGGCTAAACTGGGGATGGAACCTAGAGTTCCCAATACCCAGACCTGAAATCAACTTTCTATGGGACGGCTGAGGCAAGAAATAAGAACATAATAAACTTTAAGGCAATTTTCATAGCTTTGCTCAGTGGGTTAAGCGTGTAAGTCTTGTAACTTCAGAACACACACCACTAACTGTACTGTACCCTGGTTATCCAGTTCATACAAAATACCAGCTTTGCCCTTCAAAGAGTAGGACTGGATGTCCTTCCTGGAAGCTCTGCCTCAGTGCTTTCAGCAATTTTGTTACAGTGTCAGGTTTCCAAAACTGTAAGGCGACTGCAGAGGTGATTGCTTTCCAGAGGTGGGAATCCAAGAAAAGGCAACATGATGGCACTGTTAAGCAAGTAACAGATTACTCAGCCTATAGGCTTTGGAATACTCCAAATATCAAAGATCTTTGAGCTTAATAAACCAACTCAGCTTCTTTCTATCACGAGATTCTTCAGGAGTCTTTTGTCTTCCCTCAGCTCTGGGTCCCTTGCTAACTAATTTAGCTGAATGGGTTAATTCTTCCCTCTTTCCAAGAAGAGATGCAGAAAGTTATTGCATTCTCCCTATGAGTCTGCACCCCCTGCTGTGACCTGAACTTAAGACACCCGCAGAGTGGTAACATTAGTTATATTGAACGTTTTGGTTTTTCCCTTGCAAAATAGAAGAAGTGTTAACATGTTTTGGTTACAGAAACCTGCTTCTGTAACCAATCTATGTATTTTATGAAAGACTGTCCATTTTATGTTGGAAATGAAATTGAAAACAATGAACCCCTGACTTAAGGTTTGCCTTACAAAATCACCAATGCCTAAAATATAAGCAACTTTTTATAAGCCAGTTTTTACCCTTTTTCTTCAAAAACTGAAATTTCTCTTACCTTAAACAGACTTTCCTCTCTGGGCCAAGTGTTAAGATCCCAGCACACAATCTCTTGCATGTTGCATTTTTGGCACAAATGACAGGTTTTACTTGTGCAAAACCCACTAGTCTTATTTTGCATGGACAAATGAGTTGCAGATGCAAATGATAGTGATTTTGATCTTTTTATGTTCAAACTTTGTTAGTTGTAACTAAGGAGCAGAGTCTGTAACAAAACAGCTAATTAATATAGTACAGAAATATGAAAGGCAATTTCTCACTAGTAAGCTATATATTATGATGGATAAATATGGGCCCCGTTCTCTGCTGGTGTAAATTAATGCAGCTCCAGAAGCTTTACACCGCCAGGGAATTTGACTCTGTATCGAGACAGCTGGCCAGAAACCCAGCTGGTACAAATCAGTATAACTCCATTGACCTCAATGGAGCTAGACGAATTTACACAAGCTGAGGATCTAGCTCAATATATTCTGTATGCGTACAGTAAATCTCTAAACTATAAAAGAGCACACCTCTGATATTATATTCTAAACATGGATTGCACAATACTCTTATCCCACACTGGTTCACCCATCCCTAGCTAATAGCCTTTCCATTCATGTCTCACGGTGAAGGAGGAGCTGTTTGTTTACTGTGTGTACCCAGACAACAGCAACTGGAGCACAATCAGCTGGGAAGTTCAGTTTCCCCCCAAGCCTGTTTGACATCTCCCAAGCTGCCCAGGTGAGAGCTGCGAACACTTAAACATGCAACTTTCGCAAGTATTCACACTGAGTTGGGCTAGTTGAATGTGGCTACTCTGGTACATAAGTGTTTTCAGGGTGGAGGCCTAGGTAAATGTTTCAGTTAAGTGGTTGGTGGGAACAGAGGAGGAGGCAGGCTAAAAGCCAAACTGAGGTGAAAGCAGAATATGGATATATTACTTACAGCCCATTTTGACCAGAATGGAAAAACATATTCCTTGATCTTCCCATTTTGCCTTCCCTCTACCTGTCCTTTTTACTTCATCACCCCAACAGAAGATCCACAGTGAAAGAGACCCCAGCAGCAGGATTTGAGTGGTCTTTGCTTATGTAGCTGTGGCAGGACACCTCTATTGGACTGAAGTGCGTTCTGAGCTTTTCAAGCGGAGAAAGAATCTGATAATTTCCAAGGGTTATTCATTTCTATTATGCTTTCACATTTAGATCCCTTCTTCTGAGTTCTTATTGGCTGCAACTAAAAGGAACAGAGAAAGGAAAACTAAGAGGTAGCTGGGGATGCAGCTAGTATATACAACATGTAGTTGATATAATACAATGCAATGGCTGGAAGTTGAAGCTAGACAAATTGAGAGTGGAAATAAGGTGGACATTTTTAACTGTGAGAATAATTAACCATTGGAACAACTTATCACTGACAATTTTTATATCAAGATTTGGATGTTTTTCTAAAAGTTCTGCTCTAGGAATTATTTTGAGGAAGTCTGTGGCCTTTGTTATACAGGACATCAGACTAGATGGTCACAATGGCCCCTTCTGGCCTTGGAATCTATGCCCTGGTCTACACTAGGACTTTAGGTCAAATTTAGCAGCGTTAAATCGATGTAAACCTGCACCCGTCCACACGATGAAGCCCTTTATTTCGACTTAAAGGGCTCTTAAAATCGATTCCCTTACTCCACCCCTGACAAGTGGATTAGCGCTTGAATCGGCCTTGCTGGCTCGAATTTGGAGTACTGTGGACACAATTCGACGGTATTGGCCTCCGGGAGCTATCCCAGAGTACTCCATTGTGACCGCTCTGGACAGCACTCTCAACTCAGATGCACTGGCCAGGAAGACAGGAAAAGAACCGCAAACTTTTGAATCTCATTTCCTGTTTGGCCAGCGTGGCAAGCTGCAGGTGACCATGCAGAGCTCATCAGCACAGGTGACCATGATGGAGTCCCAGAATCGCAAAAGAGTTCCAGCATGGACCGAACAGGAGGTACGGGATCTGATCACTGTTTGGGGAGAGGAATCCGTGCTATCAGAACTCCGTTCCAGTTTTCGACATGCCAAAACCTTTGTCAAAATCTCCCAGGGCATGAAGGACAGAGGCCAAAACAGGGACCCGAAGCAGTGCCGCGTGAAACTTAAGGAGCTGAGGCAAGCCTACCAGAAAACCAGAGAGGCGAATGGCCGCTCCGGGTCAGAGCCCCAAACATGCCGCTTCTATGATGAGCTGCATGCCATTTTAGGGGGTTCAGCCACCACTACCCCAGCCGTGTTGTTTGACTCCTTCAATGGAGATGGAAGCAACACGGAAGCAGGTTTTGGGGACGAAGAAGATGATGATGATGATGAGGTTGTAGATAGCTCACAGCAAGCAAGTGGAAAAACCGGTTTTCCCGACAGCCAGGAACTGTTTCTCACCCTGGACCTGGAGCCAGTACCCCCTGAACCCACCCAAAGCTGCTTCCTGGACCCGGCAGGCAGAGAAGGGACCTCCGGTGAGTGTACCTTTTAAAATACTATACATGGTTTAAAAGCAAGCATGTGAAAGGATTACTTTGCCCTGGCATTCGCGGCTCTCCTGGATGTACTCCCAAAGCCTTTGCAAAAGGTTTCTGGGGAGGGCAGCCTTATTGCGTCCTTCATGGTAGGACACTTTACCACTCCAGGCCAGTAACACGTACTCGGGAATCATTGTAGAACAAAGCATTGCAGTGTATGTTTGCTGGCGTTCAAACAACATCCGTTCTTTATCTCTCTGTGTTATCCTCAGGAGAGTGAGATATAATTCATGGTCACCTGGTTGAAATAGAGTGCTTTTCTTCAGGGGACACTCAGAGGAGCCCGTTCCTGCTGGGCTGTTTGCCTGTGGCTAAACAGAAATGTTCCCCGCTGTTAGCCACGGGGAGGGGGAAGGGTTGAGGGGGTAGCCACGCGGTGCGGGGAAGCAAAATGCGACCTTGTAACGAAAGCACGTGCTATGTATGTAATGTAACAGCAAGGCTTACCCTGAAAGAGTGTAGCCACTGTTTTATAAAATGTGTCTTTTTAAATACCACTGTCCCTTTTTTTTTCTCCACCAGCTGCATGTGTTTAAATGATCACAGGATCTTCTCCTTCCCAGAGGCTAGTGAAGCTTAGAAAGAAAAAAAAAACGCACTCGCGATGAAATGTTCTCCGAGCTCATGCTGTCCTCCCGCACTGACAGAGCACAGACGAATGCGTGGAGGCAAATAATGTCAGAGTGCAGGAAAGCACAAAATGACTGGGAGGAGAGGTGGCGGGCTGAAGAGAGTAAGTGGCGGGCTGAAGACACGGCTGAAGCTCAAATGTGGCGGCAGCGTGATGAGAGGAGGCAGGATTCAATGCTGAGGCTGCTGGAGGACCAAACCAGTATGCTCCAGTGTATGGTTGAGCTGCAGCAAAGGCAGCTGGAGCACAGACTGCCACTACAGCCCCTGTGTAACCAACCACCCTCCTCCCCAAGTTCCATAGCCTCCACACCCAGACACCCAAGAACGCGGTGGGGGGGCCACCGGCCAACCAGCCACTCCGCCACAGAGGATTGCCCAAAAAAAAAAAAGGCTGGCATTCAATAAATTTTAAAGTTGTAAACTTTTAGTGTGCTGTGTGGCCTTGTCCATCCCTCCTCCACCACCTCTCCTGGGCTACCTTGGTAGTCATCCCCCTATTTGTGTGATGAATGAATAAAGAATGCATGAATGTGAAGCAACAATGACTTTATTGCCTCTGCAAGCGGTGATCAAAGGGAGGAGGGGAGGATGGCTAGCTTACAGGGAAGTAGAGTGAACCAAGGGGCGGGGGGTTTCATCAAGGAGAAACAAACAGAACTTTCACACCATAGCCTGGCCAGTCATGAAACTGGTTTTCAAAGCTTCTCTGATGCGTACCGCGCCCTCCCGTGCTCTTCTAACCGCCCTGGTGTCTGGCTGCGCGTAACCAGCAGCCAGGCGATTTGCCTCAACCTCCCACCCCGCCATAAACGTCTCCCCCTTACTCTCACAGATATTGTGGAGCACACAGCAAGCAGTAATAACAGTGGGAATATTGGTTTTGCTGAGGTCTAAGCGAGTCAGTAAACTGCACCAGCGCGCCTTTAAACGTCCAAATACACATTCTACCACCATTCTGCGCTTGCTCAGCCTGTAGTTGAACAGCTCCTGACTACTGTCCAGGCTGCCTGTGTACGGCTTCATGAGCCATGGCATTAAGGGGTAGGCTGGGTCCCCAAGGATACATATAGGCATTTCAACATCCCTAATAGTTATTTTCTGGTCTGGGAATAAAGTCCCTTCCTGCAGCTTTTGAAATAGACCAGAGTTCCTGAAGATGCGAGCATCATGTACCTTTCCCGGCCATCCCACGTTGATGTTGGTGAAACGTCCTTGTGATCCACCAGAGCTTGCAGCACTATTGAAAAGTACCCCTTGCGGTATATGTACTCGGCAGCTTGGTGCTCCGGTGCCAAGATAGGGATATGGGTTCCGTCTATGGCCCCACCACAGTTAGGGAATCCCATTGCAGCAAAGCCATCCACTATGACCTGCACATTTCCCAGGGTCACTACCCTTGATATCAGCAGATCTTTGATTGCGTGGGCTACTTGCATCACAGCAGCCCCCACAGTAGATTTACCCACTCCAAATTGATTCCCAACTGACCGAATCTGGCGTTGCAAGCTTCCACAGAGCTACCGCCACTCGCTTCTCAACTGTGAGGGCTGCTCTCATCTTAGTATTCATGTGCTTCAGGGCAGGGGAAAGCAAGTCACCAAGTTCCATGAAAGTGCCCTTACGCATGCGAAAGTTTCGCAGCCACTGGGAATCATCCCAGACCTGCAACACTATCCGGTCCCACCAGTCTGTGCTTGTTTCCCGAGCCCAGAATCGGCGTTCCACAGCATGAACCTGCCCCATTAGCACCATGATGCATGCATTGGCAGGGCCCATGCTTTCAGAGAAATCTGTGTCCATGTCCTGATCACTCACGTGACCGCGCTGACGTCGCCTCCTCGCCCGGTATCGCTTTGCCAGGTTCCGGTGCTGCACATACTGCTGGATAATGCGTGTGGTTTTTAATGTGCTCCTAATTGCCAAAGTGAGCTGAGCGGTCTCCATTCTTGCCTTGGTATGGCGTCCGCACAGAAAAAAGGCGCGGAACGATTGTCTGCCGTTGCTCTGACAGAGGGAGGGGCGACTGACGACATGGCTTACAGGGTTGGCTTCAGGGAGCTAAAATCAACAAAGGGGGTGGCTTTATATCAAGCAGTATTTCAGGCAGGACTTCACGGAGGGTTCCAATAAGAAATGGTGCACTTAAGTTATTGTTCTTATTGGAACAAGGAGGTTAGTCTGGCCTCTGATTGATACATGGCTAGATTTACCTCGCTGTACCTTCCCTGTGAGTGACTGCAGTGTGACCTAGAGGAATGAGTCCCCTAGACGGGGGAGGAGGCAAATGTGTACAAAACAAATCTGGTCTATTTCTTGTTTTGATCCACTCCATCTATCTTTTACATCTTTGGCTGGCAGCAGACGGTGCAGAAGGACTGCATGCCATCCACATCTCATGGCTGCTCGGCAGAAGATGGTGCAATAGGACTGCTAGCAATCCGTATCACCTGCCTGCTCACCATAAGACGGTTCAATAGGACTGACTGCAGGACTAAAGAGAATGACCTGGTCAAGTCACTCCAAATTTAGTCCCTGCGCTCATGTCTGCCCAGGCGCTCGTGGCCGACGTGGCCAGGAGCACCTCGGACATGACGATGACGGCTACCAGTCGTACTGTACCATCTGCTGCCACAAGGCAAGGGGTTGCTGCTACTGTGTAGCAATGCAGTACCGCGTCTGCCAGCACCCAGGAGAGATATGGTGACTGTTACCTGAGCGGGCTCCATGCTTGCCGTGGTATGGCGTCTGCACAGGTAACTCAGGAAAAAAGGCGCGAAACAATTGTCTGCCCTTGCTTTCACGGAGGGAGGGAACAGGGGCCTGATAATATGTACCCAGAACCGCCCGCGACAATGTTTTAGCCCCATCAAAGTGCTCCATTGTGACTGCTCTGGACAGCACTCTCAACTCAGATGCACGACTGTTTGCCGTTGCTCTGACGCAGGGAGGGGCGACTGAGGACACGGGTTACAGGGTTGGCTTCAGGGAGCTAAAATCAACAAAGGGGGTGGCTTTACATCAAGGAGTATTTCAGGCAGGACTTCACGGAGGGTTCCAATAAGAAATGGTGCACCTAAGTTATTGTTCTTATTGGAACAAGGAGGTTAGCCTGGCCTCTGATTGACATATGGCTAGATTTACCTCACTGCACCTTCTCTGTGAGTGACTACAGTGTGACCTAGAGGAATGAGTCCCCTAGACAGAGGAGGGGGGGAAGCAAATGAGTACAAAACAAATCTGGTCTATTTCTTGTTTTGATCCACTCCATCTATCTTTTACATCTTTGGCTGGCAGCAGACGGTGCAGAAGGACTGCATGCCATCCACATCTCATGGCTGCTCAGCAGAAGATGGTACAGTACGACTGCTAGCCATCCTCATCTCTTGCCTGCCCGGCAGAAGATGGTACAATACGACTGCTAGCCATCCTCATCTCTTGCCTGCCCGGCAGAAGATGGTACAGTATGACTGCTAGCAATCCGTATCGCCTGCCTGCTCACCATAAGACGGTTCAATAGGACTGACTGCAGGACTAAAGAGAATGACCTGGTCAAGTCACTCCAAATTTAGTCCCTGCGCCCATGTCTGCCCAGGAGCACCTCGGACACGACGATGACAGCTACCAGTCATATTGCACTGTCTGCTGCCAGAAGGCAATGGGTTGCTGCTACTGTGTAGCAATGCCGTACCGAGTCTGCCAGCACCCAGGAGACATACGGTGACAGTTACCTGAGCGGGCTCCATGCTTGCCGTGGTATGGCGTCTGCACAGGTAACTCAGGAAAAAAGGCGCGAAACGATTGTCTGCCCTTGCTTTCACGGAGGGAGGGAGGGAACGGGGCCTGATAATATGTACCCAGAACCACCCACAACAATGTTTTAGCCCCATCAGGCATTGGGATCTCAACCCAGAATTCCAATGGGCAGCGGAGACTACGGGAACTGTGGGATAGCTACCCACAGTGCAACACTCTGGAAGTCGACGCTTGCCTCGGTACTATGGAAGCACTCCGCTGAGTTAATGCACTTAATGCACTTAGAGCATTTTCTGTGGGGACACACACACTCGAATATATAAAACCGATTTATAAAAAAACAACTTCTATAAATTCGACCTTATTCCGTAGTGTAGACATACCCTATGAATCCTCAGCTGGCGTACATCAGCATTGCCCTACTGAACTCACTGGAGCTAGTTTATACCACTGACAAGTTGTTCTGTAAGCCTCATATTTTAACATGGACAGGAGACATCTGTAAGTGAGAAACAGACTTAGCAGTATTTGTTTGCAGAAATGGAACCCCTGGTTGTGTATATCATGCTCACACACACACTGGTACCATACAAATGCTTTTCTTATGACTTTTTCTACTTACTGTAGCAGTTTGTCACTCTATGTCCACCTCAAAGATTAGATTTCTTCCTCTTTCAGTTGTTAAAGTAATGCATTGGGAAGAAGATAGTGATTGCAAAATAACATTCTATTCATTTACTTTCAGAACGGATTACAAAATCAAGCCAGATGTGCAATTTACTAACTCTATAAGCTTTCAGTTCCATAAACTTTACTGTTAAAAATAAGCCTTTGTTGGACGAAAGTAAACTGGCCAATATAACCTGGTTTCGTGGGCACTAATTTGGGATACCCAGCGTGACTCACTAATACCTTTGTACTGGTGAGTAAAGAGTGATCCCAAGTTTACACTAAGAAAATCTTGATACCACTTCATATTCATGTATTCTCTATTTGGATGATGGCCATTATAGCAAAACATTTACAAACACCGATGACCAAATTATCAAGGCCTTGAGCAATTAGTAAACTATGCAAAATACAGGTGTGAAACTCAGCACTTCTGTACACAAGTGGGTACTTGCATGTGCAGATCAGGTTACTGCATATGCACTTCCCATTTCCCTCCACAATTACCCAAATTTCCACTCCAAAGTTTAGTACATGCAACAGGTGCATGTGCATTAGCCCCATCTCTTTGAAAACAGAACCATTTAGCCTTGCAATTCCATTGTTGCTTGGATGGGAAGTGGATAATTACTCATCTATGTTACAGATAGGCAAGTTGAGGCACTGGCCACACAGATTCAGTGGCGGAGGTAGAATTAAAATCTAGTAGCCTTGACATGCACTGTTCTGCTCTCGTAGTTACGGATCAGATCCAGCTCAAAGAAAACAGAAAGATTCCCAATGAATTCCAGAGGTTAAATTGGGCCAGGTCAAATATTTAGTGCTTATTGTCCTTTGAGTACAAGTTGGTGCTTTTCACTGGAGGGATGTATTTTAAAAATACAATGTTTGCAAATAACACGATTGATAGTTCAGAGGATCTGTTGTCATTTAAAAGAGATATTTTGCAGAAGTGAACTAGCAATTGAAACAGCAAAGAAGGGGATTCAGGTTGGCTTTGTAGTTCAGTGACATTCTTTGCTGTATGTAATGATGGGTTTGCAGCTTTTGTAGCACTCAGTTAACATTTATTCAATGCAGACGCACTCTGCTCAGGTGGGGCAATATGTTTTATTGCAGTTCATAAAAAAGCAATAAAAGACTTTAAAACCATCAGGCTGATCTTAAATGCATGAACCTAATAATCAGTATGATAAGCTATCATTTACATGAATAGGAAATTGAATGGGGATTTCATTTCCTAAGCCTTTGTTGCTCCTATTGAATTGAGTTGATGGTGCTATTCAGGAAAGCCAGCATGGTGTCTTGTTTACAAGAGAAGTTTGCAAAACAAAGAGAGTCATGGTCAAAACTCAATTCCATATATTTGCATGGGAGGCCCCTGGAGAAAAATGTATCCTGAAACGCCCTAATGGAATGGTTCACTTGGAAGTGATAAGTTGACAAAGAATGATCTCAGTGCTTACCAGACCTGTGGAGGGCAAGGAAAGAGGAAACTGGTCTTAAACTGAGTAGGCCTGATCAAACTTTCCTTGCAGGGGCAAAACTACCACTGACTGGGCTTAGTACTTCTATCAAAGTGCTGCTTGCCATAAGAAGGTGTTGGTGCACATTGGCCAAGATCAGCATTGGAGTAATCAGGCACAACTCCCATTGATTTCAGTGGGAATTGAAGGTTCTCTATACCTTCCCTACAGACAGACTATGCACTTCAAGTACACAATAAATCAGCTGAGCAGATCTCACAGCTGCACAGATTTTCATTTTTCCTTGTGAATGCAGACTATGGAGTCACTCTTCTGGATTTATACTAGTACAACTGAAAGCATAGTTGGGCTCAATGCTTTTAAAGCAGCCTTTGCCATGCCTAAGACTTTTCACAGCTCATTTGCTAAATTACAGATTATAAAAATAAGTAACTGCAATTGTGGGGCTGTGTTAATTTTAGAAGCTTAAACATCAGTCAGTAATGACTGCTTTCCATTGGTCTACGGCAAATGACTTTATGGTGCATGGAGGAGATTTATCCACATGCGTATGTTAAAAACTCCTGGGAATCTTCTCACATAGAAAGAAGAGAAGAGGCCTAACACAGAAACTAAATACATTCAAAACACTGCTGTCATTCATGCTGTAACAGAAATGCCACCCAGTAAGAAAAGGCTTTTACAACTCCTAAAGGAGATAAGAAACACCGGCCAGCATAGCAATAAGAAACTGCTTTTGGAAGTGCAGAATTTCCCAACCTGACAATCAATACAGGTTCTGGAAATGCCACAGAACATAACTGTTTCCTTACTAAGGAAATGACAGTTTAGGCATTGACTATAAATGCGATTGCAAAGAAGGATGGGTAGTTTGGAAAATCCTTTTCCAAAGTCAAAAGAATTTAAAGCTAAATTAGGCCCTGACACACACAAATTCCACTGGCTTCAAGAGTTTGCCTCATGTGAGCAACTGCTCACCCATGAGAGTAAGGGGTTCACAATCTGAGACCAAGTTTCCTCTGCAGAATGTTTATTTCTGATTATATGTAAGGAATTAAAAAAAATATAACTCCCAGCTCAGGTTTCAAATCTGAGGTTGATTTTTGAAAAGAAGATAAACAGGAAAAAAACCCTTAAATCAAGCAAATCTGATATGGAGTCAGAGAGAGACAATAAAAGTCATCCCCATTTTTACTGTCAGGTTTCAGAGTAGTGTCACACAGTAAGCTAAGGGTGAGCAAACCAGTTTTCTCCATCGCTAGCTATGGTTCGGGCACATTTTAAGATAATTTGAGGAGGGAAATAGAACACAGGACAAGACTACGTAAACCTATCTTTCTAACAGGTCATGCAAACTATTTCATACAATAGCATCACCTCTCTTCATCTGTGAAACACACCTGTGAAGTAAAACTGAAGAGAATTCTTGGTCCTTCAGTGTTATCATCAGAATATCATTTGCCCATTTGTTTGTAACAATGCCTCACCTCTGGTGGGGAAGACCAACAAAAGGCTCTCCCCTGAGCTGAGAGCAGGAGGTAATAACACAAGAATTTGGCAGGCATCCTCTCTAGGAGACTCCGTATCAATCATGTTGCTGACACACCAAGCCCCCAGCAAAGAGATCTCAAGTTGAGAGCTTTCTGGGCTACCCGAGGCAATGGTGGGCCTTGCTGAAACAGAGAAGTGCACGAACCTTTACCTCGAATCAACTACCTATTTCCTGCTATGCTCCAGTCCTTACATATGTCATTGCTACCTCAGTTTGAGAGCCAAGTGCATTTTATTAAAACACAACATAGCAAGTAATGGAAAATGGCATAGAAAGGAAAAATCTTTGTGGTTAATTTCCCCCTGCTCTGTATTGTCCTTGTCATTCAAGCCTTCACTTTAATAAGTTAGTAGACGAGATTGAGCTACTGTTGCCAGAGTTGCCACTTACTGTGTAACCTTGGACATGTCACCTAAAAGTGAACTACAAAGGAAAAACAATAAAAATTGTTTGTTTCTGCTCTTAGGATGTGCCAAGAGTTTGGGTTTTTTTCCAAAAGAAAACATCCAACATGTTTTCTGCTCATGTTTTACAATAGAAAGCTCAGAGGAAGTGGAGATTCAAGGGCTTGGAATTTCCAGAGGACACTCGATTGCTGAGAATGGCCATGGAAAACTGCAGTTTATCCTCCAGAGTGAGATGACTTATCTTAACCTGACTGCTCTGGTTAAGCAAGTTCAATAAAGCCTCCTGTGTCTGCCTCTAGATAGGATCAGCTGTTAAAATGTAAGACAGAAAAGTAATTTGGTTTGCTTACTCTGCTCCTGTCATATCTGTCAGTTTAATCAGTTCATTAACAATGTGATGACCTGCTTAGGCCTCTAGTCCCTAGAGGGTGTGCAAGATTAGTAGCTACTTTATTGGGGGGAAGAAGGTGCTACTAAATGGTCCTAAGAATTAAATTTCTCCTCTAGTCTTAGGTGAGAAATATGGGTTAGCAAATACCCATCTAATTCTCTCCTTTCTTCACAGATGCTGAAGTAAAGTCATAAGCTTTGAGTAATGACTCCATCTCCATAAGCTTTGAGTAACGACTTAGTTCACTCAGAAGGCTATGATCTCTGCCTCCTACACTGGTTGATATAAAAGCAAGTGGGGAAGAAGCTTTGCTTGAAGTTGTTGCCATCTTAGAGGGCATGTTCAAGGCTCACTGCAGTCTACATAAGTGATTTCTTATCTTTAAGAATAGCCTATCAGCCAAGGTGGGCTGATGAGCAGCCATGCACTCCAATCTTGCTGGATCTGCAGTTCCAAGAATAGCCTTCATGCCATGTGCTAGGAAACAGATTGTATCATCCTCCTGCAAGAAATTCAGTTTAATTTTTGTTGAAAAATGTCTAAATGTAAGAGGTTAAACTCCTTGTTTTATAGATCTAGGCTTCATGAGCTGTATTCCTGCATGTAGGTAGAGAAATAACTCTAAACAGGTAGTGTAACTATTTTGAGTTAATATAGAAAGATATATGTATCATCAGACTCTACATGGGGTATGTACCAGGATTAGTTCAGCTCTCCAATGTCAGGTTATAGTCAAGCCTTAGCTTCCTCTCACCTTTGGGTAGCTGGGCTTCAGCGAGTTGGTGATTTGGTGCTTACCCCGCCCACCAAACGAATAAGAATCTGGCGCAAATAAAAATCTAAGTCAAAATCCAAATGAAACCGCAAAGTCCTTCGAACCTTTTCCTTTTGCTGGGTCACAGTCCTCCTTTGAAGGTCTGTCCATCTTCTCACCTCTCCAAGGTGTAACAATATCTTTTCCACATCCTGCCCCCTTGGTTGTAGAGATATTTGCACCACTAGGTGGCACTGTGGAGAGCTATGGCCCTTCCATTACTCCAGGATCCAGCCTTGGAACTTGAAAATCCTGGTCAGATGTCTGTCCTCAAACTCCAAACTATACGGTTTCCCAGGGTCACATGCTAGGACACCTTGCTTTTAAGTCTCCTAGGCCTTCTCCCGTCTTCTTCTTTGGGCCATCTTAGAGTTTGCCAGGTTCTCCCTACTCTTTCTGAGTTTCTCACTATTCTGAGCCAGAGGCAGCTTTTATATAGCTTGACATTTTCTCCAAGCAGGACTCGCTTCCAATCTGTAGTCACATGGCCTTCCAAGGACTACAATTTCCAGAAAACCAGTTTTTAAGAGGCTGGTACTTGGAACCTGCATGTGCTAGACCCAGCCCTGCCCTTAAAGGGACAGCACACAATGTGACAGTGAGCCAGCCAGGAGTAGAAATTGGTAACTTCTGCTTTGTAGTTACCATACATCTGAATTTTCCCAGACAAAGCCTCTATTTTGAGTTTCATTTCTGTTTGGGGAGGATTTTAAAAATAACAGGAAATGTCCTAGGTTTTTGTAGAGCATACAAGCTGCAGTTCAGAAAGAACCCTGATTGGTCCACTTCCTGATTGGTCGCTCCCCTACATCTGCAGCTGATTGGTTCATTCCCCTGCAAGCCACATCTCCTGGATCCCGCCCACACAGGCTCCATCTCCCAGCCCTGGGGAAGGGGTTCCACAGGGAGTCGCTGACTTATGGCTGTCACTGCGTCCTGGGCTTTGTGCCAGCCACCCTGCCACCGTGATGGGGAGCCACATTTCCCCCCTACCTCCATTGTGTACTCCTGCTTCTGATACCCCCTCCAGCACCCCAACTGTGCCCCCCTCCTGCTTCTCTCCTCCCCACCCCCAGCAGTGTTCTCTTTTTGGGAACCTGAAATATGGTAACCCTACCTTTCAGCAGCACTCAAGCAAGCTAAGAAAGAGCTGTTGGTCAGCAATGTCCAATCCAGTGAATAACCTATGGACTCTTGCCTCAGAACAAGCATCTAACCTCTATTGGTCTTTCCTTCCACAAACTCCCAAGGGATCAGTTATATCTTAGAAAAATGGGAGTGAATGCTATTCATTACAGAAGGAGTTGGCACTAACATTTGCCATTATTGGACTGAAGAAGCTTCTGAAAGCTCAGAAAAGAAAAACTGAAATGATATATCCATAATAAACAAATCCTTGAATGATTGAAGCATCTTATTTCTTGCTAGGGTTATAAAAAATTAGCACCATCAGCTGCTTCAAACCTTAAAGAGTAGGACTCCTATATAGAGCTGTGTGAATTACTGATTTTTCAGTTTCGTGGCTACACTAAGAAACCAGGGGGGAAAAAATCGACTTATTTATACTGGTATTGTTAACTCTCATGATATTTGGTTTTCTTCTTAAAGTCCCAGATCCTGGAGTCATAGGATTATAGGAGAAACTCAGCTTTCTTTAAAAAAAAAAAAAGTTAATTTCTAGATCCCCATGGTTGTAGAGAAAAGCTTGAAAATGTGACCCCCTAAAGACTCAAAAGACAAGTAAAAGGCACCCATTTTTTAAAAAATATTATCTATTTTTAAGCCCCTCTCATGATTTTTTGGGCCTGACTTGTGGTTTCTGAAAGCTTTTAGTTGGCATGACTGCAGTATTCTCCAGTGAAAGGTGGGGAAAAGAACAAGTGGCCTGTGTTAAATAGTCACATTGTTCTAGTATGTCCACAACATATCAAAGTTCAGATATTTGAAAATTAATCTTGCTACTCCAGCAGATAGAAGAAAATACCTAACAGGAGGGCATCTTATCTTGATGCAATATTCTGTGAATGTGGACAACTCATTTCTTATTCAAAAAAAGCCCCCTCCTGCCATGGGAGCACTAAAGCCGTATGTAACATTGCTCTTCTGGCTGGTATGGATCAAGCATAGCAGAATTGCAAAAACGTTTCAGAACTGTTATGTTCAATCCATGCCAGCCAGGCAAACTATGAACTGATGGAGTGCTTGTATAGAAAGCCTAAAGGAAAAGGTGTGACTACAATATTCTAAATCAGCTTCCTTCCTTGAGTAAAGGCAGTAGAGGAGGAGAATCGGCCTGTCACACTTTGAACTGTGTGGTTCATATCCCATTCTTGGTAAAACTCCCTAGCTGTAGAATAAATTAATTTTACTGTAAAAATATAGAGATAATATGGAAAAATCAGAACTCAAGGTATACCTTTAACATAACTAACGTAAAGCAATTCAAGAACTTTCTCACTAAAGGTAAGATTAAATTTTAGTGCTTCTTCCTACTAGAACATGCTGCAACAAAAACTGGAGATGGAGTAAACTATGGATCTCTATCAGAAATACACCTATGGCTGTGCCATTAGCTGCCAGTTACTGAAATCTGCCTTGAACTTCTTTCCTCCAAAGCATGATGACAGGTTTCAGAGTAGCAGCCGTGTTAGTCTGTATCTGCAAAAAGAAAAGGAGGACTTGTGGCACCTTAGAGACTAACCAATTTATTTGAGCATAAGCTTTCGTGAGCTACAGCTCACTTCATCGGATGCATCCGATGAATTGAGCTGTAGCTCACGAAAGCTTATGCTCAAATAAATTGGTTAGTCTCTAAGGTGCCACAAGTCCTCCTTTTCTTTTTCCTCCAAAGAGTATCTTGACCAGACATAAATGAATCAGATTATTTCAAAGTAATTTTGCCACTTGTCATTGCTGATCAAACCACTGTGCTGAAATTGCAGGCATGCATACATGGTTCTTGGAGTGCATCTAGTCACTTAACATTATGTTGAAGTATAAGCAGATGCTGTAAGCAAGACCTGATTTCACAAAGTACAGGTCAAAAGTGTCTTTTGGAAACAGCCACATGAGTAACTCATTAGAAACAACTGAATTACTTTGGATGTACAGCAGTGTAAATAAGAACTTGGTTCTCTATGGGTAGGTTAAACCAAGGCAGAGAGGGAAAATGTCACTAAAAGTATGATGTCATTTATCACCCAGCACAATAAACTGCAGCATGTGATTCTATGTTTATTAATTTAATGGGAATAGATCCTAAAACAAATAATTACTAGTTCAACTTATCCAATGATTACTAGTCAATTTGTAGTTGGTTATAACACTAACATTTATTTCATGTAATATTAGTCACAAATACACTTAAAATGATACTAATAAGCATCTTAAGTTGATAGTGTTTAAAAAAATCTCCACTGGACTTTCATCCTTAAGGTTCTTCCACAGTCATCCACTGCTGTAGCCTAGGTTTATTGGGATTATGTTCTATCAACCAATCAGCAAACCAAATCTACAGGATGAAAAGAACATCTTCTATAACTATATAAAGAAAACATGAAAAACCATTTCACTTCCATAAAAACTGACCCTTTTTATTAAAGACACTATCTTGATACAGACACTACTAAACACAACACACCCTTTGTTTGAGACACTATTAAAGTATGCAAAACTGTACAGCCCTGTTTATAGTAAGCCATAAACTCTATTTACCAAGTTTGCCTTTTTAATCTATTCATACTACATATTGCTCTTCAGTCTTGAGCTGCTTAAAATGAATTTTAGACTTTTCATGTCAGGGACTTTCTCTGTATAAGTGTTTGTACAGGGGCATTTTAGCCCTACCTCAGTACAAATAATAAGTATGAGGATTCTATTTTGAAAATAGAATATGCACTCAAATGCTTACAGAAAAGTATTATTAAATTATGTCAGTTCTATCAACGCTGCCAGCTACTTCAACACATTGAGCCCTTCATACAAAGTCAGTGTCACAACTTTCCACACCGCAATCATGTTTGAGTACCTTACAGTAACCCTTACAGGCAGGAAATGGACCCCTTGAGAAGTCAACAAATGTGATGTTCTGGTACTTTTTGAAAACGCAACACATCGTGTAAATTTTCTAGCAAACTGTAATGGTATCTAAGCACAGATGTGAAAGGCAGGAATGCCTGAGTTCTAATTCCATTTGCTAATGACTCACTCTGGCCTTAGGCAAATTACTTACCCTCTCTGCCTTGATTTCTCCATTTGTAAAATGGAGTTTATCACACATACTTGCATACTTCATAGGGCTATTGAACACTAATTAGTGGATGTCAAGTGTTAAGTACTAGTAAATTGCTTACAGTACTGTGAAGGGAGAGGAGAATTGATAGAGTAGTAGAAGGGAAATGGAAGCAGGGATTAGTATCAGATATGAATACAATGCTTTGACAAGGGTTACAGACAGGTAGACTTTAAATAAAATAATCCTAGGAGGTTACAGGGAAGAATCTAAGGGACTAGGGCATTGAGCAGATCTGAACACTAAACACAAAACAGTTGAATTCATACACAGTGACAAAAAGTGGTGCAACTGGGAGGAAGAGGTTATAGGTTACTGCATTTTAGAGAAATGATTAAAACAATAAGAATAAGTATTTCAGCAGAGAGAGTCAAGGCAAAGAGAACAGTGATAGCAAATGTACAGACAAGATGATGTAGGAGTAAAAAGTTAGCATAGTTAAGGGGCAAGGAAGACTTCTAAATTTTTCAGCTTCGGAGAAAATTAAACTTTTTATGTCCTGCACCAACGTTCATACAGTCATATGGGAGTCTTTCTATTCACTTCAATGGGCTTTGGATAAGACGCTTATTTAAGGAGATTAATGATGACAGAAGGTCAAGAGGTTTAGTCAGTGACGTGGGCCTTTATACCGAATTCATTGCAGCAGTATAGATGACTGGAAAGGGGTCATAAGAAAACAGTTGGACACCTGTAGATGGTTTCATTGGAGAACTACTCAGGGGTCAAAGTTTATGTTAACTAGGGTGAACGTGATCACATGACCAAGAGAGTCCCAACCTAAGATAAGCAGTTAATTTGATATTACTAATTGTAGCACATATAGCAGAAGTTAAAATACAGAAATCTTTTTTTGAGGGATCCTGCAGGCATATATATATATAATTTTTTTTTGTCTAAAAAGCTGCCAGAGCTTCACTGTATTAGCAAACTGTCACAAAGCATTTAATCTTACTCATGCCTACTGGTACCCAGTACTGGTTTCTCCCAGCTAAACTAGGTAGAGAGGCAGATATTTGACATCAGTGTACCTTAGCTGGCCCTTGATTTCTACGAAGAGAGGTAAAGCAGCTTTCCGTGAAATATTATCAGGAGCCATGAACGTCACCATAAAGCAAACATAATACAAGGGAAGAATTTTGTACAACAGAGTACAAACCAATGGATCTGCTGGTTTCTGCTTACAAAGCTCGGTGAGCCCAGCTAGTAGTGTAGGATTGACATAGAGGTTCAGGTAATCCTTTGCAGCTTGTCCAACTGGAATTGGCTCAATAATCACTGGAAAGAATAGCCATGTGAGTTGAATTATTGCAAAGCAATTTGCTTATAATGTTAAAAAATTACTTTCCTTCAAATGTTTAATATACCGTGGTTATATTTTCCTTGTAATTGATAATACTTAACCCTTTGTATGGCTTCTCTGCAAGCCATACACCATGACACAGAGCTACTGCGGTGTGTTGCCCCCAAAGCAATTCTAAGATGGATGGAGCTCCTGGATATTGTATCTTAGTGATCATACACTGGCAGTGGTTGGTCCAGGGGAAAAAAAGCACCCGTATAGATGATTGGGGGAGAGGAAGAAATAAGACAAATTGAGGACCCACCCATTTCACTGGATATTTATTGGGAGAGCCCATTGGGGGCTACTTCTTCAGTGCCCCACTACCGCTGTGGAGCTGGCTTGTCACCCTGGAGGACCTACATCAGATATTGCATTTTTATTGTGGGGCAAGGGACAGAGATAGAACGGTTTACATGGGATTCTGAAGAGGGAAAATGCATGATCTCCAGGGGAAGAAAGACTAACATTCATACTAAAGAAAGACCTGCGACAGGATTTGAGACAGGTTTTCAAGTGGTTTGAATTCTGTTTAAACATAGTTCCAACTAAAATGGTTTTAAACTCAGGACCACATGCTACTCCTATTTGGTTTTCTGGTGTAGTGGATAGGAAACTCCATGAGTATCTAATCACAGATTTTGCTTAGAATTACTCCTTTGAGGATTGTATCATCCTTCCCCTTAACCTATGGAACAAGCAAAGGGCTCTGTCCCAAAGCTCACAGGTGCCTTTGTCCACGCCAATTGGAACTTGGCTCCTGAACTGTACTGCCATGTGACCCTCCACCAGTGGGTGAGCATGAATCCCCTACCTCAGTCTCAGAAGAGGGAATTCAACCATTTCAGATCAACAGTAACTCCAGGGCAGATTTTCACTTGGAAAGCCGCTCTGCTCCCAGTGAAACATGCTGATACGAAGTAGCTCCACGGTTCCTCCCATTCCCTAAATTTGCCTGTCAATTTGCCAATTCAAATTCATAGAGGGGCATTTGCAGTATCTGTGGGGCAGAAGGGAAATTAATTCCCAACCACTGTGATTTGGGTAGCTCTTCAAATAGATTTTGCTATTTTCTGCTCCACATGGCATAGCAGCTCAGCCATAGTTTAGTTAGTCAATGAAAATGGGACCAAACTGTTCTAAAACATTTTTCAACCCCCCTTTACGAGCCTATGTTCTACACTGAATGTTTGGCTACAGACAGGTAGGAATAGGGCAGGAGCCATACACTCCTAAAGACGACTTGAAGTTTACAGGCAAATAAATGCTAACTCTGTACCTTCAGGAAACATGAACTGAATTTCTCTTTCTGCTGAGGAAAATCTGATACTGCCATGAACTGCATTCCTCAGATCATCTGTTCCATAGATTGCTCTTAAACTAAAAGCAATAGAGAAAAGCTTTCTCACTCAGATTGCAATAAATGAGGTCCAATAAACAAAATCTTTCCAGTTAACAAAATCTTTTGTTTCTTTTTTGTGCCATAATTTCAAAATGAAAAAGGTTAGCCCAAACCTTTATTAATTTTCTACAGTAAGGGTGAAATCCTCACCCTAGTGAAGTCAACCCTTCACTTCAGCGAGGCCAGAATTTGACCCTAAATCTATTTTTCAGTACGTTACCTGTCAGGGTGCGTTTCCTTAGCTCTTATACTATTTGATGGTCCAATCAACTCTTTCCAGTATGCGATAGCATGATGTCTGGCAAGAACTATAGCAACTAAAGGCCCAGAACTCATATATGCTGTTAAATTAGGAAAAAACATTTTGCCATATTGATCTGCATAAAAGTTGCTGCATTGCTCTGGGCTTAGTTGGAGCTTTCGTTTCTAAAAAACAAAGAAAAGGAAAAAGTAAGCTTCTATTTTAAGCATATATTGTATTAGTCATGGATGAACACCACCAAGATTTACATAAAAATGCTATATTGCATAATTTATATTTTCCAGCGCTTGTAATGAATTTATAACTCTCCAATTTCCTACATTAAGCTATTTATCAGCAGCCATTATGTCTTCTTTAAAATGTGCTGAAATGAGACAAAATGGTATTGTGGGATCTCATGTTTGTGTCTTGGTAGCTTCCACATAAAATCTGAGCAACGTACAAGTAAAACATTTTTTCTGACCGCCAACCCTGCAAGCTCAACTGGGCTCTGAAAGACAAGTTATATTCTTTCTTTCTGTCTCAAGTAATAATAAATATTCCACAAATGGAAGTGTCAATTTCTGTTGATGATGTACAACTGGGAAAATAATCCAGCTCACTCTCCCACAGCTGTATTGGTTCTGCAGTGCTTACAAGAGTAAAGAGCAGTAAAAACTTAATTTACTGACAAAAAGTAAGCAGACACAAATCAGAATACACACAAGATGTCATTTTAGTCAATTTTCTAACCATAAACATGCTATAGCATTTTTTAAATTGATGTTTGACCTAATGCATTATTCTAATTAGACTGTATTCAAGAAACTGAATGCATTATCAGTGGTCTGTGGTTTAGTTATTCAGCTCAGCAATACTATTTTGCACTTTTATGCAATCTTCTCTTCATCCTAGACCACTACCTATAGGACTGTTCGATTTTTCATTCAAAGTATATATATTTGTATATTCTCCAGAATAACTAACTAGCTTGCAAATAGCAAGGATTAAGGCAATTATCAGTGGCAGATTATTAGTGGGGACTGAGTAAGCATACAACATTCACTAAAGAAAGCAAGCAAAAGAAATTAAAGAAAAATTTGTGCTTTTTGAGCCCAGCCCTCTGACATTGGAGCACCTTCAGTTACTATTGACTTTAATGTTGAGGTCACTGGGTACCTCACAGGAAGCTTTAAGCACTCTATGTTACCAGGTCTCAGATTTTGTCTTTGTGAAATTTGATACATTACATGTAAAGCAAATAAAATGTTTTTTGGGGGGGGGGGGGGAACTTTTCTGATGTACTAAAAATGATACAGAAAATTATGATTTTGAAAAAAAAATGAAGGTAAAGTTTTCTAGTCCTTACTCCATTAAAGCTTCATGTACAATTCCATAGCAAATATACTATACTTGACACCTACTATTTTAGTAGCTGGAATTTAATGGGCTGAAAAGGAACATTTCAACTGAGATGAATACAAGGGTTTTACTTGTCTATCAAGCTGTTTCTGAGCAGCTCAACTTGCTCCACTTAGGTTTCTGAACTGCCACCTCTAAAAGACAAAAAGAAAAGGAGTACTTGTGGCACCTTAGAGACTAACCAATTTATTTGAGCATGAGCTTTCGTGAGCTACAGCTCACTTCATCGGAAAGCTCATGCTCAAATAAATTGGTTAGTCTCTAAGGTGCCACAAGTACTCCTTTTCTTTTTGCGAATACAGACTAACACGGCTGTTACTCTGAAACCTAAAATACAAAATAATTCAACACAGCTGTATAATGGTGACATCTAGTGGCCAGTTCCTAAAATCCAATGAACAGTAATTACTTTAATTACTTTAATTTACTGATGAAGTGAGCTGTAGCTCACGAAAGCTCATGCTCAAATAAATTGGTTAGTCTCTAAGGTGCTACAAGTACTCCTTTTCTTTTTGCGAATACAGACTAACACGGCTGTTACTCTGAAACCTACTTTAAGCCAGTGATACCCAACCTTTACAGCCTGAGAGATGCACATATTAATTCAGAGGTCAAGGGACCACAAGCCATACTTTGGGGTACATCTTTGCTCCACTTTGCTTCTTCTGCAGTGAAAAAGGAGCAAATGCACCCTACAAGTCTTCTACTGGGAATTCCTGCTGCTATAGAAGTGGCACTGCCAACTCTTATAGCTCCCTCCCCACAGCTCCTGGAACATCCTTGCTAGACATTTCCCTAGGCTCAGCCACAGCCAGTTGATCTTCTTTCCAACTCCCACTGGGCCTCCAATGGCCTGGCAGGGAAGCAGGCAATGGAAGAGCCTGAGCTACTCTCTCCTCTCTCTCTTGAGGGGCCAGGTGTTTGGCAGCTGTGGCAGTAAAGAGATAAACACTGCTCAGAATGCTCTGGGTTCACATCAGAGCTGCTCCTGAGGCTGCAAGGGAAGGTGGTGCCTCCACTTCCATCTTGAAGTGACAGGGCTAATTCACTTCTGTTCTATAATGAGAGAGAGTTTAAGAACTGCAGTGACTGGGAAACCAATTGCAAATCAATGACTTGCAATGAACTTAGCAAATGCACACAGCAGAAAAGACTTGGTGGGGTTCTGCTGTATTCTTAGAAAAGTGATTCAGTTTAAAATTTTAAATTGTTGCTTGACATTTGCATGTATCTGCTCCCTATATGTTGTCAAAGTCCCGGGTACAGAGTTTATTGACAAAATCAATGTTTTCCCTGCTGCCAGCAATGCAGAGTCAATGTTTCTATGGAAGCTGCATTCTGTTCCGCCTCTTGCAGCAGCAGCAGAATTACCAGCTCATTTGTACGAATAGAATCTTTCCTTCTGGTGATGGTGGCTGTTGATAATATAAAGTATCTGAAAATCAATTAGTATTCTATGTTTTATTTACAGTGCTGGCAGTTAGAAAAATCTTGTTCTGACTTGTAAACAGTGGTGCTGAAACTATGAGTGCTGGGGGTACTGCCGCACCCCGGTCTTGAAGTAGTAATAAACACCAAATACATGGTTTCTATAGTTTTCATGATCAGCATAAAAATTGTTCCAGCATCCCCCCTTGTAAACTAAGCCATTTTATATGGAACTCCCAGATATAATAAATATGGAACCTCAGGATGCTATTGCCTATAGAACCCACTGAGACAATAACTATGGAACAGCAAGATGCTATTTTTGAAATCACTTTTCTTAGGTGTGAGGCAATTCTCCAAAAAGGCCCATATTTTTTTAATTTAACGTACCCGCCCCTGCTCATTATACCTCATTTGAAAGCTTATTTTATGTGTGTTTAGCTGAAGCATGATGTTGAGCTGTCAAGTGGGGTCATAAGCCTGTAGGAAAGCTGAAACTATAGTACTCAAAATAAGGAAGTGTCATTTTTTGCACAGTTCTAGAAACACAACAACATGACTATGACTATAGTTTTTACTGTTTCAGTTAATTTCAACACCTTAATGTGGTGTTTATAGGTCATAGCTACCAAATGACAATGCATTAAAAAATTTGTATTGGTTTTGCATGGGCAAATTTCCCCCCCCTAGAAATGATTAAGCTGTTTAGCATTTGGCAAAGACAGCGAATATCAACATTTTGCAATATATTAACATGAAATATTTTCACATTGCATATTCTTAATTGTCGAAGTGTCGCAAGTGATTATAATCGTTTTCTATTTTTTCAGTTGAAATTGGCTGACCAGATCAGTTTAACACTGAAGGCTGTTCACCAGTAACACTAGATTACGTGCCCATAATTTGTGCTGCACAGTGAGTAGATATAAATATATGAATTCCTAAAGGGATGCTTCTTCATTTGTAAGCTTTTGTACATATAATGTAGCATCTAGTCTGCCTCACAGAAAGTTTTAATTTATAATTGCCTATGCATGCAGTACTATCCTTTGAAATATTCTAGAAACTAGCTTTTGAATTCAGTGACACTTATGCACAGGTTAGTATTAGTGTTAGAGATGACAATACACAACTTATTATGAATATGGAAAAGCTAAGAGAGAAAGAAGTAGTGAAGACAAAGTCCACAAACAGCCCTTGCTTCTGTACTGAAGAGGGATGAGGAGCATGTGACAGATCTCACCAACCATGTCATCAACAATATGACAAAAACTCATTTGACCCGGAATCACATTCAGAGATGCTTATCAACATATCTACTAGATTGCATGTAATAGATGTACAAGATTCTCTACTGAAAATAGCAGATGTTGGTGGTGAACAAATGGAGAGATTTGCAAGAAGTGTACTTGAGACACATAGCCTCTTCAGCCCAGTCAAGAAATCTGGCGTCAAAACATTAGTTGAAATGCGTAGTGCCGACTCCATGGGTGCTCCAGGGCTGGAGCATCCACGCGGGAAAATTAGTGGGTGCCACTGGCAGCCAAGCTCCCTCCACCCCGCGCCCCATTCCTCCTCCGCCTCCTCCCCTGAGCGTGCCGTGTCTCCGATCCTCCACCTACCTCCCAGCGCTTCCTGCCTTGCCGCCGCCAAACAGCTGTTTGGCGGTGAACTTGGAGGGAGGCGGAGGAGCGGGAACATGGCACGCTCAGGGGAGGAGGCAGGGAAGAGGCAGGGTGGGGGATTTGGGGAACGAGTTAGAATAGGGGCAGGGAGGGGGCAGAGTTGGGGCAGGGACTTTGGGGAAGGGGTTGGAATGGGGGCAGGGCAGGAGGGGGCAGGGCAGGGGTGGAGTCGGGGCAGGGCCGGGGGCAGTGGGGAGGTTGAACACCCACCGGCGGGAGCAGAAGTCAGCACCTATGCTGAAATGGCGTAGACCAAATGTAAGTCTGACATGACATGGGGGGGTGGGAAGGAAGAGAGAGAATCACAGCAGCTATCAGTCCAGAAATTTTTTTCTGCACAGCCCTGTCCTTAGCAAGATGCAGAGATGATGTTTCAATGGCAAGTGTTCTTAGTATTCCAATAGGACCTAAGTCTATGTCCTTCTTCCATGCTCATGGAACTCTAAGAAGAACAGACTAAGCTTAATTAGGGCATCATCTGGAAACTCAAGCTGAAGAAATCCATGAGCTAAGAGCATGCAACAAAGAAATCAGTGTACATCAGAGATGACATGGTTTTCATACAAGTGATGGCTGGAGACAAATTCCACACATTCAGTGAATTGGCTGCTGAGTACCTGAGGCAGGTCCTAAAAAGATTTGTCAAAGCTGATTCTGTAACTGAAGCCTTTGATATGGATATGACAACTGTAACTCTGTGAAAACTTCATAAAGAGAGAGCCTGGACAGGATCCACGACTGGATGCAAGAAATACCAGGTGATTGGTGGATGGTGGAAAAAGTTTCAAACTGTGGCATACAAGCAGTCACTTGTAAAAATTCTCTGTAAACATATGGTTCAAAATGCACCTGAGAGTGTAGGAGCACCTCCAACTCAAACACTCCTTGCTGGAGGCTTTTCCAATGGTGAAGTAGCAAAGTCCGTGAAGAAGCTCAAGATTTGTACAGTACTGAAGAGAAAGTGGATACAAGGATGCTTCTGCATGATGTATGTACCAACATGGCTTTTGGATCTTTTGGTGTCAAAGAAACCATAGTAATTAGGTTACCTGATACAGATATTTTGGCCGTTGCTGGAACACAAAGATAACATGTAGATTGAAACGGGCACCATTACCAGCATGCTGACAAGCACTGCTTCATACCTGTGCATGCAATTTGTGACGCACTCACTCCTGATTTCTGCAGCATCCTTCTTGCTGCACACACATTAGCAGGATATGACTCTGTCATCCCTATTTGGTATTGGGGAAAAAAATCTGTATCTAATACTGCCAAAACAAAGGGAGCTTACTGCTTCAGAGATCTTGTCAAACTGGCAGAAAGTGGTGGACAGCAAGGAAGTTGGTAGCACTGTTGTATGACCAGAGTAAGAAAGGAAAGGAGACCCCCAGAGACATGAGTTGTTCACACCTCAATCTAGCCATCAAAAAGGACAAGTCACTGGCCAACTCCCACCAGGTGAGGACAGTTTTGAAGAACATGTCAAAAAAGCATCTTGGCAAACACAGATTTGGATGTCTTCACACATAGGTAAACCAGACATTGGATCACCATTGCAATATGGATGGAAATAGGTGGATGATGAACTGCTTCTTGCATTCTTCATGGGCTCAATGGCATCTGAGCTTATACAAGATCTTATCTGTGCCAGTAAAAGAAGAGATCGCTGCATAATAATTGGCGTCTGTACTCAGAACAATCTTCCCTGCACAGAACGGTGTACTTGCTTATGTAACGAAGACTGTGATAATCCACGCCCTCTCGACAGAGATCACAATGATGAAAAGATGGATGATAATGATGTTGACTAGAAATGTCACCAGTGCTGTTACATTTCAATGATACCTGTACAAATGTATTAGATTTTGTTGAACCCTTTGGATTGTTGTCGTGATTCTTTGATGTCACAAAGAAATCCAATTTTAGGTCTTGAAATAATACATAGAGTCATTAGACTAACAGAAACGAATGCAAATATTTCATAGTGGCCATTTTAACAGGATGATGTTAGTGTTATTGTTTATCCCCATTTCTATGGTAATGGTACCACGTGACAGCTCCACATCATACCTCATCTTAAAGTAGACATAAGCTGTCAAATGATATATGATGTGCATGTGTGTAGAAAGGGTACATTAAGTCAACCAAATTGGTGGTGTTTGCATCTTGCTTATCAGATCATAAACAAATTTCAAATCAAAACCAACAATGTGCAGAATCTTGTTTTATGTAAAGCATATTACCTGAACAATGGTGAATCCTGATCTGAGAATTATATCTTCTATTTCTTCTTCTTTGTCAATTACATCTGGTTTGATGAGGGCCAGAGTTCTTTCTACATAAATCTGAGGCTCAGGCATTAACGCTTGCATCTTTGCTTCAAGATTAAAATTTCAGTGCTTCTCCCTTACTGAAAACACAGTGTTTTATTATAATTACATTACATTCTTGTTAGCTGAACATGCAATTACATACCAGCATCTTTTGTTATATAACCTTTCTAAAATTTGACAGTTTACTCATATATAGGAGATAGAAAAGGAATCCCCCACACCTACAGAGGTTGCTCAGAAAGCAATACTATTACTGGGCCACCGCCTGCAAGACCTTTCTGCCAAAGAAGGCCTATAAGGAAGAGAGAAAGTCTGATACAGGTGTTAGCTGATGCCCATATGTCTGCTCTGCATCTCTCAACAGTGGAAGCACTTGCTTGTTTGGCCCATGAAGTTGCTATAGATAGTTGCTATATGGCTCTCAACTTCTTTATCATTGTGGGCCGCATATGTGGCCCACAATGTGTTATCTGGGATGCAGAAACTGGGTGGCAGGACAGCATCAGCCCTAGCCCTGACCCCGACCCAGGACCCTGTGTGGGGCCAGCTGGCTGCCCACCACGGTACCCCGTCATGCAAGGCTGGCCAGGTGTTCTGGAGCCGAGCGGCAGCCCCGGACCCCAGAGCTTGCAGGGCTGCGTGGCTGCCTGGGACTCCTGACCCTGCAGGGCTGGGCAGCTGCCCCAGAGCTTGCAGGGCCGGGCAGCTGCCCCAAACCCTGGAGCTTGTGGGGCCACCGGGCAGCCCCAGACCTCTGACCCCAAGGGGCCGGGCAGCCCGGACCCCACTGCACCAGGCAGCCAGGAACCATGCGGGCTGGCCCTTCGGCCCAGAGCTGAGCCGGGCCACAGCTATTTGCTAATTGGGCTGCATGCAGCCTGCAGGTTGAGAATCGCTGCTATAGATCTTGTGAAGTGTGCCTTGATTCCTGCTGAGACTTCAGTAAGAGCATTCTTTGGTTCTTGCAGCTTGCAGAACCTAAGGTCAGGCTTGTTAATATGCTATCTGCATCAGGTTTTTCCCATTCCTCCCTGATCGATCCTCAAAAGAGAAATACAGGAGAATTGCTGCCTCGGGGGAAGATTTTGAGGAACAGTATTTGCTTTGAGGCTTATCCTCAGGAATCTGCTTCGGATGGGTCTGGATTGTGATCACAACCTCTTTGCACATGGCCTCAAACTTCACAGGGGGAAAAAAACCTTCCAGATTCTTTCCCTTTTTAGTTCTTTTGGGCTTTTTTCACTTTTTGGTCTACTTTAAGAGTATTACTGCCTGGCTGTAATCAGAGCACGATCTTTTGCAGCTTGCTTTGTGCACAGCCCAGAGCTCTCTAGAAACTTCTTCCTCTGAGTCCTTCCCTTCAGTGTCCCACTCCCCCAAGCTGCGGATGGGGTCTCATTGTCAGAGTTCCCTGGCTCTAATTGGGAGGGAAGGGGCTGGTTATGAGCCCTGCTTCTCTTCCTAAGGTGCTTAAGACCCATTTCAAGACTTGTGGAGGGGGACCAGTAGCCCTGCAAGGGTCTTAACTGTGTGACTCCAAGATTTACCTCCCCCTCTGGGTCATCTGGATAAAGTCCTCCTCCTCCGAGCCTCTCCCTGTTCTGCTCTGTGACTTTTGCAGTGGAGTCATAGCTATTGGGGCGGGGGGGAGTAGGGGCCCCAACATGCCTGTCCAATTCAGAGTCCTGTGGGTTGGCTGGCTGGCAGTAAGCTGGACATAATATACCCTCTGCCAAGCCTGGGGAAGCTCCCTCACATACTGAGCACCTTTTGTGCTTTGCCCGGTACTTGCACAGCTGCTGTGCCATACATAAAAGAGGGCAGAGGACCTCAGCAGGGAAGCACTGCTGCAGAGGCTCCCCACAGCTGTGGCCTTGATGCTGCACAAACCCTAAACCAAGCAGAAGGTTTGGAACAAAGAAAAAAAGCTCGCTATTGCCTGAAAATGGTTAAAAAATAATAAAGACAAAAAAGATGAAGAGAAAACAAACTGCTCCTTGACTGCTGTGCCTCTGGTTAAGTGGGAGAAAAAGGAGTGGCCAGCGAATGCTGTGCCGCAGCTTTGAACTGCCTTTGGAAACTGCAGCATGGAGGGGAGCACCCAGACGGAGCAGAATTGTGGGAGATGCAGGACTGCAGAAAGTGCTCAATCCTGCAACCCATAGCCACTCACATTGTCCCACTGAAGCCAAAGGCACTATTTACTTGAATGAGGGCTGGGACCCTTTTACTCTGATCTGGCCCAACTAAACTTCAATGTCTTTCTCACTTTGATTAGGAATTTATAAGATTACCTTGAGCACTTAATTTAAACATAAGAGCATGGTACTGTACTATGTCAGGCCATTAATGAGCTCATAAACTAAAAATATATGCAAGCTCTTGTCCTAGGGTCCAATCCAGGACACCTGAAGTACTTGCCCTGGCTGACGTGTCATGGATGAGCACCACCAAACCACCAGAGAGAAATGAGAGGCTTATTCCCTGAAAATGGATTTTCACTGGCGAATACTTCATTCATGGGAGATACCACAGCGGTATCCGTGCAGAAAAGAGCTGGTTCTCATTGTAAACCATTTCGTTTCTTTAACGCCGGGGTGTCACTGGAAGAGAAGCAAAACAAGGGGCCCGATCCTGCAGCTTCTAGCCCTCCACCTGCAGTCAGCAGGAATTGTGCGCGTGCAAGACACGCCGGATCGGACCCCCATCAGCATGGGAACCTACTGACACCGTGACATCCAGGCCTCAGGGCTGAGCTGGGGATCTGCCCCGCGAGACCGACCCACGGACCCACCCCGCTCTCCTGCGGCGCTGAACCTGGGGGGAGGGGGGCAGAATCTGCCCCTGGTGCCCCCAGGCACTCGTGCAGCGCTGCCCACGGGCAAGGGCAGGGGATCGCTGCCTGGCCCCCGCAGCCAGCCCGCTCCCTAGACTACCCCGGCCCTGCGAGCCCCTCTCCCCGCACGGAAGCCCGCAGACCCACGGTGGGGTCAGCGCCCCTGGGGAGCCCGGGGGTAGAGCGGGTCACGACCCCACACCCTGCCCTCGGCCCCCCACACACCTTCCGCCCGGCAGCTCCTGCCCCGCCTACGGTTGCTAAGAGACCCGAGGCAGCCGCCGAAGGAGCCGCCCCCTACGGGGCCGGCCGAGGTCCGTGCCCAGCGCGCGTTCAGTGCCTCGGAGCCCGGCGCGCGGCGGCGGCCGACTGGGCGGAGAGCGTGGGCCGGCGTCTGGGGGACGGCGGCGCCCGCTGCTCCGGGCACGTCCTCGCTCGGGTTGTTCCCATAGCAACGCGTCAGGGCGGGTGGAGAGCGACTCCCTCCTCCCCCCCCCCACTCACTTCGCTTGCGCGTGGCTCTTCCTTCCTGCGCCTTTCTCTGGGTAAGAGCTCCCAGCCGCCCCGTGTGGACGTGCGGAATCCGGATTTGCCACCAACCCCTGCCGCCCTCTTACGAGAAGCACCGGGGGAGCTGCCGGAGTTCTGCTTAATTTATGCCAGGGCTGCGCCCCAGCACCTGCAGGCTTGGCCGTTCATAGCCCGGGCACCTCTTTCATTACAAATTAACCACCGCCTGGATGTCAAGCACTGACCAGCTGGCCATGTCCCCTGCTCAGTCAGACCCAGGCACTCTGGAGGCTTTGTGGGTTTGAGGCGGTTTAGGTCTCTCTGTCTGGTGACAAAGGGTTTTGGTGTGTGTTTGTCATTGAGATTTAAGTTTCATGTCTCACTGTTTTGAAAGCTGGCTCATTTGAATTCTGCACTCGGGTCATACATACTATGAAGTATTTATATACTACCTCTGAGCTGGAAGGATCCCCCAGTACTTTACTACTCACCATAAACCTGGTCTGGAATTGCAGTTGAACGCAGACGGGCTAAAATCAATGAGAATTCCGCATGTGGAGCACTTCCTAGTTCATAACCTAAATATTTACAGGAGCCCTGCAATCCAGCCACCTCTGGGGAAAAGGATGGCAGTCAGGTGGCACACAACATAGAGGGGAGAGAAGGGAAATTTTGACCAGTCTGAGGAATCCTATCCAGTGCACTTTTTGTAAGAGAAGAGGGTTTGCCACCCTTCTAACATCCTTTGCCATAATCTCCATTCGCCACCTTCCCTGGTACACTCTGTGTACAATAAGATGGGTACAATCAGAAAAGAAATATCATACACTGGCAGGGAGATAAGACTCAAAGACTGAAACTGTCTCTTCCATCTCTGATTTATAGGATATAGAAAACAACAAATGGTTTACTCCTGTTTAGTCTAAAAAACAGCAAATGAGAAGGTAAGCAGTGGAGCGAGCTAAAATATTAGTCTTCAGTTTACAGAGAAGTTAATTCAATCTTGTTTTATCACAGGAAAATAAATTCAGTGGTTGTTCTTTTCTGGTCCTTTGTGCATATTTGTCCATATGATAAGGCACTAGTCAATATGGTGAGACATTCAGTATCCTCTAGAAATACCCGGAGACTGGATTATCAGGGGTGAAGCAGGACAGGACAAAACTGAGATAGTCACTATGCATACAGTTGACCTTTATCTTTAGATACTGTAGCAGACAAAGAATGTAAGCAGTTAGAAGAGGAAATGGGGGGATTGGTTCTAAGTGGCCACAAGATGTCACTATTGAGCCTCAGAAATCTGCCTCACTGTGTAGCGTGGAAAATATTCTAGAGTGGCAATTAAGGTGTCTGCAACATTTCCGCTGAAATGTAGAATTCATCTCTACTACAATAATTTGTTTCTCGTTTTTGAGATGTTCTGCTTCACCCTTGATAATCCAGTCTCTGGGAATTTCTAGAAGATACTGAATGTCTCACCATACTAACTAGTGCCTTATCATGTGGACAAATGACTTTTCAGAACAGCAGTTTCTTGAAACTGGTCTCAGAAACCCATTCCACCACCCATTTCTAACACAAATATTATAAGATCCAGATTCTAATATCTTTGCTCCAGTTTAGCGGCACCTTACTCAATAAGACTACCTGTAGTGGGGTAAGGAGATTTACCAATGTGTATCAAAATCTAGCCCTTAAGTACAAGAAAGGCAAAGAAACCTTTCTACGGGCTTTGGTTTCTACCCTGAACTACTCAACAAAGAACAGTCATGTAAATACTCAACTTCTCTTATTTTTATAGAATGCATAATAAATTTTGCATTTCTGTACCTAGTTAACAACAAATACTATGGAGTTGGTGCACTTGCAGCATACAGTTCTGTGCTACACTGAATGTTTTGGGGCTGTATAAAATTGAGTTTAACATTAGAATAAGTACTGATTATAACATTCATCTTCATATGAAATTCAATATGATATCTTTTCAAAAAGTTACTGGAATCCACTACAAAATTTCTAATCACCCTGCAATGGGTGGGGCTCACCACTATGGCACCTCCTGCTGACTGTCCCAGGGATTAGCTATGCTAGCCAGTGCACCCTCTGCTGGGGGTGTCTCACCGCTGTCACATCACTCCCAGGACCATGGCATCATTTTCATGACACAGCTCTCCAGCTGTGCCGCACTCTGTGCTCCACCCTTCCAGGGGTATGTACTGCAGTCCAATAGCCCAGCCATTTCCTCAGTGGTGAGGAGGTGGGGAGGAGACCCAGACCCGCCCCACTACTCTGGATACTGGGCCCAGGGACCCTGTAGATGGCAGCCATGTATTGCATCCCCTCCAACCACTCAGTTTCCCTGGGCCACTTCCCTACAGTCCTAGCATCTTCTTCATCCTTACTTCAGGGCCTCAGCATGGCAGTCTTAGCAGCCAACCAAGAACTTGCTCTCACTCCCCTATTCCTACCCAGCATTGCTCAGTCCAGGATGCTAGCTTTCTTCCACCTGCAAGACAGACAGTCCTGTATCCTCAAAATCTAGGGAGAAACTGAACCAGCTCTGCCCTGAAGCTCTTCTTGTGTGGGCCTGCCTGGCCCTTATTGGCTGCTCCTTGCAGCCCCTCTCCTATTGGCTGCTTTCTGCACAGCCTCCCTAGGGCTCCATTAACCCCTTACAAGCCAGTGTTGGGCAGATGCCCCATCACACTCCTGCACCAGAAGTAAGGGGGCTTTGCTTCAGAGTACTTATGAGTCCTGGCTCAAGAATCAGGGCCTTAGTTAAATATGTACACTACGTTTCTGTTCAAGATTTCTTTTAAAAGACTAAAAAGCTAAATATTTGAGACTCCCTGAGTTTCCACAGCAAGTAGCCACTTTCCCAAAGATATCCCACTACACAGAGGAAAGGCTGAATTTTGTATCTCCCAACTGTCTTCGAGCTCAGTTTAGTTATCTGCTTTCTCAGTTTTGGGGAGGGAAAAACCAGGTATAAGTCAGAGCTGTACTCAACCTGTGACAATCTGTAATGTGATCTATATCTATAGTAGGCCAATATATGCATGACTGCACGCTTAAGGCCAGATTCTGCAGTCTTGTGAGCAGCCCTGTTAAAGTCAATGAGATATTTCACAGGAGTGCTTGTTTATCATTGTCAAGATTGTACAACTGGACCTCTATTTTGCATGTGTAATTACTATGATTGCATTGGGTTCTTATATGCACATGACAAGAATTGGCTCTTTTCATATGCAAATGCACAAACTGTAAGTGCAGTTGTATTTAAAAGTTAGGTATACATTTTGTCAATCGACAGCTTTCAAAAATCTGTCCCCATATCTACATCCTAGTATTAAATGGATTTCCATTTGAGAGGGTTCCAGTTCTGTTCTTCCCAATAATCTTTTTCTTGTTATGATCTGTGTACCCATGTTGGCATTTATGCTACTCCTCCTGCTGGCAGCTTCCAGAAGCACTTCTGGAAATGTGTATTTTTAGTTTCCAAGAGAATCCTGCATTGACAAATGAGATGGCAATTCCATCCAAAGGTTCAGCCAGTTATCTTGGGCTTTCTCATGCTGTACTTCACACGATGTCTTCGTAGCCTTATCTTACTTACCAAAGGAAAGGAATAAATATATCTCAGTTAACACGCAGGAAACTTTTTATAGTATTAGACTCTGACAGAATCCTGCTGCTTTAAAACTTCTGATCCTACAACTTACTGCATTAATATTATTAAATATCATCATGATGTTTGAAAAACCACCCAGGGTCTGATCCAACTCCCATTGATTTCAAAAGACTTTTGATCTGGCTCTTTGTTATGAATGAATAACAATAAACATGAGAGAGAAAATGGGTAATGAGGTAATGTCTTTTATTGGACCAACTTCTGCTAGTGAGAGACAATCTTTTGAGCTATACAGAGGTCTTGGGACCAACACTGCTACAACAACACTGCAATAAACATTATGATTACAGCACAATGAATATCACTTACAGTTCTGAATATATCTCTGCACCTAGCTTTGCTGCTGTACTTTATCTGTTAAGAGGTTTAAGAAGCCTTAGTTGTCCTTACTTATTTTTAGCCAGCTTGAAATATAAAAAAACACTAAAGGGTTCTGGTTGCAGCTAAGTTTGCATTCTGGTAACAAAAGACAAATATAACTTTTAACCTCCAATATTGTTTCAAAGCTTTGTATTCTCTGTACTGTCATAAAAATATGGAGAAATTAATTGGGTGTAGTTTGTTTTATAGAAGAGTATAACAGCAAATACTATCCTATATGCCAGAATAATAGGTTAAAGAAAGACTAAGGGAATGACGCTAGCTAGTACCATGAATAAAAAAATGTCAGGCTATTTGTATTTGCACATAATCCAACATTACCTACTTTTTGATGTTATACACTGTAATAATTTCTGTGTGTTAGTAATAATTCACTAGCTATATAGTGACCAAATGTAAAGCTTTCTGAGGAAAAATCTGAGGAACTGTCCCAGATTGACGTGTCATTAGAGGAGGTTTTGGAACAAATTGATAAACTAAACAGTAATAAGTCACCAGGACCAGATGGCATTCACCTAAGAGTTCTGAAGGAACTCAAATGTGAAATTGCAGAACTACTAACTGTAGTCTGCAACCTATCATTTAAATCCACTTCTGTACCAAATGATTGGAGGATAGCTAATGTGATGCCAATTTTTAAAAAGGGCTTCAGAGGTGATCCCGGCAATTACAGGCTGGTAAGCTTGACTTTAGTACCGGGCAAACTGGATAAAACTATAGAGAAGGACAAAATTGTCAGATACATAGATGAACATAATTTGTTGGGAAGAGTCAACATGGTTTTTGTAAAGGGAAATCATGCCTCATCAATCTACTAGCGTTCTTTGATGGAGTCAACAAGCATGTGGACAAGGGGGATCCAGTGGATATAGTGTACTTCTATTTCAGAAAGCCTTTAACAAGGTTCCTCGCCAAAGGCTCTTAAGCAAAGTAAGCTGTCATGGGATAAGAGGAAAGGTCCTCTCATGGACTGGTAACTGGTTAAAAGATAGGAAACAAAGGGTAGGAATAAATGGTCAGTTTTCAGAATGGAGAGAGGTAAATAGTGGTGTCCCCCGGGGTCTGTACTGGGCCCAGGCCTATTCAACATATTCATACATGATCTGGAAAAAGGGTAAACAGTGAGGTAGCAAAATTTGCAGATGATACAAAACTACTTAAGAGAGTTAAGTCCCAGGCAGAATGCAAAGGGCTACAAAAGGATCTCTCAAAACTAGGTGATTGGGCAACAATATGGCAGATGAAATTCAATGCTGATAAATGCAAAGTAATGCACATTGAAAAACATAACCCAAATATACACTTAAAATGATGAGATCTAAATTAACTGTTACCTCTCAAGAAAGAGATCTTGGAGTCATTGTGGCTAGTTCTCTGAAAACATCCACTCAATGTACAGTGGCAGTCAAAAAAGCAAACAGAATGTTGGGCATCATTAAGAAAGGGATAGATAATAAGACAGAAAAATATCATATTGCCTCTATATAAATCCATGGTACGCCCACATCTTGAATACTGCATGCAGATGTGGTCACCCCATCTCAAAAAAGATGTATTGGAATTGGAAAAGATTCACAAAAGGGCAACAAAAATTATTAGGGGTATGAACAGCTTCCGAATGAGGAGAGATTAATAAGACTGGGACTTTTCATCTTGGAAAAGAGACCACTAAGGGGGGATATGATTGAGGTCTATAAAATGATGACTGGGGTGGAGAAAGTAAATAAGGAAGTATTATTTACTCCTTTTCATAACACAAGAACTAGGGGTCACCAAATGAAATTAATAGGCGGCAGGTTTAAAACAAACAAAAGGCAGTATTTCTTCACACAACTCACAGTCAACCTGTGGAACTCTTTGCCAGAGGATGTTGTGAAGGCCAAGCCTATAACAGGGTTCAAAAAAGAACTAGATAAATTCATGGAGGATAGGTCCACCATTGGCTATAAGCTAGGATGGGCAGGGATGGTGTCCCTAGCCTCTGTTTGACAGAAGCTGGGAATGAGCGACAGGGAATGGATCACTTGATGATACCTGTTCTGTTCATTCCCTCTGGGACACCTGGCATTGGCCACTGTTGGAAGACAGGATATTGGGCTAGATGGATCTTTGGTCTGACCCAGTATGGCCGTTTTTATGTTCTTATGTTTCTATATATGTATTTTACAAATTTTGAGCCATTACAGACCATCAGCTAAATATATAAGTAAAGAGTTTTCAGAAGTTCTGTTAAAGGGGCATACATAAATAAAAACTGAAATCAAAGACTTAAAAAAAAACCTGTAAGGAAAATTAATATTTCAAGTTAAATGCACCACAGCAAGATATTCAAAGTCAAGTGGCAGATTTTTAAAGGCATAATTTTATTATGTGCCCAACCATCTTTGAAAATTGCATGCATGGAAATTTGGTGTGGATCAATTTTTGCCTTTGGAAATCTATTCCTAAATATTTCTGGCATCACTCATACATTTTTTCAAATAAGAATAATATTAGATAACATGGGAGGATTTCCAGGCTTTTGTAGAAGTCACATCCTCAGTTCTCCTTTACAACTGTTTTTTTTTTCCTGCAGCTGAAGTCTGTGTATTGTATGAGGTGCAATTTTGCTACCCTTATCACCTAGAGTAATACCATTGTCCACAAATACATAAGGTATTACTTATAAGAATGGCTGAATTGGGCCCAGAATCAAGAGGTCATACACATTGATTTCAATGATAAATCATCATCCTCATCAAAATCATCATTATTGCAGGATCAGGCACATGGTGTGTGAAAACAGGATGTTATTTTTCACAGCAGAAGGCATGTTATGCAAGGAGTAACACACAAGAGGGTGTGTGGTTATTGGGAAATAACCACACCCTTTAAATACGAGTGAAGCACAAGACCAGGAAGTTTAGTTACTCTAACACCCCGGAAGGATTGTCCAAAACAACTCCTAGATCCTTAGCTGTCACTGTGGAGCACTCTGTGAACAAGCAGTGCAGTGGGATACAAAGTAGGTATACAAAAGGGATTTTTGCAGGCCCCATATTCCAAAAAGCCACTCTAATTTGTGTCAACTGCCAATGGTAGCCAGCGATTGCCAGGATACAGAGATACACCAGTCTTACGCTTTGCTGTTGGATTTGGGGAGTTTGGAGTATCAGAGGGAACAGTGCAGTTAGGAATGACATTTGGGACTGGCAGTTGAAATGGGGCAATTCGGAATGGCAGCTAGAAGTGGACAGTTGGGGTGTAGCCAGCTGGAATTGTCTAGATAGGTGCGAGACTTGGAATTGGCCAGCTAGAAATGATGGCTGAAATTGGGCAGTTGGAGAAAGGAAACTTATAGCAACACTTTCCATTTGTAGAAGAGAAGGGAAGGGCATTCAAGTCAATGAGTCAATGTTAATCAGAAACAGGATAATGCGTACGAGAAGAGCAATATGAGGGATGTGAAGGTGAGGCAAAGAAAAGAAAACTGATAGAGCAAAACAAAAAATCAAGAGAACTAGGGAAAAAGTGAGAGGAAAGAAAGGAAAGGAGAGGGAGAAATTCACCCGAAAAGAGAAGTGTGTAACTCCTGGTTAATAAGGGTGTGTGAAGCTAATGGCTTGTCTAAACGGGGACACTCAGCAAAATTAATCTGAATTAACTAATAATGGGAATTTAAAGTGGTTTAGTTAAACCACATTAAAATCATAGCAGACACTCTTATTCAGAATTAAAATGGTCTTAATTCAATTTAGTTTAATTCACTTCCTAAATGAATTAAAATGAATGGAATTAAACTCAGTTTAAATAAGAGCTTGGCTATATGGGGACACAGGAAAATTAATCTGAATTAACTAAAGGTGTGAACTGAAAGTGGATTAGTTAAGCTATATTAAACCTCTCTGTGAGGCTGTCATATAGAATTAAAGTGACCTTATTTCAGTTTAATTTTAATTTACTCCTCGGGCTGGAAATTCATTTTGAGTGGTCACTGAATTTTAGATTGTTTTAATAATGTTGTGTTTGTAACCAATGAGAACGTGAAAATAAAAAGTAGGTTTACAAACACAAACAATATGGCTGAGAATTTAACCACACAAAAATGAAAAAAAAATTGTTACAGTTTCACCAGCAGTTGTTAATCAAACATTGCACACATTCATGGGATTCAAAACAAAACGCCATCTTGGGCCTTTAAAATTCTGTTCATGACAAGTGCCATAGGCACCAAGACAACAGGGGCTGGGAAGTGGACTCAAAATGGTGAATTCTTCATTATGTTGAGAGGCACCAGATTTATCAAGTAAGCTCATAACTATGTAAGTTTGCTTATTTATTTAGAAATTCTCCATTAGGTCCTCACCCAATGACATCTTTTTACTGACTTCAAAAGGAACTGGATTAGGCCCTTACTCTAAAAATAGCATGTTATGGAATTGTGGTCATCCTGAGTACAACATTATTTTGCAATCATTCTTTGCTTGTTACAAAGACATGGAAAAAAAACACATTTCTCTGTTTTGATCTTAATTTGAAAATGGAGGAGGGGGGGCCTAAAAATGTTTTTAAATGATTTGTGTAAGGATGGCCTGGATCTTAGATTTGATTGTTGAGCAAGAAAATACACCCTCACATTTTTATTTTTGTTAACCACAACCAGTCACTGGTGTTCCTTCTGAATTGCAGTAGAGCGTGCAATTACTTGAGTGGAGCCAGAAGAGAAATTTACCAGAGTAACAAGAGTCAGTGGGCAGACAAGTAAATAATCATTTCTCTTTGCCAATTAGTAACATTTACAGAGAAATTTAGGTGGCAATTGTTACTTTCATCCTTAAATCAAATCAAGGCTTGAACAGGAAAAGTAAAAAAGGGTGGTACCCTCTGAAGTTCTGCCCAAAAGCCATGCTCCACTTTCATGAGATGCCAAAATGGGATACCAACAGACTGCAGATGTTGAAAAATATGACCACATGGGCTCTCCTGGACTTCTCAAGCTTGTTTTTTTGTCAGTGAGATTCAGCTGCACTCTTGGGATAGCCAGATTAAGGCATAGGCTCTAGCTCCCACGGTCACACGATAACATCAGAATCTAAGGTTCTGTTTAGAAAAAAAGTATCTAGCCCTCCTGATTGCAAAACCTGGAGGGCAAGAAACATAAATAATCGGGTTTAAACAGAAATAAGACTGTCCACACAGCATTTTTCACCAATTTAACTAAATCAATGCATGTAGACATACACTATAAAAGCCATGTCTACAATAAGAGTGCTTTACCAGTTTAGGTACTATACTGGAAAAGCGCTCCTAGTGTGAACATAGCTTATATTGGCAAAACTACACTTTTATTGGTATAGTTAAAACCTCACAAGCAAAACCAGCTGTATCAATAAAAGCACAGTTTTGTGAGTATAACTGCATCTATACTAAGGGCTTTTGCCAGCACAGTTATGTCAGCGTTCACACACCTGACCTGCAAAGCTATGATGGGAGAAGTCTGAGATGTAGATATAACCTAAATCAATGGGACTACTCAGATATACTTACTTATGTAAATTGGTGCAAGGTTGGGCCTAAGTTATTAAAAGTCACTTGTCTCAAAGGGGTTTTGGTTGTACCAGGCTATATGGAATAACCCTTCCATAGTAAAAAGAAAAGGAGTACTTGTGGCACCTTAGAGACTAACCAATTTATTTGAGACTTTTGACTAGCCTGAAAAACTGAGCATGGATGACAACCCTAGCAGGTTTCATACAAGACCAAGTGAGACTTTATAGTTTAAAATGCAGGCTGCTTGGGACCTATGAAATTTACAAATTAACACCTGCCCCCCGAAAAAAAACCTAATTAACCTAATTTTCTTTCTAAAAATAAACAACATGCTGAAGACAATATATGTTTTCTTAAGTGATGGGACACTTTGAGGTATGTAGCAGTGTTATGAGATAATTACCGTTAGTTTTTTTGGCTCTGTTTTTCTTCAAAACTATAGAGAGGCATCTACGTTTATTTACACAGACAATATGAAGGCCTAGTTGACAGAGCACAGGACTGGGTTCTATTCCCAGCTCTGCCACTGGCCTGGGGTGACGGGCAATCTTAGGCCTGGTCTACACTAGGAGTTGAGGTTGAATTCAGCAGCGTTAACCCTGTACCCGTCCACACGATGAAGCCCCTTTTTTTGACTTAAAGGGCTCTTAAAATCGATTTCTTTACTCCACCCCGACGAGCGGATTAGCGCTGAAATCGGCCTTGCCGGGTCGAATTTGGGGTACTGTGGACGCAATTCGATGGTATTGGCGTCCGGGAGCTATCCCAGAGTGCTCAGTTGTGACCGCCCTGGACAGCACTCTCAACTCAGATGCACTGGCCAGGTATACAGGAAAAGGCCCGCGAACTTTTGAATTTCATTTCCTGTTTGGCCAGCGAGGTGAGCTCATCTGCACAGGTCACCATTCAGAGCTCATCATCACAGGAGACTATGCAGTCCCAGAGTCGCTGAAGAGCTCCAGCATGGACCGAACGGGAGGTATGGGATCTGATCGCTGTATGGGGAGAGGAATCCGAGCTGGCAGAACTCCGTTTGAAAAGATGAAATGCCAAAATAATTGAAAAAATCTCCAATGGCATGAAGGACAGAGGCTATAACAGGGATCCGCAGCAGTGCCGCGTGAAAATTAAGGAGCTCAGGCAAGCCTACCAAAAAAATAGAGAGGCAAATGGCCGCTCTGATTCAGAGCCCCAGACATGCCGCTTCTATGATGAGCTGCATGCCATTCTAGGGGATGCAGCCACCACTACCCCAACCCTGTGCTTTGACTCCATCCAGGGAGTGGCAGGCAACACGGAAGTCCGTTTTGGAAGCGAGGAAGATGAGGAGGAGGAGGAGATTGTAGATAGCTCACAGCAAGGAAGTGGAGAAACCGGTTTCCCCAAACAGCTAGAATCTGTTTCTCACCTTGGCCCTGGAGCCAGTACCCCCCGAACCCACCCAAGGCGGGCTCGCGGATCTTGAAGGCGGAGAAGGGACCTCTGATGAGTGTACCTTTGTAAATATAATACATGGTTTAAAAGCAAACATGTTTAATGATTAATTTGCCCTGGCATTTGCGGGCAGTACAGTTATTGGAAAAGTCTGTTAACGTGTCTGGGGATGGAGCAGAAATCCCCCAGGGACAGCTCCATAAAGCTCTCCTGGAGGTACTCTCAAAGCCTTTGCAAAAGGTTTCTGGGGAGGACAGCCTTATTCCGTCCACCATGGTAGGACACTTTACCACGCCAGGCCAGTAGCACGTAGTCGGGAATCATTGCAGAACAAAGCATTGCAGCATATGGTCCCGGTGTTTGCTGGCATTCAAACGACATCCGTTCTTTATCTCTCTGTGTTACCCTCCAGAGAGTGATATCATTCATGGTCACCTGGTTGAAATAGGGTGGTTTTAGTAAGCGGACACCCAGAGGTGCCCGTTCCTGCTGGGCTGTTTGCCTGTGGCTGCACAGAAATCTTCCATGGTGTTAGCCATGCGGTGGGGGAGGGGTGAAGCCATCATCCCAGAGAATTGGGTATGTGTGTGTGTGTGTGGAGGTGGTTAGTTGGGTTTCTGCTGCACATGAACCCGGAAACCGCAGCCCCTCCTTTTAAATTGCCAGCCCATTTTTCATGGGCAACCAAACGGCTACTTCGTATGGGAAATGAGGGCGCTGCTGTTTGAAGCCATTCCCATATGTTATGAAGGTTAAAGAAGCCAAAAGACTGTGGCTTACCATGGCTGCCTGCAAGCCGAATTCTGCTGCTCGGCCCTGCGTGAGTGATCTCTCACACCAAACCGGCAAACCCTCAATAAGAGGCACAATGCGACCTTGTAATGAAAACACATGTGCTATGTAATGTTAACAGCAAGGTTTACTGTGAAAGAGTGTACCCATTGTTCTATAAAATGTGTCTTTTTAACTACCACTCTCCCTTTTTTCCCCCTCCACCAGCTGGATATGTTTCTCCTTCCCAGAGGCTAGCGAAGATTAGAAGGCGAAAAAAAATGCATTCGTGATTAAATGTTCTCTGACCTCATGCTGTCCTCTCACACTGACAGAGCACAGCAAAATACGTGGAGGCAGACAATCTCAGAGTGCAGGAAAACACAATATGACTGTGAGGAGAGGTGGCAGGCTGAAGATGGTATGTGGCGTCAGCTTGCTGAAAGAAGGCAGGAGTCAATGCTCAGGCTGCTGGAGGATCAAACTCATATGCTCCAGCATATGGCTGAGTTGCAGGAAAGGTAGCAGGAGCACAGACCGCTGCTACAGCCCCTGTGTAACCAACCGCCCTCCTCCCCAAGTTCCATAGCCTCCTCATCCAGACGCCCAAGAACATGGTGGGGGGGGGCTCTGGCCACCCAGCCACTCCATCACAGAGGATTGCCCAAGCAACAGAAGACTGGCATTCAATCAGTTTTAAAGTGCTTGTCCTTCCCTCCTCCACCACCCCACCCAGTGCTTCGCTCCTCCACCACCCCTCCTGGGCTACCTTGGCAGTTATCCCCCTATTTGTGTGATGAATAAATAAAGAATGCATGAATGTGAAGCAACGATGACTTTATTGCCTCTGCAAGTGGTGATCGAAGGGGGGAGGGGAGGGTGCTTAGCTTACAGGAGAGTAGAGTGAAACTGGGGGTGGGGGGCACGGTTCCATCAAGGAGAAACAAACTGAACTTTCACACCGTAGCCTGGCCATTCCTGAAACTGGTTTTCAAAGCTTCTCTGATGCACACCGCGCCCTCCTGTACTCTTCTAACCGCCCTGGTGTCTGGCTGCGTGTAATCAGCAACCAGGCAATTTGCCTCAACCTCACCCCGCCATAAACATCTCCCCCTTACTCTCACAGATATTGTGGAGTGCACAGCAAACAGTAATAGCAATGGGAATATTGGTTTCGCTGAGGTCTAACCGAGTCAGTAAACTGCGCCAGCGCGCTTTTAAATGCCCAAATGCACATTCTACCACCTTTCTGCACTTGCTCAGCTCCTGACTACTGTCCAGGGTGCCTGTGTATGGCTTCATGAACCATGGCATTAAGGGGTAGGCTGGGTCCCCAAGGATAACTATAGGCATTTCAACCTCCCCAACAGTAATTTTCTGGTCTGGAAAGTAAGTCCCTTGCTGCAGCTTTTGAAACAGACCAGAGTTCCTGAAGATGCGACCATCAAGTATCTTTCCCGGCCATCCCACGCTGATGTTGGTGAAACGTCCCTTGTGATCCACTAGTGCTTGCAGCACCATTGAAAAGTACCCTTGCGGTTTATGTACTCGCTGCGTTGGTGCTCCGGTGCCAAGATAGGGATATGGGTTCCATCTATTGCCCCACCATAGTTAGGGAATCCCACTAAAGCAAAGCCATCCACTATGACCTGCACATTTCCCAGAGTCACTACCCTTGATATCAGCAGCTCAGTGATAGCATTGGCTACTTGCATCACAGCAGCCTCCACAGTAGATTTGCCCACTCCAAATTGATTCCCGACTTACCAGTAGCTATCTGGCGTTGCAAGCTTCCACAGGGCTATCGCCACTCGCTTCTCAACTGTGAGGGCTGCTCTCATTTTGGTATTTCTGCACTTCAGGACAGGGGAAAGCAAGTCACAAAGTTCCATGAAAGTGCCCTTACGCATGCGAAAGTTTCGCAGCCACTGGGAATCGTCCCAGACCTGCAACACTATGTGGTCCCACCACTCTGTGCTTGTTTCCCGGGCCCAGAATTGGCGTTCCATGCCATGAACCTGCCCAATTGACACCATGATGTGCACATTGTAGGGGCCCGTACTTTGTGAGAAGTCTATGTCCATGTCCTCATCACTCTCATCACCACGCTGCAGTTGCCTCCTCCTCGCCTGGTTTCGCTTTTCTTGCAGGTTATAGTCTTGCATATCCTGCTGGATAACGTGCGCGGTGTTTATAGTGCTCATAATTGCTGCGGTGATCTGAGCGGGCTCCATGTTCCCAGTGCTACGGCGTCTGCACTGAAAAAAGATGCGAAACGATTGTCTGCCGTTGCTCTGATGGAGGGAGGGGTGACTGACAGGGTTGGCTTACAGGGAATTAAAATCAACAAAGGGGATGGCTTTGCATCAAGGAGAAACAGAATGGCCCCCCTCAAGGATAGAACTCAAAACCCTGGGTTTAACAGGCCTTTGATTTCACAGAGGGAGGAAGGAGAAAATGAATCCAAAACAAATCTGGTCTATTTCTTGTTTTGATCCACTTCATCTATCTTTATACATCTTGCTGGCAGCAGACTGTGCAGTATGACAGCTGGCCATCGTCATCTTCTAGGTGCTCGGCAGAAAACAGTGCAGTATGACTACTGGCCATCGTCGTCTCCTGGCTGCTCATTAAAAGACAGTGTAGTAGGACTTCTGGCAGGACTGAATTGCCATGAACGAAACTTAAAAGGATAACGACCTGGCTGAGTCACTCCCATGTTTGCCCAGGCACCCCTGACCTCACCGAGGTCGGTTAAAAGAGCACCCTGGAGTATGGCGACAATGGCTACTAGTCATACTACACTATCTGCTGCCAAAAGGCAATGAGCAGCTACTGTGCAGCAATGCAGTACCACGTCTGCCAACACCCAGGAAACATACGGTGACGGTGAGCTGAGCGGGCTCCATGCTTGCCGTGGTAGGGCGTTTGCTCGGGTAACCCAGGAAAAAAGGCGCAAAACGATGGTCTGCCATTGCTTTCACGGAGGGAGGGAGGGAAGGGGGGCCTGACGATATGTACCCAGAACCACCTGCAACAATGTTTTTGCCCCATCAAGCACTGGGATTTCTACCCAGAATTCAAATGGGCGGCAGAGACTGCGGGAACTGTGGGATAGCTACCCACAGTGCAACGCTCCGGAAGTCGACAGTTGCCTCGGTACTGCGGATGCACTCCGCCGACTACATGCCGGATAAATGCACTAAGACCATTTGTGTGTGGGAGACACACAATCAATCGACGGTATAAAAACGCTTTCTACAAAACCAACTTCTATAACTTCGACCTAATTTCATAGTGTAGACATAGCCTTAGATAAGTCACTTCACCTCTGTGCCTCAGGCCAGGTCTACACCTAAAATGTAGGCATAGCTACAGCCCTCAGGACTGTGAAAAATTTCACACTCTGTGCAGAGTAGTTAGGTTGGCTTAACCCCTAGTGTAGACACAGCTAGCTACTGCCTCTTGGGGAGGTGGATTATCGCCACATCGGCGGAAAAGCCCCTTCCACTGATGCAGGAAGCATCTATGCTACAGGGTGCAGCACCAGCTGTGCAGACAGGGCCTGTGCATTTGACTGAGGGGGCAAAGCTTCAAACCAATTCTCACCGCCCCCTTTAAATGGAGGCCAATGGGGGGATTAAGGAACCACCCCCCCCCGCCAAGAGATGGGCGGGCTGCTCCCCCCCTGCTCAGGAACGGCCTCACCCTCAGCACTCGGGCGGGGCGGACACACACCCTGGCTGGGGAAGCTTCATTCCACACCAGCGCCCGGACACGAGGCCCAGGCCGGGGGAGCCATCCCCCCTGCGCGCCCGCGCCCGTCCCTGCATCGCCGGCCGGCCTGACCCAAGCTCGGCCCCGCGGTCCGCGCTGCTCGCTCCCAAACTCCCCAGGGCTGCGCGCCCCACTCTTGGTCTGCAGGGAGCCAATGAGAGAGGCAAACCCGCCTGAGTGACAAGCGACGACAGCCAATAAGCAGGCGCCTTGTTGCCGGGTGGCTCGAGCGCTCGCTCTATAAAGGCGGCCACGCGCGGAAGGCTGCGGTGCGGGCTGGAGAGTGCGTGTCTCTGGCGGGGGAGGGGGTGACGGCGGGGCCGGGCGACGAGCAGCAGCCGAGCGCCGCGCGAAGGGATCCCACGTCGAGCTCACGCGGGGATTTTAATCCGATTCCGGCCGGCCCGGATTTTATCGCGAGCGGGTTTTAAGGTGAGTCCGGGCGGGCCTGGACAGAGCCGGCGGGGGGGGCGGGCGGCGGGACCGCGGCCTTTCTGACCGTGCGCTACGCTTGTGTCGCAGGCGGCTCTGTCTCCAGCCTCGGGAGAGGGGCAGGATGTCCGAAGTGGAGCAGCAGGTGGCGGATCCCGCCGACGCCACCCAGAACGGGCACGAAGCGACCGAGGGCGCCGGGGAGCAGCAGGCCGAGAGCGGCGGGGCGGCGGCGGCAGCGGCGGCGCCGGCGCCTGCCAGCCAGAACGGAGCCGAGGGCGACCAGATCAACGCCAGCAAGAACGAGGAGGATGCGGGGTAGGTGTCGCCCCTCTGGCGGAGGCGGAGGAGCGGGCCCCGCTCTTGGCCGCCATGTGCCGCGCTGTCGCGGATCAGTAGGCCGCGCGCGCGCTCCTGCCTGTCGCCGTAACGGAAATGGGGGGCGGAGAGGGTAGAAGGCCCGGCCGCTCAGACCGTCTCGGCCCCTTGGGGTAGGGCCGCCGAACGGCCCCGTCGCGGAGGGCAGGCTCGGCGCGGCGCGGCGGCCAAATGGGCAGGCCGGTCACTGCCGCGGCGGAGGCCTTTCCTTTGTTCTGGGGCTGCCTTTTGTTGGCGCCATGTGGAGGCTGGGGGGAGGGGCGGGGAATCGAGCCCGCTGGCTCCTCGCGCTCTGAAATGGCAGAGTTCGCCCCTCGCTCCGGCTGCGCCGCCCGGGGTTTCCGAGCGGGGAAGCTTGGCAGGGCCTTGCTTTTCCCGCTGTACGGGCTGGAGCGCTTCCCCTCTGCGCAATGGGGGCCGGGCCCCCTCCACTGTTGATGTAAATCCCACTATCGGCCGGTTTTTGAATAAGGTGTGTGGAGATGCCTTCTCCGTGAAAATTGTTGAGGGGAATCTGGGGAAGAGATGGCATCATAAGGGTAGAACGGGAGCACTTAACGTTACACGTCCTACACCACTTACTAGGGTCTATTTCTTGGTGCATTGTCAGCTAATGGGGGTTTGTCTACATTTGAAATGCTTCAGTGGCATATTTGTAACGGCACGACTGTGGCACTTCAGTGTAGATGCAACTGCCTATGCTGCTAAGAGGTTTTGCCTGCTGGCATAGGTAAATTCACCTGCCTGAGAAGTGGAAATTTTTCTGTCAATCTAGTACTGTCCATGCTGGGGGTTAGGATGGTGTAACTATGCAGTTGAAGCATGGACTTTTCACTCCCTTGAGAGATGCAGTTAAGAGAATTTAATTTTCATCTACATTGTACATTCTAGTGTACACAATGCCTTGATCTCTTCTGACTTTGGGGGAGAGGGTGTAGTTTTTCCAGTGCTGGCTCTCATCCAACTGTCTCTTGGGACTTACTATTACCACCCCCATATTGGTGCTTACTGGTGCACAGTTATGCCTGCTTCCAAAATACAGCACGTGTATCTTTCAGAGTTGTGGATTAAGCCACTCCTTTCCATTCAAGCTTACCTTCTGTCCTTGGTTTGAAGCCTTCTGATTAAGGTCCAAATAATCACATGAGCCTCAGCTCTTTGGATGCTTCACAATGGCATGGTTCTGCTCCTTATGACTGCCTGTCCAGCAGGACTGAGGAGGAGTGTAGGAGCTAGGCCACTGGATAATTTACTGTGCAAATCAAATACTTCAAAAATTCTGCCCTCTACATTGAAGTGCAGTGCACACCTATAGTAGCAGCAGAACAGGAGATGTGATAGTGCGACTCTACCCGTTTCCTCACTGGGAGGAGGAGATTTTTTATCTGTTTTCCATACAGTGTGCAGGGAGCAGGATTTGGCCCAAAATCTAGGGATGAAACTGTCTGCAATTCTTACATTGATTTGAAAGCGTTACAGTATCCTGTAATACTAAACTGCATTATATGGTGAGTTCTGGCAACTCTAAAGTGTACCTACAAAATTGTCTTGCCATTAAAGCAAAAGTGCCACTGTAGATTACTCAAACCTATTGCCAGTCAGTACAGATTAAAGAAGCCTTGCAAATATTCCATTTGCTCAGGATGAGCAAGCATTTTGGTGAGGATAAAATCACAGATTTACATGATCTTCACACCTCATGGTAATGGGTGGGTGCCTGGTTTGGTAAATTCTCAACCCTTTTTGTAAAGGTGAGGTTAGTGTGACTGAGGACTAAATGGTCAAAAACACATTTTGACTTTCCACTTGGGCTAATGACATTGCAACTGCTTTAAAGAGTACACAACTAGAATCTCTCCACAAGGAAGTAGTAATCAGGAAATGGTCCTTTTACCTGATTACAGGTCTTTCTATTAAAAAAAATAGATGGCATAATATACATTTGTTAAGGCTTTTTCCTTTTGTAGATAGGTGGGAACACTTAAATTATCAAATAGATTGAACTGGAAGCCAAAAAGTAATGTCCAATAACTCCAGTTACTTCAGTTCACTTAAAAGTAGCCAAACTGTGGAACTAAGCAGCTGGGCTGCCTTTATGGTGTCAGGGCTCTGAATTCAGCCCTAGAGATGTGTGAAAGGCTAAGGTTAAATGTTACCTTGGAAATAACATGATGTGAAGTATAGCCATCTTCCTGGGTTTTGCTGGAGTTTCTGTTGGATCTTGGATTGTTTTCTGAGCTCTAATCTGGATAGATGAGCTGGGGTAGCTGAATGTCCTTTAAGTTCTAAATGTCTTGATTTAAGTCTCTGGTGGCTCAGTTTTCACTTCCTACTCTTGATGTCAACTTTACAAATTAGTTTTCTAAACTAGATGGTTTTGAATTTACAATGCAAGAGAAGGGAAACCTGGCTGCCTTTCATAAACTCTTAACTAAGCTTTCAGGGTTCTATCTATGGAATTACAAGTTAGTTGTTCCCTGTGTTATAAAATGGTATAAATGTGTCATGTAGATGTGACACTAACCATGTAGGAACTGGGCCAAAATTCTTGAATACAAAAAAGCACATGCTTCAGCTTTATGGATGTTAACTCTTATCGCAAAAACTAAATTTTATTTTTTGTGAACTAGAAAGTTATAAGTGGCAGTCAATGAAGTGCTGTTAACAGAATATTGAGGCTCTGAAGGAGAACCTCAGTTTCTAACAATAAACTGTCTCTGTACTCGTATTCTTGCATCAAACTCTCATTTTAAAGACCTTTATCCAAATTAAAAGAATTTATGCAGTTCTTCCTGAAATACAAAAGACTGCAGAGTCCTTCTAATAGCAATACCTTTGAAATGGCATATATTAACAGGCCATTGAATGCACTTCTTGCCTTCAGCCTTGTTCCTCAGTGCACAGGAGGCATATAGATATTAATGTACATCATGCTGTCTGCTGCTGTAACAATTCCTAATGTAGTAATTTTACCCTTATGAAATTTCAGGAAAATGTTTGTTGGTGGCCTCAGCTGGGATACAAGCAAAAAAGACTTGAAAGACTACTTCACTAAATTTGGTGAAGTGGCTGATTGTACAATAAAGATGGACCCGAACACAGGAAGATCAAGAGGTTTTGGATTTATTTTGTTCAAAGAAGCTGGAAGTGTTGACAAGGTGAGTTTAAGATTATATCTCTGAGCTTTCTAAAGTCTAGTGAAAATCTCCTTTTGCGTGAATTAATCTTGCCATACCAAATTATTTGCAGGTATTGGAACAGAAAGAACACAGGTTAGATGGGCGACTTATTGACCCCAAAAAGGCCATGGCAATGAAGAAAGATCCAGTGAAGAAAATTTTTGTTGGTGGACTTAACCCTGAAGCCACAGAAGAGAAAATCCGGGAATACTTTGGAGAGTTTGGAGAGGTATGTAACTTAATCCTGGTACGTGCTGAAACAGAACAGAATATGCTGTAATTACATTTTGTAAACTGAACATAGACTGGATCTTCAAGTTTACATCTGTTCCAAAATGCCTTCAACTATTGAACATTAAGCATTTTTATAGTAGTCACTTAAAATGAAGGGTTTGACTTTCAAAAAGTCATGCACATAAAAAGATGACCATCACTACAGCTCCATGCAGAAATTGCCAGATGTGCACTTGTTTGTCACCATATTTAAATCCTATTTTGCAAGGCTAGAGCTCTAAACTTGTGTGAATTGGCTTAAGGAAGTTAAAGCCAACAGAATAGCATAATCATGGTATCTGTATGTAATGTGTTCAGCATGAAATACAGAACAGTAACAATACAGTGAAAAGTAATTGTCCTGAAGTTGTAGTATTTCATGTTTTCAGATTGAAGCAATTGAACTTCCAATGGATCCAAAGACCAACAAAAGGAGAGGCTTTGTGTTCATCACTTTCAAGGAAGAAGATCCAGTCAAGAAGATCTTGGAAAAAAAATTCCATAATGTTAGCGGAAGCAAGGTAGGAAATGATTCAAATTGAAGCAATTATTTCCCCAATTTTGGAAGTTGGTATCTAGTTTACAACACTATTTCAGAAAGTATGAGATTCAGTTTAGTGACTGTTTCTGGTCTTCAGGTACACATGCAATAAGGACAATTTATATTTCATTAGTTAAGTTGGACTATTATTTGAAGGGCTCTGGCATTACCGTTCTAGGATTTCTCAAAGAAACTTTTTTCTGCTGATACTGCAGCAAGTTGTGTAAAGGACTGTGTTAACCTCAAAAGGAGTTCAGCTGCTAGACTTGTAAAAGTCCCCTTGCAGTTTTAAAATAACCCTAATATTTTAGGGTAGATAACTTCATTGTGAGACCAACACAAATTAGCTGAGGTGCTTGTTAAATGCACAAATTTAAAACTGAGGACAAAATTTAAGCTTTAATTTAATAGCTTGTAGCGAATTTAACATGATTCTTTCGAATGTCTTTAGTTTGACTGCCCTTTTAATAGCACTCCCTGGTGACCTTGCAACAGTAAACAAGAGTGGAATATCCACAAGCACTTTTCATTTAAAACCTCAAATCTGCAAAAGAGTATCAACTTAAACTTTTGGTATTTGCATTTATTTGGATCCTCTTGACCGGTGGCTCTCTCAATGAGGAAGTAAGCAGTTTTTTGTAATCAAGTAATTTTTAGTGAGGTGAAACTTGAGGTACACAAGACAAATCAGACCCCTGAAAGGGGTACAGTAGGCTGGAAAGGTTGAGAGCCACTGTAGTAGACCAGTAAAATCACAGCTCACCTACTTTATAATTTCCATTACAAAGGCAGAGTTGTACTTAAGCACATTGCTCTCCTTGCTTTTTTAGTGTGAGATCAAGGTAGCACAGCCGAAGGAAGTATACCAGCAGCAACAATTCAGTAGTGGTGGAGGAAGAGGCAGCTATGGAGGAAGAGGCAGAGGTGGAAGAGGTGGTAAGTGTTGCACACGCTACTTAAGTATGGACGCATTCAGAACTAAGATGCTTGTACTAAAATGGGATTTTGTGGATGGTTTTCCCTTCTGTAGCTCAAAGTCAAATTTGGAATCAAGGTTATGGCAATTACTGGACCCAGGGTTATGGGAATCAAGGATACGGCTATCAGCAAGGTTATGGTGGCTATGGAGGCTATGATTATTCAGGATGTGGGTATTATGAATATGGACCAGGCTATGATTACAGTAAGTAAAGAGAAAGTATTGGGTATAAGCGCACACAAGTAATAGCAGTTTAATGCATTTGATCTCTTGTTCATAGGTCAAGGCAGTGCAAATTATGGGAAAAGTCCAAGACGTGGTGGTCATCAGAATAATTACAAGCCATATTGATCAAATTTATTCAGGTATGCAGTGGCATGGTCTCTTTTAGAAAATGACTGCATAGGTTTTGTACTCAATGCTGTAGATGGATATTACAATTATGTACCAAATTTAACTTTACAATAAATTTCTATGGCCTGTTAAATGTGCATCTTACTCAAGAGCTCCCTGGAAATGTCTTACATGTTTAATATTTACAGATAACTAGTTGTCTAGACAGTGTGGTGTGTAAACTTCAGCCTTCCTGAAGATATTAATTAATGATTTTATTAATAGGTTAAACTGAAACTGATTTTGAGGGTCTGCTTAAAGCTGCAGCTCTGCAACTAGGGACTGCCTCTTGGAGTTTACTATGGACTCTGCATTACTCCAGTTGTACAGAATGAGATGTATCTTAGGGAACCAGTGTCACTTTCCACCTTTTTATTTTGTATTGTTTTTGTGTCATACATTTCCTGTAATGGAAGTGTTAATTTTACTGTACTTTTTGGTACCTTTTTGGAATCTAATGTATTGTAAGGTATTTTACATGTGTTCTGATTCACCATGACATGGATATTGAAGCTATCCTAGCTTTTGAAATAAAAAAGGTGTAATCTAGTGTCGTGTACCATTCTTCAGCTGTATCAGTACAATTCTAGTGTACTGCTTCCAGAACTGAAGTAAAATTAGTTGTTCATAGCAATCTTGTCACAGTTTAAAGGCTGGACTCTAAAACTGGACTGTGTTGGTCAGTGGTGTGCTCACACTTGAAAATGAGCCATCAGCTCCCAACTCAAGTGTGATATTACAGAACAGAAAATTCAGTAGAAATCCCTCACTTAAATTGAGCTATCCAGGAGTGGTGGTGGCTTTTGAATATCTTGTCTTCCAGACAACTAACTCTCCTTTAAGCTTAATTGGGTACTAGTAGTTGACTTTGCCTCTGGTTCCTAGAAAAGCCAAACTGTAAGCCAGTGGTTCTCAACCTATTTACCATTGTTTTTTATGTGGGCTGCATCCAATACTACCTGTATGGTCCTGAGGATGTCATGGGCTGCAGCTCTGCTGAGTGGGCTGCAAATTGAGAATGTATGTTTGTTGCAGGTGGCTTCATTGAAGAATCAGAACTGTGGGGTGAAGGGGAGACTAAGTTGGGAAGAATCCCTCTTTCCACCTGCTTTTAGCAGGCATTGTTAAAAGGTGTCTTAAACAGTGACAAAATCCTGCTCATTTGTGTGCAGGTCTCATTTCCTTGAACTTGTGACTAATCTTTTCCAGTTTTCCAGCCTTCCAGGAAAAGTGAGACAACTTTATATTTGAAATTCAAGACAAGCTGAACTTTTCTGGCTTTATATAAATTAAAGCAGAAAGGAAACAACCTATAAAGCTAAAACTGGCATATTAAATGCCAGTCCAAAATTGTTTAGACTACACTTTCTCCAGGGCCACTAATATCAAAATTCCTCTTTTTCAAATCTTGCATTGCACCTCTACTCACTGCAGTATAGTTAATCTTTCTTATTCTAGGCTTACTGACTACTCCAAATAGCAGGTCAGAGTACTCCATTTAATGGCACCCACTGTTATGCTTTCTTGATGGAAGCTGGAGGAACCTTTTGAAAGTCACATTGCCACAAATCTAGCATAGCTTTGATATTTCAGTGTAGCAGAGACACCTAAATTTGAAGCAGTTATTTAAACATAATTTAAAAAAATTGAGAACTAGAATTTCAACCAACAGAGCAACTGTGAAAATCAAGACTCCAAGATGACCCCCCTCACACAATTAACTGACTCCTCTTAATGGCTCATTCTGTTGCAACTTCTGTAGCATTTCCTTTCCCACTTTAATTACCTTCTGTACTATCAAATGCAACCTTAACTCTGTTTGGAGTAAGTGTACCAAAAAGGCAATGGGGTTACTGGGGAGCAATGCTAGTGGGCTTTTGGTGGAAGCCATCTACTGTAGAAGTATTAGGTAAATTGTCAGGACTAGCAGCAGATGTAATTCTAGCACTCATTTACTATCTAAATATTTACAAATTAGGGCTCAAATTAAGGTTTTTGGGAAGTTTTTTTTTCAGTAGAATGTATTTAGAGATGGGTTACTTTAAAGGGCATTGTGACCATGATTTAACAGGAAGCAGCTTTAGTATCTGAAACTTTTCATCTCCTTTTCTGGCTTTACAGCTGCATCATTTCCCCAATGCTTAATACAGCAATTTCCAGAGGCAGTTCAAAGCTGTAGCAGGGCCAGAGCTAATGTGTGCACCCCCCCAACTGCTGCCTAGTCTCTGGCCTTGATGGTGGCAGCAGCAGTCAACCACCCCTTTGCTCCCACCTGTTCTTTAGCAGCTTAGCTTTTTTTGTTGGCATAGAAAGCTACTCTTCCCCTGCATAAGCAGGGGATAGCCTTCACCACCCAGAACCAGCAATTCAGTGCTTAACTTCTAGACTCTAACTTCCCTTCAGCCATGACAAAAGTTGTGGTGCTAACTCAGCTCTTAAAAGAGCTACTTTCTAAATCTCTGCCTGAGACAACAATAGTGCTGCAGCCATTTAAGGATGTGATCAAAGACAAACAGGCTATACCTGGATAAGGCTCACAGCATAAGCAGGCACAGCTGTAGATATAAGTTGTAAGAGCCAAACAGAGTGCTGTTATAAATTGATGCTGCAGTAATCATACTGAATCTCTCTCCCCTAAAGATCCACCTGCTAGAGGAAGTAAAAGGGACTCAAAGGTGCAGTAGCTACCCCCAGAGTATCCTGTCCTTTGCAAGAGCCACAGTACTTCATTATGAAGCCTTTGTGGCAGATCTCACTGGATACAATGAGACTTTGTACAAGGGCCATGACATCCACTTCAGCAACTACAGAGATCTACCCATGCCTAGACAAATTCCTCAAGATCCAGAACTTTGTGCATAGCATGGACCATAACTAAATATTGACAGATGCTGGTCTGCCTGATTTCATGGACAAGGACACACATACATTGCCTCTAGTACTTGCTAATAAAAGCGCAGACCCATTCACAAGAATGCAGGCAGCATCAGGTGCTGTTTGAGCCTTGTGTTGAACACTCAACTAATGCATTATCCCACAGAACATTGACAAGAGTCTCCCTGTATGCATTCCAGACTCACAGGTACTTGTGCCTAGATGAAATGGGAAGTACATCTGGGGCACAGGACAGTGCCAGGCATCTGGAACCCTGGGGAAGGAGCATCAACCTGTGGAGCTCAAATGTGTAAACTAGTGTTATGGAGATTCCAGAACTATATAGAGGGCTTCTGAATCAGTCAGACAAGACTCCCATTCAGGTGTATATTAACCCATAAGGAATGGACAAAGAGGATTCTCCCTGCTAGAGGAGCAATATGTGTAAAAGGAGAGCTGAACCATAAGACAGCCTTGGCTCAGACGACTCAGAACAGTGCCTGAATCAGGAAGCCCATGCTGATTTTGCACAAGTTCAGCCTTCTGGTAGTCAACCTATTCACCTATCAAAAGAACAAACATTTGAAATACTCCATCAGATGAATCCCTGGGGACAGATGCTCTTTTGCAAAGATAGCCCCAAGGCCTGCATATGCATTTCTGCCCTTTCTAATTCCAGAAAAGATACAGAAGATAAGGAGAGAAGCAACAAACCTGATAATGCTAGGTCTTCACTGGTCAAGGAGACCATGGTTTTCCAATCTGATAGAACTGAACTTGGAGCCACTGTTGCAGCTACTTGTGAGATGAGACATCCTTTACCATGGCCTATTCCTCTATCCACACCAAAATCATCTACAACTGATCACCTGGCTATTGAGATTGGAAGTATTAGCTGTGTTAGAGCTATCCTCCACTGGGAGTGGAATCATCCTCTGTACTAGGTGAGCTTCAATACTAAAGGCCAGCTCCTCCATGTGGACTAGGTTTAGCTCATGATGTTAACAGTACAACAAATATCAAGGATCCTGGACTTTATTCAGGAAGATGTAGGCAAGAGACTTTTGCCCAGCACCATAATATGCCATGTGTCTGCTTATAAGAAACATCCTATTTTCAGGATCCTCTGGTTCCTTGACAGAGAACTGTCAGGTATTCAGACTTCGCAGAGCAGTCCAAGTGGTTCAGCCAATCTTTGTGGAAGCCTACCAAGGGCATTAAAAGCCCATGCCCCACAACCTATTGAGCCACTGACCTGTATATCCATTCTGCCTATCCATGAAAAGTGTCTTCTAGTTACTATATCTGCTAGGTGAGTTCCTGAAGTGTCACTTCTATACAATAGTAGAACTCTATTATAACATAACATGCTGCTAACAATCCCAGAATCAGAATTCCCTACCTCACAAGGAAATTATACTCCCTTCATTCTGTCCAAAGGCACAGCACCAAACAGAAAACTGTAGCATACTTCAGATGTTTAAAGAGCACTAAAGATTATATCCGGTGCACTGAACTGACAAGAAAAACAGGCTTATTACTTGCTTTCAAATGAGGTGCTAAGGTGTCAGTGCTTCTGTTCCTGATAGCATCAAGGCTCACTCCACAAGATCTATGGTGACTCTGTGGTGGAAAGAGCTTGTGCTTTCATGATAGAGATATGCAAGGCAGCAACATGATCATCTATTTAACATCTTTATTAGACTCTGTAAAAAGTGGGTTTTTTGTTCTCTGCAGCAGCTTCCATGGTCTAGTATAGTAGCACTGCCATTTTGTGCAGTTAACTTCTCTCACATCCCTCCCTATTTCTGTTAACTCCTCACTGCTTCTCATAAGCAATGGAAGTGTGAGAGATACTAAACTGCAGCACTGGAAACCTCTTACCTGACTAAATCTTTCTGCTCTCCCTGGATGGGTTCCTAGCCAGGGAACAGTATTTAATTTCAGTAGTTCTGGATGTAGACCCTGGCCTACTGTTGAGAGTACACTTAACTTACTAATACTATTCTACAAGTTCATTCCACATGTGTGTAAAAACTATCTGGCAGCAGGCTGGAAAAGGAGGCACAGCTAGCACAGGTGTATTACAGCTTTGAACTTCCTCTGGAATCTGCAATCAGGAGGGAAAGAGCTGCATCTCCCACCATTTGATAAGTAGAGGCTAGCAGAAAGTAAATAACCAGATACAAAATTTACCCCTCCCTCTGACCTTATTCTCGGAAAGTACTTAAACCTCCAGACTGTATATAACTTCCTGTATCGTACTGTTGTAGTATCCCACTGCCATTAGGAAACACCCTGTGAATCTGACTCTTTTGAAGTTGCTATAGAAGTGCCCCAGGTAGATCATGTGAGCTAAATGCTGTAGTTTGTTGCTGTTCTTCCCTCCCTGATCACTACCTTTTCGTTTACCTCAAGGTAGGGGAGCATGCAAAGTAAAGTGGAACACAAGTAATCCTACATGCCATGATTTTTTTTTTCTAAAATCAGTAAAAACACAGCTAAAAAATAATCAACTGAGAACTTAAATAATTACATAACCATGGGGGTTTGGGGAGTGAGAAATAAGCAGATATTTTAATTAGTTCTAGAAACAGTTCAGCAGAGAAGACTTACACCATTATCCCTCATGAAGTGTACATTAGCCAGCAAGTGCATATAGAGCAGCTTGTGAGTTAAGGAGCAGGCTGTCACACTGAGACTTGTGGAGTTGGATCCTGGGTGCAGTGATTAGAGCCTAAAGCAAAAACTGAGGCTGCTTATACTCCAAAGCAGAGTTTACCATTCCTTTTTTGTTGTAGTTGAAATGTGTTCCATTGCTGTTGAAGAGTACCTCAAGCTACCCCGTGAGAGCATGCATGTACAAAGGTATCTTCATTGCCCATTCGTACTCTGCCATCTGTGGGCAGTTTAGATTGGACCTCCTCTTTCCTCACTAAACATGTCCTTGGAAGGCAATTCACAGGGAACTTAGGTGCTGAGAGCCATCTGTTTAAAAACTATGGCTGAAAACCAGTCTAGCTGTTTAAACCTTATATTGGCACAAAATCAGGTGGTATAGCTGGTGAGACCCTGAAGTATGGCAAAATAAGGACCGATACATATGATTACTGGGGTCTGCATGCTCTCTAGTTGGGTACTATGGGATGGTAGAATGTTTGGCCTAGCTGAGATGGTTATAGTCACTTGGATACCTCAACCCAGAAAAATGAAATGCTGCAAAGTGTGGTACATAAGAGCTAGAATAGGAAAATAACTCCTGGGTAGTCATTGTTTTCTGAAACTGGCTGCTAATTAAGAGAATCCCACACCACCTTTGCTACAGCTGAAGCAAACAATTTTATGTCATAATGCCTATGTATTTTCTCTAAAGCTTTTCACTGCTAAAGAAGCGTTACTAAACATTGCAGCTTCAAACGTAATTGTTTAGCTTAAATATGCACTAGTTATGGGGAAACATGATCGATTTAATGATCCTTTATAGTACATTTTGTCAAATTACTGTCTGGAACTATAGATGAAAGGTAAGACATTGTAAAGTATGTATCAGGTTTAATATTTTCTTTATGTGGAGGAAATAAACTACATCAATACCTCTCCTCCTAAATTGTATTTAAAGCAAAGTTGCAGACTTTTTGCCATGTACTGTAGCAACTCTTTCTTGTATGATGTAGGAAATAAGCAACTAAAAAGGAGAACTACCTTCATAAAGTTGTGTGATCAGTTATATTGCATACACCTGAAAGCTGACATCCAGCCCCTACACCAGTCAGTGTCTCTAATCTTAATGACAAATTAGGCCCTAAGATTCCTCTGCCTGCTGTTTAATTTCACAAACCTAGACTAAATACTAGTTAAGGTATGCTGCTTATATGCTAATTCAGAAGCAACTTTTTCATGCTTGAATAAAACAGATAACGTTGGCATGACCTTTTGTAGCTGATAATACAGCATTTGCTTGAACTAAAGTTAACTTCCGGTGCAATGCACAAGGATTTTAAGGTTTCTCCTTAGTTCACCACATTGTGTTTTTGCTTCTGGTCTTATTGCCACTCCCTTTACTGGCAAAATTCCAAATGGCATCAACTTAAATAGGGTAGGGCTGTCACATACTGTGCCTTATAGGAAGGAGAAAGAGTATTTGTTTTTTCTTCTTTGATTACTCAAGGAGAATAGAGTAGATTCCAGCATGGACCTAGTTGTGCTTGTCTTACTCAAGGGTTCAAGTAGAACAGTCACATAAGCAGCAACCAACACAATGAAACACACTGAAAACTAACTACCCTCTCCATCACCATAAACAGACAGCACAGTAGGTGATATTCTTTTAAGAGCAGCAGGTTCTAAAGGATCCAGCTGCTATTGGAGTAGTCAAATTTTGAAGTGCTTTAAGGATAAAGATTTAATTATACCAAAAAACAGGCATTTGACTTGAGGGAGAATAGATGGTTGGGGGGACTGAGAAGCCAAAGTGATCCAACATAAATCAAAATAGTGATTAGCAGAAGGGGTCATCTATTTTGCAAAAATACTACAGAAACATTTGATTGGTTAGCTCTTTACACCAAATGCACTGTCATTACTAGTTTAATGATCTGAGCATTCTAATTAAACAAACTGCACAAAATAAAATGCTTACCTGGCCAGATAGAGCTGAGGCCTAAAGTTAATGGTGTTTTCCTACAGGCTCACATGTCTTTTCTCTTTCCATGTCTGAAATGCAAGCAAATTCATAATGTTCAGACAAGACATTAATGACCCTACTGAGCTAACTGTGCAAACGTAAAAAAAGTTAATAGTTTAGAGATACAAAGTATTATATAAATATTGAACTAATTCTCAACATGTGCCTGGTCAGTAGATAAATATAATGAACCTATGCAAGTGACCACCTTTACTAGGCCTCTCTCTGTGCTAAGAGAGACTCGTACAGTTATCCCCCATTAAGTACAGTTGTGTTCACCTCTTAAATAGATTCACTGGACAGGTTAAGGCCAAAATTTTCTAAAATGGCCTTTAATTTTGGGTGCTTTACTATAGGTAACAAAGGCCTAGCTTTCACAGGTGCAGAGGAGTTTTGAGTATTAGGCCCAACTGCCTCAAATTCGTCAAGTTAGAAACCATCTTGAAAAAGCTGCCCTAAATTGCTTCCCTTTAGTCGCACTATAGTAGTGACATAGCCAAGGTTCTTGCTCAGTTTGCTAACCAAAACTGCTGCAAATTAATCTGACAGTCTTACCTGTTAATATTTCATCCATTTTGTCCACAACTAATTTGGCATTGTCCATAGTAAAGCACAGTGGAGGCTTGAATTTAAGCACATTTCTTCCTGGACCATCTGTACTCAACAGAATATAGTCTCTCTTTAATCTAGAGATGGAAGAAGATTGGTCTAAAAATCTAAATACTTCTAATAATTTGACCTAAAATGTAATTTTTTTTTATTTTTAAAATATTAATTACAGCAGTGTCGGCATGATGGAGACTTCAGAAAATTCTCTGTCCTCTAAGTTTTGTGGTCCAATCACCACAAATTGTGTCAAGTTGGAGATCATCTAATATTCACGACATGTAAGAAGCTGAGATGAGGGGGGATTATTTTGTTTTAACAGAAATTCACATTAAGGACTGCATGCAAGATAATCTAAATTACATGCTTTGATGTTTTGACTGACATTTTATATACCAAGTGTCAGCACAGTGTAATTTGAAACTGTTGAAATCCTTTGTGCTTCTTTTTATAGTTTAAAGAAACACCAGCCCACTGGCATACACTAAAGCCAAGATTTAAAAAAAAAAACAACAACAAAAACCAAAACCCAAACAAACCAGGCATTACTGGAGCCTCAGTACTTTTTGAAGAAGTGGTTGTCTTTATTTAAAAGTTTGGTTACTACATAAGTCTTATTTTACCTATGAACTTCACACAAACTTCCCAACGACGTGAGTGTCTTTAAGGATTAGACATCACTTTGAGCTGTATGTGGAGACTGACAAGCTCAGGGTTAAAACCCATTTATCATCTTGGTGTCAATATAATATTTTAGTCCGCAGTGGCTATGCACATATATATGCTGTATAAATGTTGAACGATTAGTACTTGTCTCTCACAACATTAAGTTTCATTAAGTGCTACAATATTGTGAAATCACATGGATGTATGTACTTTTTAAAAAAAATACCTTGTTATTAAATACTCAGCTTCTTCAGTAGCTGGGATCCTTTTCTCTTGGTCTTTTATCAAATCCACTCCAATAAATAATCCAACACCCCTTTAAAAGAAAAACGGGTATTCAGTCTAAAATCAGCAAGAAGGAATTAGGAATAATTTACAAAGAAGTGGAGCAGCTACTGTCCTATGAGCATATACTGTTGTACTTATTTTCATATTTCACTAATTCTATTACTAATGTGATTAGTTTGTTAAAGGGTACTACTTGTTGTCTTAACACAGAAGAGGTGCTGTCAATGTAATTAATACAGCAAGACAAGATTTTAATTTTTTCCTCCTGGTCACGCTAATTCCCTGATTGAGTTTATGTTGTGTGTGTGAATTTAGTGATGGCAGAATCAATGTATGTTTCCATTTCTGTGTTTTAATCTGGATCTGGCAGTGCATCATAAGGGTGTCAGTTTCTAGGCCAATTCAAGTCAGTCAATCTTTGTAATAGCTTGGATGGGGATGGGGAGAGAGACCCAAAAAACATTTGTGATGCTGAATTAGTGAAGAACACAGGCCCACTGTAGTTCCACATTAGAATGTTAGTTGATGCTAAACATTGCCTGTTAACACAAGATTTAAAGACCTTGCCACCACCTGTGATTTGCTCCAATTTGATAAATCAAACTATCTGAAAATGTGAATTGGTTGTTGATACCTGACATCACCAATGATAGGATGCTTGACCTTCTGTTGATTCAGTAATTCCATCAAGAAGTTGCCTACTTGTGTGGCATGGGCCTGAAGATGTTCCTTCTCAATCACATCTAAAACTGCTAAACCTATTGCACATGAAACAGGATTTCCTCCAAACTAAGCTCAAAGGAAAAAAAAAAGTGTCAGGCACTGAGGGAGAAAGAAAAAAAAATTAAAGGACAGTCTTTATGTATCAATAAATATTTCAACATTACAGCCGAAAACCTTCCTCCATTGTTTGTGGACTATAATTGCTCAATGTTGCTTTCAGTTAACATGTTACCTGTATCCTACAGTACTGTGACACTTAAACAGTGATGTCCTCTTTCACATTTAGTTGGTCATGTAACCAGAAAACAATGATTTGGTTAACTCTCTTTACTTACTGTATTAAAATACTCCACGCCAGTGTCTGCAAATGCTTCTGCAATTTCTTTTGTTGTTGCTACACAGGCGATGGGGTGCCCATTTCCCATTGGTTTGCCCATAGTGACAATATCCGGTACGAAATCCTCTCCCTGAAGCTGGAATGCCCAAAAACATTTGCCAACCCTGCCAAAGCCAACCTGAATTTCATCAGCAACAAAAACTCCTCCTGCCTTGTGTACGTGTCTGTAACATAATAGGGACATATTAGACTTTTGGCACTCAACTGCCATCTCTAAAATTTGTTGCAAAACTGTGATACTTCAGCTGATACTTGAATTATACAGCACAGTTTAACAGAAAATATCTAAACCAGGTAAATAAAAATCCAGTATGCTTGTTCTTCATTACATAATAATAAATAATAATAATAATAATAATGTTGCTGCCCTGAAGAGCTTACAATTCAATAGGACTAAAGCATTTTATTATTTTTATGTCAAAAAGCATATTAATCTAAGCTATTTGCATGTTGTGATAAAGACAGTGGTTTCATCTCAGTTTAGATAAATAAGAACACAAAACATGTATAAAGGGTTCTGAAAGCATCTACTTACTCTGCTATCATCTGGAAATAACCTTCTGGTGGAATGATCTGACCACCCACACTTGGCAAAGATTCAATGAAAAATGCAGCAATCTGGAAGAGTAACATGCAATATTTGAACTAAATAATAAAGGTTACTGAGGTAACATAGGCAAGTTGCAGACTCTACCTAGCTAGATGAATAGTTTTTAAACTATTACTTTGCTATATATAGTCAAATCTTCAGAAATTATATCTGATGGACGTAATATGAAAATATAATTGTCATTTATGCCATCTACATGCTTCTTAATTCCCTGACATGGATGGTCCTGAAATGTCTATAGCTGCTGATAAACTCTACTACTAATTCCCACTGCTAAAGAGTCAGCAAATAGATTAGGAAAGATCTTTTCACCTTTCTGCCCCTTTTTTGTGCTTGCTCAATTATTTTTTTCACTTCATTGGCATAGGCTAGGACTGAATCTTTATGGTCTTCTCTGTATATTCCGCGGTATGTGTCTGGGAGAGGAGCCTGAACAAGGGAACAATGCCTTATGATTAGTAATGCCACAGATGTGGTGGATAATAAATTAACTGAAATAGTCGAGGTATATAGGCTGCAATATGTACATACCACATGGACCCATTCCTTTTGTCCTTCTAGATTTCTGAATTTATATGGACTTATGTCAATCAAGGATGTCAGATGTCCATGGTAAGCACTTAAAACAAAAACAATGTAGCAGCAGAACTAAACAGTAAGTTCCATAATATCACAGTTCTCTAGAATTAATCTGGTTTTGCACCCTTTGCTGTCAGACAATCCAGCAGACCAAGATCTGGTCACATGGCCCAAAATAGCTTTGCACAGGAATTTATCAACCAGGTCGACTGTATTTGGGATTTTGGCTCCTACTTTCCACCCTGTTTACTTGGTAGAAGAAATTGACATCAATCCCCCACTTTGGCTTTTCAATGGCTTGTTTCTACCATCACAGCTCTGTATCAGGAGAAGTATATTATCTGTTGGCCATGATCAGGAATCAAATCGGAATTAAGCCCCAAAACTCCAGATGCAGAATCTTTGCTGTTTCTTATGTCTGCTTTGCTAGCTACTGTGTAGTAACGGACTATTTTTTGTTATAGTCACTAGTACCATTGACACCTCTACAGGGCAAAATTATGTCAAAGAAATTTGCAGATGGGGTAGTTGAATAAAATTGTGCCTTTTCTTTAGAAATGGAAATTAAAGTTATTAAACAAAAATAAAATACAGTAGATATTAAACATTATTTGATATACTTACTGGTCCAGAACAATAATATCCTCGTGTTTTGTATATTGTCGTGCCAATCTCAAGGCAAGATCATTGGCTTCTGATCTGCAATTGACAATTCAAAAGCTATTTCACTGCACACACATCGACACGATATGAAACCTTGGCCCTCCATGCTGTGCTATTTTGCATCCACAAATTACATCAGTTGCACATGCAAATACTCACAGATGCAAAACTGCAGCCCACGGGGCTGGATATGACTAGGATTATGATACTACAGTGCACTTGCTAGATACAGGCTTGAAAGGATTAGAGCAGTGGGTCTCAAACTTTTTTACTGGTAACCCCTTTCACATCACAAGCGTCTGACTGTGACCCCCCCAATAAATTAAACACACTTTTTAATATATTTAATACCATTATAAATGCTGGAGGCAAGTGGGGTTTGGGGTGGAGGTTGACAGCTTGCAACCCCCCGTGTAATGACCTCGCGACCCCCTGAGGGGTCCCAACCCCCAGTTTGAGAACCCCTGGATTAGAGTGTTTATTTGTAAATGTTCATTGTACACACAACCAAATGGAAAATACTTCCATCTACGATAATCAAAATTAAGAAAAATGCTGCTTGAGAACGTAGAGTTTGAGTCAGGGATATTTACTTTGTATATTCTGATGTGATATTGACAATTTCCGCTTTAATGTTTTTCTTAATGTTTGCCATTAAATAATTGTCTTCTCCCCCCGTTTCACGTAACTGAAAATTTAAATGGATTAAAAGAAAATAAAAATTGAATTCTGCCAAGCCTAGTTATAGCACCTTTCAACAGAAGATCTGAAAACATTTTACAACAGTGGATAAGTACATAATATAAATTACCACAGAAGCAGGCCAAAACAATCATAGCCCTGGTTAGTTCGAAAGAAAAATTATTATATCTGAAAACAGAAATGAATACCCTTATACAGAAATCTGACTACCTGAAAAGAACTATATTTTAGGGTAGGAATCCACAGAGAGGCTAACTAAGGATAACATTAGCTAGAATGCTTCTTTGACCATGGGATGCTCTTTCAGGAAGAAGATCTGCTGGTAAAAGATGGGGGTCCACCTGACCAAGAAAGGGGAGACCATCTGCATGCAATAACTTACCAACCTAGTGAGGAGAGCTTTAAACTAGGTTCAAAGAGAGTAGGTGACAAAAGTTAGCATAAAAAATGAAACTTGAACAGAGGGCTAGGTGTTGGAGTAGACATGGAAAATTAGAATGTCATAGGAGCAACAAGAGGGAAATCAGTGGGAGAATCTGCTTCACAGCTTTGATGCCTATACACAAATGCAAGGCATATCAGAATAAATGGGAAGAACTGGAAGTATTAGTACATAAGCTAAAATAGGACTTAATTGGCATCAGGGAGATTTGGTGGTATAAGTGTTATGAGTGGAATATAGGGGTATAGCTTATTTAGGAAGGAGAAGCAGGATGAAAAGGGAGGAGGTGTTGCATTATATCACAAGAATATATACACTTGTTCTAAGCTTCAGAGGGTGGTGAGAGACAAACCAGTTGAAGGTCTCTGATATGGGGGGGAGGCGGGGGTGGGAAGAGGGATGATGTCATGGTATACTATATCAGGAAGAGGAGGTAGATGATGCATTTTTAGAACAAACAACAGAAATATCCAAGACCTGGTAGTCATGGGGGACTTGAACTACCCAGATAGCTGCTGGAAACAGAATATAACAAAAGATAAAATTTCCAGAAAGTTCTTGTAATGTATTTGGAGACAATTTTTTGTTTCAGAAAGTAGAAGTAACCAGGGCGATGGCCAACTTAGACTTCATTCTGACCAACAGTAATTAGGGTGAAAGTGATCATGTAATGATCCTTTTCTTAGAATCATGAAATCAAAGGAAAGAGAGAGAGAGAGAGAGAGAAAGAGAAGCAGCAGAATAAGGACAATGGACTTCCAAAAAGCAGGCTTTAACAGACTCAGAGAACTGGTAGGTAAAGTCCCATAAGAAGAAAATCAAGGGAAAAAGGGGTTTAGGAGATCTGGCAGTTTCTCAAGCAGACAATATTAAAGGCAGAACTGCAAACTATCCCAGTATGGCTGCATCAAGAACTCTTCAATTATCTGAAAAATCAATAAGGAATCCTACAAAAAGTGGAAACATGGACAATTGCTAAGGAACAAGACAAAAGAACAGCACAAGCACATGGGGACAGAATCAGAAAGGCTAAGGCACAAAATGAGTTACACCTAACAGGAGACATAAAAAGAAGTAAGAAGAAGTTCTTTAAATGTATTAGGAGCAAGAGAAAGATGAAGTAAAGTGTAAATCCTCTAATTAGCAGGGAAGGAGAGCTAATAACTGATGATATCAAGAAGGTGGAGGTGTTTAATACCTATTTGGCTTCAGTCTTCACTAAAAAAAGAAAGATGTGATCAGATACTCCCCACAATTAATATTAACAACCAGGGAGAAGGAGTGCAAACCAAATAGATAAAGAAAGAATATTTAGATAAATTAGATACGGTCAGGTTGGCAGGGCCTGATAAAAATAACAATCCTAGAAGCAATCTTGGAACCCTCACCAATTATCTTTCAGAACTCCTGGAGGACAGGGGGAGTCCCAGAGGACTGGAGAAGGGCAAACGTAGTAGCCATCTTTAAAAAGGGGAACAAAGAGGACCCAGGGAATTATAGTCTGGTTAGCTTAACTTCAACACATGGAAACATACTAGAATAAATTTGTATGCATCTAGAGGATAATAAGGAATAACCAGCATGGATCTGTCAAGAATAAATCGTGTTAAACCAACCTAATTTCCTCCTTTGACAGGGTTACTGGCCTAGTGAATGAGGGGAGCAGTAAAAGTGATCTAGCTTGATTTTAGTAACGCTTTTGATACTGTCTCACATGTCATTCTCATAAGCCAAACTAGGGAAATGTAGTCTATATGAAATTAATATAAGGTAGGTGCACAACTGGTTGAAAGACCATACTCAAAGAGTAGTTATCAATGGTTCATTATCAAACTGGGAGGATGTAGCTAGTGGGTGCCGCAAAGATCAGTGCTGGGTCTGATACTATTCAATATTTTCATTAATGACTTGAATAATGGAGTTGGAGAGAATGCTTATAAAAATCTGAGATGACATCAATCTGGAAGGGAGTTGCAAGTACTTTTGAGGACAGGATTAAAATTCAAAGTGACCTTGACAATTTGAACAATGTGTCTGAATTCAACAAAATGAAATTCAATAAAGGCAATTGCAAAGTACTTCACTTAGGAAGGAAAAAAATCAAATGCATAGCTACAAAATGGGGAATAACTAGCTAGGTGGTAGTAGTGTGGAAAAGGATCTGGGGGTTATAGTGGATCACAAATTGATTATGAGTCAACAATGTGATACAGTTGTAAAAAAGGTGTATGCTGGGGTGTATTAATGGGATTGTCATATGTAAAACTGGGAGGTAGTTGTCCCACTTTACTCAGCACTGAGGCCTCAGCTGGATTACTGTGTTCAGTTACAAGGGCCATACTTTAAAGAAGTGGACAAACTGGAGAGAGTTCCGAGGAGAGCAGCAAACATTATAAAAAGATTTAGAAAACCTTACCTATGAGGAAAGGTTAAAAAAACGGGCCTTTTTGTCTTGAGAAAAGAAGACTGAGAGGGAAGATTGTCAAATATGTGAAGGGCTATTATAAAAAGGACAGGGATCAATTGTTCTCTGTATCCACTTAAAGTAGTAATGGGCTTAAGATGCAGCAAGGAAGATTTTGGTTAGATATTAGGAAAAACTTCATAACTACCAAGATACTTAAGCTCAGGACTATGCTTCTAGAGATGCTGTGGAATCCCCATCACCGTACATTTTTAAGAACAGGTTGGACAAACACTTGTCAGGGATGGTCTAGATTTACTAGATTTTGACTCAGTGCTGGGGCTGAATTTGATGACCTCTCAAGGTCCTTTCCAGCCCTTCCTTTCTAGGATTCTGTGATAAATCAGTTTAGACAAGAAGCTATAGAAGCTACTACTATGAAAATTAAATTTACGCTGACTGCTTTTATTGCAGTATAGATAGTACTGCCTTTAAAGACTGACAATTTTTTGAAAAAAATTATTAACTGATAGAGCAGAGCCTTTGAAATAGAATAAAATGCTCTTCAAAACCAGAATACTCTTAATTAGTTTTTTGTATCCAAAGTGTATTTTAGTTCATATCCTAATGTATAGTAGATTTTCTTGGCAAAAGTAGTCAGCTGGAATTGTATGTGTTAGTTGACACGAACATTATGGAATTTAGTCTTGTTCTGTAATGCAATATTGAGATTATATAGTATACACTTCTGTTTGGTGCATGGGGAACATTAATAGAAACATTTAAATGCATAATTAAATGTAATAATAAAATTTCAAATGTCAGCATCCAGTACTTGAATATCCCCATACCTCAAAAATAATTTAAAACAATATTGGCAAGTCCACATAAGCCAGAGCAACCACAGACAGATCAAGAAAAGGAAAAAACCCTTAGTATGACAGAGTGAGAACACATCTAAATAATATGAACTGTTCATGTTTTCATAGAATCATAGAATATCAGGGTTGGAAGGGACCTCAGGAGGTCATCTAGTCCAACCCCCTGCTCAAAGCAGGACCAATCCCCAATTTTTGCCCCAGATCCCAAATGGCCCCCTCAAGGATTGAACTCACAACCCTGGGTTTAGCAGGTCAGTGCTCAAACCACTGAGCTATCCCTTTTCTTCTATAAGCTGCTTTTTAAAAGCTTTTCAAAACCATTGTGTCTATTTTGTGTCTAATAACCATTGTATCTAATAATTTGGTAATTTAAACCTTTAGAGCAGCAAAAGTTTAAAAAGGATAAACTCCAGCAGCTTTCTCAAAAAGTCTGAAATTATCTGAAAAACCAGACAATGCATGATCTACACCCATACTTACGAGATCCTGCAGCTAACTACTTATAATGAAGTGTATAGTCACTATACCTGTACCTCAGCTATAGCTAAGAGTTTATCACTAGTAATACCTCATACTTACCCTGAATTCAAAAAATAGAATGTGCACAGCTTCTCAGGCAGTGTTTTAGAAAGTCTCTTTGCATAATCCACCAAATTATCATGGAGATAGCGAGAATTTGTATTTAGCAACTGATTCTGTTCATGTGCTGCTTTTACTACATCAGGATGGCAATGCCCAACTGAAAAAAAAAGGGGGAGTTTTAATGTTCTCTCCATTCATACAAATTCTTTCCCTATGACATCTGTTGTTGACAAATAGATAAATATACACCAGTGGTTTCCAAACTGGGGTTCACAGAACATTACAGGGGGTTTGCCAGAAAAATTTCAGTAATAGCGGCCGGAGTACCCCGGGCATTGGAGGCAGCAGGTGGGACCCGGGTGCAGGGCAGACAGCCCGAGCCCCAGGGAGAGCAGGGCAGGGCAGCTGGGGCTGGCAGCCCGAGCCCCAGGGAGAGTGGGGCAGGGCAGGGCAGCTGGGGCTGGCAGCCCGAGCCCTGCCCCCATCAGCGGCGGAGCCGGCTGCCCGAACCCCAGCACTCCACGCGGGGCTGGCAGCCCGAGCCCCAGGAAGAGTGAGACCAGGCAGTTGGGGCTGGGAGCTCGAGCCCTGCCCCGTCAATGGGGGGAGCCGGCAGCCCGAACCCCAGTGCTCCGTGTGGGGCTGGCAGCCCAAGCCCTAGGGAGAGCGGGGATGGGCAGTTGGGGCTCGCAGCCTGAGCCCCAACCGTCAGTGGGACCTGCAGCCTGAGCTCAGTTGACCGGGGTGATCAACGGAGTTCAGCAGCAGGAGCCCCATGGAGTGCGGAGGAAATTTAAACTTAAATCCCTGGAAATATTCATTTTTAGGATGGGGGTTCATGAGATTTCACAATTTAGTGAAAGGGATTCATGGGCTGTTAAAGTTTGGGAACCACTGATATCCACTGACATGCTCACATATTTCTTAGGGTGCAGAAGCTGACATTGTTCCCTGTATTGCAGCAGTAGTGTATCAAAAGTATGGTCAGTGGGCAAAGACACAGTGCTGGTATGCTTGGAGAGTCTACTTTAGGGTGCATCATCTGGTTCACAAGTTCTGGTTGTATTTGTTAAAAAATTGCTTTAGTTCATATTCTTAACCAGATTTCCTGGATCCTGTGAATCAGCTTGCTAAATCTGGGGTAGTATCCAATTTTTAATCCACTGAACTGTGTGTGCACTCTGTCCTCTAAATCCTTCAAATGCATAGTTCTGCATAGGACTACAAGCCTTGACCACTTTGATAGATTCCAAATACATGCAAGAGGAAACATCTGGATTTTCCACTGAAGCAGCGGTCAAGGAGTAAGCAAAGAAACAGTCTTAGAGGAGGATATACACAAAAAACCCCGCCTTACGGTAAAACGTACACAAATGGAACAGACCCTATAAAGTCACTCATTGCTTTCAGCTAAACAGTCCATCTACTTTTGGCTGCATAAGCAGGAGTCTTGTGAATTTTAGTTTACTGCATTTTTACAAAGATTGAGCAGACAGCAAATGGGGAAAATTTCATGTATACACACCCAGAAATCAAGGTGTGTCAATAGTATTGCCCAAATTACAGACCCAAGAGATGTTTTCCAACCAAATGACATAAAAATTGGGCTTCTGCAATGCAACATAGTAGTGCCTTCTTCATTGTTTTTATTCTGTCTGGTTGAATTCTCCCAGAATACTGTTGCCTTCGTTTAGAACAACCTGGTAATGAATAATGTTATTTTAAACTTACCATGAGACACATTGTTGATACAGTCAAGGTATTCTCTTCCATGTTCATCATATATATACTGGCCTTTTGCCCTAACAATCTTCACTGGATCTTCAGGAAAAAAGAGCTTGCAGGAAGAGCTGTACCAAACATCAAAACCACAAAACTTCTTGAACTATAAGATCCCGATAAAACATCTAAAAGTCACATAGAATTAACTATTGCCAATCTTTTTGTAATTTTAACCAAAGGCAAAAAGGAAGCAATATTTTCTCAAAATAAACTAAACATGAACTGCCTGCACTCTACTTCAGTCCCCTCAAGCAAAGGTTGGAGAAGAGAGACAGGCATTGTACCATGCTCTTTAACAGTCAGCCAACTTTGGTGGACCAGCAGGGAAAACCAACTTCAAAATGAAGAGACCTTCACTGAGAATGTCTGACCACCAAACTCCAGTGTTTAAATATAGGGACTTATATCTAGTGTCTCGTCTGATCTGAACTGCTGTGGTCCCCTCTTTATGTTGTTATTACATTAAAATTTCAGAGAGCGATATGTCTCCACTCCCTTTGTCTCCTTCAAGAGGCACATACACTAAATTCTGTTAAGCTCTCCTCCCAAATCCGATCTTCTCAACTTTTCATAATTTTTTTCACCTTCCTTGTATTCTCTATATGGTTCTGATCCTACAAATAGAACCACATGGATGGACCTGTGCCCACATGCAACCTTGGTGACTTCTGTAAGTCTCTGCATGGTTGCTGCAGTCTGCCCACATGGTTTTCTTTGCAAGATTGGGGCCTAACTTGGGAGGGGGGCAAACTTTTTGGCCTGAGGGCCACATCGGGGTTCTGAAACTGTATGGAGGGCTGGGTAGGGAAGGCTGTGCCTCCCCAAACAACCTGGCCCCCGCCCCCTATTACTTCCCACCCCCTGACTGCCCCCCTCAGAACCTCTGACCCATCCAACCCCCCCCTTTGTCCCCTGACTGACCCCTCCTGGGAACCCCCTGGGACCCCACCCCCTATCCAACCCCCCCGCTCCCTGTCCCCTATCCACACCCCCACCCCCTGACAGGCCCCCTGGACTCCCATACCTATGTAACCCCTCACCTGTTCCCCATCCCCTGACTGCCCCCCCTACCCCAGAACCTCCGTTCCATCCAACCGCCCCCTGCTTCCTGTCCCCTAACTGCCCCCCAGGACCCCCTGCCCCCTTACCATGCTGCTCAGTGCAGCAGGACTGGCAGCTGCAGCACCCGGCTGGAGCCAGTCCCACCGCCCAGAGCACTGGTGGCACGGCGAGCTGAGGCTGCAGGGGAGAAGGGACAGCCTCCCGAGCTGGGAGCTCAAGGCCCGGGCAGGACGGTCCCGCGGGCCGTAGTTTGCCCACCTCTGGCCTAACTGATCAGTGTTCTTTTATAATGAGGTGCCCAAACAAGTAAAGCTCCTAAGTGCCTGCCCAAGGGACCACGAGAGAGAATTCCCACCTGATGAAAATATGTAGTTTCAAGTAGTTATTAAAGGAACACCATCAACTTGAAATTAGTGAAGGAGAATATGTTATAGGAAGGCTAAGATTTTGTCATGGTTATTTTTAATAAAAGTCATGGACAGGTCATAGGCAATAAACAAAAATTCATGGAAGCCGTGACTTATCTGTGACTTTTGCTGCTGCAGCTCCATAGTTTCTCCCACCACCGTGGTGGCTGGTAGCTCTGGGATTCCCCCTCTGCTAATGGCAGCTGGGAGCTGCAGGGTGACTATATTTCCCCATTTTCTCTTTGGGATACCCCAGCTTCTTGCCAGAGGCATCCCCCTCTGCCCACGTGAGGCTGTCGCCCATCACTGGAACCCTGACGAGGGCCCCCTCAGGAGTCTGTCTGTGGGAACTCTGCCAGGGCCCCACTGGCTGTCAGCTCCAGAGTCTTGCAGCCCCTGGGGCTGAAGCAGAGAATGTCACGGATGTCTCTGGAAGTCACGGATTCTGTGACTTTATGACCTCTGTGACATAAACATAGCCTTAGTTATAGTACCTGTGCCAGTTTGTGTGGATTTAGAATCATATATTTCTATTGTCACAAATCTATTTTTCTTGATTCTATTGCTGTCTGAAAGACCCACACAAACCACAGGGGACACTGACTGATCATGCACACAAAATGCTGTCAAATACACAAATAAAATGAAAAATAACTCAGAAAAATAACTAACTCAGTGACAGCAATCTTACTTGTAACAATAATATAACAACAGTAGGTAAAACATACTCTGATTTTTAAGGTTTCAGAGTAGCAGCCGTGTTAGTCTGTATTCGCAAAAAGAACAGGAGTACTTGTGGGACCTTGGAGACTAACCAATTTATTTGTGCATAAATATTTTTGCTCAAATAAATTGGTTAGTCTCTAAGGTGCCACAAGTACTCCTTTTCTTTCTGATTTTTAAGTTTATAGTGTTCCTTTAGCACTTATTAAGAAATCTGGCTTCCAATGTCGATGACTGTGGACACATCAATTAGGGGGAAGATTACATTTTGAAAAGTTGTTCCTCATGTTGTGTGTATGACTGAATCCATAACACATTTCTTTTAACACCAGAGCTCACTTTCAACCCATATCCTTCTTGTCATAAAACCTTTACATATAAAGAAAAGCCAGTTGAGAGAAGTCTGTCCTTAGTCTTAATTTCAAAGGTCAACAGTCACATAAGCAGATTGCTTGCTATTGTCTTTGTTGCATTCTACAGTTAAAGGAGCTTTTGTGGTCTTGTTAAAGTGCAAAGAAATTTCCAACAGTTCATTTTCTTCTGTTGCCAATTACTGAACTCTGCTGAGGAAATCTAGTACAATAAAGGTACTTCTGTTTGGTATAATGTCTCAGCAACACTTCAGGTTTTGAGCTGTAGTATTATAAAATGAAGCGGAATATGTGAAATTAAATATAAATGAGACATTTTGCAATATAAATAAATGTAGCCTAACAACATAAGAACAGCCATACTGGGTCAGACCAAAGTCTAGCCCAGTATCCTGCCTTCCAACAGTGGCCAATGCCAGGTGCCCCAGAGGGAATGAACAGAACAAGTAATCATCATCAAGTGATCCATTCCATCGCCCATTCCCAGCTTCTGGCATTAGGGCACTAGGGACGCCATTGATGGACCTATCCTCTATGAATTTATCTAGTTCTTTTTGAACCCTGTTATAGTCTTGGCCTTCACAACTGTGACGTTACACTCCATATTCTTAGGTTGACTGCGCGTTGTGTGAAAAAAATACTTCCTTTTGTTTGTTTTAAACCTGCTGCCTATTAATTTCATTTGGTGACCCCTAGTTCTTGTGTTATGAGAAGGAGTAAATAACACTTCCTTATTTACTTTCGCCACACCAGTCACCATTTTATAGACCTCTATCATATCCCCCCTTAGTCGTCTCTTTTCCAAGCTGAAAAGACCCAGTCTTATTAATCTCTCATCATATGGCAGCCGTTCCAAACCCCAAATAATTTTTGTTGCCCTTTTCTGAACCTTTTCCAATTCCAACATATCTTTTTTGAGATGGGGCGACCACATCTGCATGCAGTATTCAAGATGTGGGCGTAACATGGATTTATATAGAGGCAATATAATATTTTCTGTCTTATTATCTATCCCTTTCTTAATGGATTCCCAACATTCTGTTCACTTTGACTGCTGCTGCACAGTGAGTGGTTTTTTTTTTTTTTTAAAAGAGAACTATCCACAATGACTCCAAGATCTCTTTCTTGAGTGGTAACAGCCAATTTAGACCCCATCATTTTTTATGTATAGTTGGGATTATGTTTTCCAATGTGCATTACTTTGCATTTATTAACATTGAATTTCATCTGCCATTTTGTTGCCTAGTCACCCAGTTTCAAGAGATCCTTTTGTACCTTTTCGCAGTCTGCCTGGGACTTAACTCTCTTGAGCAATTTTGTATCATCTGCATATTTTCCCACTTCACTGTTTACCCCTTTTCCCAGATCATTTAGGACTATATTGAATAGGACTGGTCCCAATACAGACCCCTGGGGGACACCACTATTTATCTCTCTCCGTTCTGAACACCATACGTGTTTTTTTTAAATATACTGAAAATATGAACTAAGCAAACAATGAAATATATTTATATTTTGAAAATATGGATGTATCTGTTTTCACTCCTTACAAAATACTAAGAGCCTGATCATCATCTCAACTCCACCAGCATAAATCCACATAAAGCACATTAACAGCGCTGGCATTACTCCTAAATTATCCTAGCGTTAATCCAAAATAACCATTCTGGATTTACAGCAGTGTAACTGAGGCTACCTCTTCACTTATGGAAGTGTGTAGACTACAGACACAGCACACTCAGCTAGCCCAGGTATGAGCAGCAGTATAGACTGTGAGACACGGCTTAGGCAGGGGTTCTGGAACAATTTACAGTGGGGGATGCTGATGATGGAAACCATGTATTTGGTGTTTGTTAATGCTATTTCAAGCCAGGGGGTGCAGGAGCAACCCCGGTTCCAGCACTACCAGGCTTTGGTGAGTAGAGTGCCCCATGCACCTGAACCCACAGGTCATATACTCTACACACCCCTTTATATACCCAAGAAGTGCTGCTCTTGTTTAAACTGCTATTTTAGCAATGTAGTGTCTTCACTGCTTCCCTGCTGCCAGATCCTTTCCCCTCTGCTGGAGCCTCTCCTTGCAGCGCTGTAGCTACACACCAGTGACAAGTGTGGATCCAGGGGGTTGGACTAGATGACCTTCTGGGGTCCCTTCCAACCCTGATATTCTATGATGCAGTCTGCCTTTCACTGCAGCATGTAGTTACACATGTAATGGCTGTACTCCACACCCCACCCTGAGTGTGGACATAGCCTGAGAGCATTATCAAGACAGTAGAAGTGATTAAACTACAGTACTTTAAAGAAGCGGATTCAAAATTATTTTCAGCTGTAACCTGTGTTAATGCAGAAATCCAAAGGAGGAGGGAATTCTGAAAACCCCCAAATCCTCAGATCAATGAATTAGGGGAAAAAAACCTAAATCTTTTGGGAGACAAAATAAAGAAGATTTGGGCTGCGGGTTATTTTTTCTATTCTGTAGAAAGCACCGCAGCCGTAGACGTTAAAAGACAAGACCCCCCAAGCGCTCTGCTTTTACATTCTCCAGCTACCAGGCGGCGCAGCGGAGTTAGCTTCGGCAAGTTCCGTTTCAAACCAATGCAAACATTGAGAGAGTTGCGCCAGGAAAGGGGCTGCCTGCCCTCGACCCGCGGACGCTGTTCAGGGGAGGGCCACGGGCACCTCGGTGGGTTCCTTAGGCTCGCAGCCCGCGGGCGCAGATGAGAACCCGGCGCCTTAAAGGCCCGAGCCGGACCCGAATGAAAGAGGCGACCCGTTGATGCTCCAGCAGCGCCGCGCCTGGCCGCAGCCCGGGGCCCCGCGCCGCACCTGAGCCCGCCTCGCTCCGCGGCGCTGCCGCGGGCGGCCCCTACTCTCGCCGCACCTACCCGATGAGCCGCCTCCGCAGAGCCAGCGTCTCCCGCCGGGAACATGGCTGGGCCTGCATGGCTCTTCTCGCGGGCGGAGAGCGGTGGCCGGCACGGTAGCCCCACCCCGCCGAGCGGCCTTCTCTCCGGGCGGGCAGGCTCGGCTCCAACCTGCCAGCCCCGCCCCCGCGAGGCCAGCGCCGCGCTCCTGAGGGAAACTGCCAGCGTAGCAGGCCCGGGCCCGGCCTCGTTCGGGGAGCGGCAGGCCCAGTGCGCTTCCCGCCAAGTCACGCCCCCCCCATCGGTCGGCCGCCCGCCCGCTGCTGAGGCCCAGCGCCGCAGCTGGGAGGCGAGAAGAGCAAGGGTAGGGCGGGGAGCGCTGGCTGGGAGGGGTGGCGTTAGACTGGCACCCTCCGGAGTATTTCTGCCCCATGCCCGCCCCGCTGTCCCGAGCCTTATGGGCCCCTGCTGCCCCATGTCCGCCCTTCAGGGCTCTGCCAGCTGCGGTTGGCTGTATTCCTGGAAGTCTCTCCACCTGACCGTCTTTAATTAAAGATTCATCTTTAGCTGCTGGAGACTGCAGGACAATCCTGGACGTTTGGCAACCCTTCACGGCCTCCCTGCTGCCAGCCTAGGCCCGCGGCCTCACCCGACTTGTACCCACCCTACCTGCCTCACCCCACAGCCTCCCTATGCCTGCCACCCTGGCCCTGCTGCCTCCCCGCTGACCTGGGCCCACCTTGGCCCTGCAGCTTTCCCACGCCCTCCCCGCTGGCCTTGGCCCCACGCTCCCCCTAGACCAGTTCTCCTGCCTCCCTCTCTTGATGCCGCAGAGAGGGGATGGGCACCCTGGAGTCTCCTAATTCTCAGGCCCAGCCCTGCTATTGCTTGTGCATGTAATAGCCAGTCTGTCTCGCTGTTACCCCAGTGTTGTCACTTCCAAGGGGCAGAAAACTCAGTCACTGGCCAGGCCCTCCACAAAGAAAAGGACCCTAGTGCTGACAGCAATAAAAACCAGCCAGGTGGGAACCGTAGCAATTAAGCCAGGGATGGCCAACCTGAGTCTGAGAAGGAGCCAGACTTTATCAATGTACATTGCCAAAGAGCCACAGTAATGCGTCAGCAGCCCCTCATCAGCTTCCTCCCCTGCTTCCAGGGCCTTCCACTCCCCAGTAGCCTTGCTGATTAGTGTCTCCCCCTCCCTCCCCACACCCCCAATCAGCTGTTTCCTGGCATGCAGGAGGCTCTGAGGGGAAAGAGCGAGGGCAGGGCTGTCTCGGGAGGGGGCGGGAAGAGGTGGAGTGGGGGTAGGGCCTGAGCAGTGAGCACCCCCCTGCCCATTGGAAAGTTGGTGCCTTTAGCTCCAGCCCCAAAGTTGGTGCCTGTACAAGGAGCTGCATATTAACCTCTGAAGAGCCGCATGTGGCTCCGGAGCCATAGGTTGGCCACCCCTGAATTAAGCTTTGTCTACAGGAGCAAATTACACTGTTCCAGCCTACAGTATGAATTGAAGATCATGTTGTTAAAAAGGTGCAAAACCCCTTGGGAACACTTTAAGAGTGACTTATTCTGGTTTAGTTTAGGTCAGTTAGGAACAAGCGTAAGCTAACCCATAAGTCACTCAAACTGAAAGAAGTGTATCTACACAGTTTGCTCTAGTTTAATTGTATTGGTTTAAAAATATGGTTATATTTATGTGAAACTGATGCAGCTTTCTTGTGTAGACAAGGCCTTAGTAAAGTATAAAGTGCTTTGAACAGTGATAGATTAAATGCTGCAAATTATTAATTATTCAGAACTTTTGGCATTTAGCACAGGCTATTCTAGTGATGGTATTATGTCAGCAGGAGCATCACTGCATTCATGTGCTTTCTGATCCCATTAAAAAACACCTTAACAAATACATAGTGTCTCCAATAGAAAAGAACTCACCAGAAAAGAGCAACAAAAATAATTAAAGGTCTAGAAAACATGACCTATGAGGGAAGAGTGAAAAAATTGGGTTTGTTTAGTTTGGAAAAGAGAAGAATGAGAGAGGACATGATAACAGTTTTCAAGTACGTGAAAGGTTGTTACAAGGAGGAGGGAGAAGAATTATTCTTCTTAACCTCTGAGGATAGGACAAGCAATGGGCTTAAATTGCAGCAAGGGAGGTTTAGGTTGGACGTTAGGAAAGACTTCTTAAATGTCAGGGTGGTTAAGCACTGGAATAAATTGCCTAGGGAGGTTGTGGAATCTCCATCATTAGAGATTTTTAAGAGCAGGTTAGACAAACACCTGTCAGGGATGGTCTAGATCAGGGGTGGGCAAACTTTTTGAGGGCCACATCGGGGTTTTGAACTGTATGGAGGGCCAGGTACGGAAGGCTGTGCCTCCCCAAACAGCCTGGCCCCTACTCCCTATCCGCCCCCTCTCACTTCCCACCCCCCACAGAACCGCTGACCCATCCAACGCCCCCTGCTCCTTGTCCCCTGACCACCCCCTCCCAGGACCCCCCCCCAATTGCCCCCTGGGACCCCCCCTCAAACCTCCCCTGCTCTCTGTCCCCTGACTGCCCCAAGTCCTATCCACACCACCACTCCCTGAAAGGCCCCCCGGGACTCCCACGTGTATCCAACCACTCCCTGCTCCCTGACTGCCCCCTATCCAAACCCCCCGGTCTCCGCCCCCTTACCATGCCGCTCAGAGCACCAGGACTGGCAGCTGTAAGTAGTACACAGTAAGTAGCACATTCCTACGGGGAGCAATTTAATACACTAGACCAGCAGCTCTTGCAGCTGTGCTGCCCGGCAGGCGCTCGCCGCCCAGAGCACTGGTGGCATGGCGAGCTGAGGCTGTGTGGGAGGGGCCAGGGGCTCAACGGTCCGGCAGGACAGTCCTGTGGGCTGTAGTTTGCCCACCTCTGGTCTAGATAATACTTAGTCCTGCCATGAGTGCACGGGACTGGACTAGATGACCTCTCAAGCTCCCTTCTAGTCCTATGATTCTGTGATCACTTTGAGACTTCCTGTCTGGATTCTAATTTTCTGTGGAGATTATACCAGTGAAGTACGTGACACTTTTTTAGAATTCACAATGGGTTAATACAAATAATTTTATGTCACTGGCCTGGGCCCTTCCAAATCCTCATTATCTGTATTGTACGGTTTTCTCTTTTGAATATTTGTATGTTAAGGTGGGTGTTTCTTTTTGTATCTAAAAATTAATTGTGGTGTGTGTTTTTGTGGGCTACCTTTCAGAACATTGTCCGATATCACAAACGTATTGGAAGCACGATATATACCCCATAGTTTTAAGCAAAGAAAAGTTTGTATTCCCACATTCCTGTGTTTGCTCAGCGAAAGAGCACCAGAGTTGACAATGCTGGAGAAAAATGGTTTACTCTCAAACTGGTGAAGAGGGTGCATGAATAACAGGGGGAAATACTATCATTAGTTCAGATTGGTCACATTAACTTATTTGCACCGATTTGTTCACACTGAGGACAGTGGAAGAACTATTGAAAGCCTGAGGGGAATTCTCCCACCCATTGCTTAAAACGTTTGCCCTGTTTTAAACATAAATGGTCTTACAAAACAATGCCTGCAACCACTAACGTTCTGGAGTAAGCAGTCTGCAGAGATTGTAGGCCTGAGCCCTTTGTGAACTGTTTGAAACAGCTTGATAGATTTTGTTACTGATTAGAAAATAGGGTCATCTATAAATTGCATCTTTAATTGCAGCTGTGGATAGATTTACTTGATAAATACAAGAGGAATTTAATTTTTGTGTAAATGTGGATGATTTGGAAACAATGATGTAACATGGACTCAAAACTACGTTGATTTTAAAGTCAAATTCATTTGTTTTATAACTAAACATACATTAAAGGGAACATTAATAAGGTTCAGAGGGGTAGCATTGTTAGTCCGGATCTGTAAAAGTGGCAAATAGTCCTGTGGCATCTTATAGACGAACAGACATATTGGAGCATAAGCTTTCGTGGGTGAATACCCGCTTCGTTGGATGCAGCGGTATTTCGTCTGTATTCACCCACGAAAGCTTATGCTCCAGTATGTCTGTTAGTCTATAAGGTGCCACAGGACTCGCCATTAATAAGATTGTTAATCTTTATTTGAATTCTTGACTCATTAAAAACATTTAATAGTTATTTAAAATAACAAACATTTAGAATTTGGAAAGTTTATTCTTAGCTACAGATGCTGCAGTTTATGATATATATTCACACCATCATAAAAACAACTTGGAAAGGGAGGCAGTTTTATTTTTTTTAAAAGTCCAAATATTAATTTATTACAGATTAAAACACAATGAAGCAATGGTTTTGAAGGTTTCAAAATAATGCACTGTCCATTGCAGTTATAAAATAGAAATAAAATGATGGAGTACTAGTTAATACCATGTTAACATAATAAACAATGGATAAGAAACACTATTAATGCCTTTTTAAAAAACAAACAGTTGTTCCCCAAAAATATGACTAAGTAGAACACTGCTCTTGGCATGTACATTTTAACAGTTTATAAAAGGGTTTAAAAATAAGACTTGCTAAATACCTCCTTTGTATAAAGGTACCTATTTTTGTTTTAGAAAAGCAATACATTTTACTGAAACTTAGGAAAGCTTCGGATAAGATATTATGTAAATACATTCAAACAGAACTGTTCTTCACAAGAGGCCCAGCACGCAAACACTTACTCATGTGGGTAGATGAACAGACGCAACTGAAGTGAATGAGATTACCTACATGAATAAGGAATGCTTGCATAACAGTTTATAGGATCAGACCCCACTGACATAATGAAACCTGGTGAGCTAATACACTTATTTATATTCTTCTAAATACTGTATAAATAGGTCAGATTTTCATTTAGTGTAAAATACTAACAGTTGTAGCTTCTTCAACGGCAGATAATTGCACTTAGATTATAGAATGAGTGCAGTTTAAAAAGACTTGTATCTCCACCCCAAATAATACTGTATGGGGCAACAGATCGCAGGTGGTTTTGTTTGCACTTTGATTATTTGGATTGTAAACTGTGATTGTAGCCTTAACTTCCTGCTCAGTGGCATTTCCAGCTGTATGTTTTATCATACTGAATATATCTTTTTTCCTGTGAAATGCAGAAAGTAAAACATCAAAGGTAAATGGAGAAAAAACAAACAGTGCAAGATAAAAATTATTGTATTCTGAGAATTTCTACAATATTGCACTCCGCCACACTGAAGTTACCAACCAGAATGCACCCAGAAGAGGCTGATCCAGTTTTAATTTTAGCTAATGGTCCTGATCCTGAAACTCAGTGAGTAACTGGGTGCTAAGCACTTTGCAAAATCAGGTCCTAACTATATTTATGTTTAACTAAAGAAAACAAATCTGAAAATACAAACTCAATTTTACACTCACATGAAATAAATTGCAAAACCTAAGGTCTGTACATATCACTTTTTGATAGGTACAAATCAGTATTTATCATCAGAAAAAGCAGCAGGGTAGGTTTTAGTGAGTTACAGATTATGTATTTTAAATATATGCATGAGATTACTCCATTTTTACTTCCCTCCTTTTAAGAACTCTCTGTTGTATAATGGAGCCTCATAAAAATAGTTAGCTGATTGTTCACATTACATGAAACTCAGCAACGAGGCAGCCTCTACCAGCCTGTAGTACACAGGGATTCATTGGTTTTACAGCAGATGAAAGGAGAACTGTAAACTGCCGATATACTGGTTCCCTACCTACAGTCAGTGGTTTTGATAACTGCCAGTTCTAATGCATTGAAAGCTGATGCCTCAATATCTTTTTCTGGCTCCCCCTAAACTCTCTAGAATACTGCATAGTCTCTGCCGTATAGTCTCATGTGCCTTGTTCAGCTCAGTTTTAAATTATTGAAATGACAGGTTTTCACTGCTTACTGTGCTCATATTCCACAAAATAATGCTAGAATATTTTTGCTGATGATGATTAAATGGAATACAAATACATGCAAGAGTCACACAATTAAAACTATGTATTAAATCATGAACCAACTATAAGCAAGAGAGACTGAGTGCAAATTAAGAAGAGTAATTGTACTCAGTGGTTTACTTTGGATGTTCAGTAGACTACCAAAGGAAGTAGATGAAGCTACTAGTCACCAAAGTATTTAAAACTGGATTAGATTCATATCTGGGATTAATAACAATTTTGGGTACAGCTGCCAAAGACTGGTTGATCCTCTAATAAAATGCAGTGGGGATGGACTAAAGTGATCAGTTGTTCTTGCTTCCTAATTTTCTGCATTAGTAGAATAGTTATTCTTAGCATAACAGTGAAACAGTTCAAGAACAGTTCATCTCTGCATAAAGGTTGTCTTGTAAGGCTGCCAAGGTCAGTAACACCCAAGGCAGTATGCCACATCTGTGCCAGCTGTGCAAATTAAAGTGACTTGGGCAGCTTGAAATCAGTGAAAATATTTCATTAAATACATCAAAAACTTTATTGGTAACAGATAGGAAGCCCCATTTATTAAGTGCACCAGCAAATATTTACTTATAAATCTACTGTTTTTATTATTGTCAGGTAAAAAATGCTTATGAAGTAAAAACAATCACATGCATAAAATGAGGGAAAGCAACACCGAGGTTACAGTGCATCCTAATGGAAACAAGTACCATTAAAAAAAAAAAAAAGACAGATGGCCAAATTCTACTCTTTGCTACATTTACTGGTGTAAATTCTGTTGAGCAGAATTGGGCCAAGAACATATAGTACTTGTCTAAGGATAATTTTTTTAAGAGCAGCTTTTATTGTTTACATTTTATAGTCAGATTTTTAATTTTCTTTATTTGTACATTTGGCTCATTGTTCAGATAAATCTGTTGACAATACGGAAAATATTTAAAAGTTTTCTCTCCTTTCAAAGAAGTTTGGCTGGCAATCTCAGGCAAATTTTTTTTTTGTCTATTTAAGAAGCACAGTGAATTAATTACTAGGACAACAATTAAATAAGAACAAATGAGAAGTTTATGGTGTTTCTCATTATGGTGACATGTCAGAAAATATACAAACTGAAAAAAAAATTGAAAATATGAAACTGTGTTTAAATAAATATTCTGTTGTTTTACAGAGATATTTCAACCATAAAAATACATGAGAGTTATCCATACTTCTCCCCCAAATGAACATCAGAAAAATCAGATTCCCTTCTCCCTGACATAAAGCTACTTATTTTGCTAGAAAACATATCCTCCAGGGGGCAGCATTAAACAACAGTTCAGTTGCCATGCAATCTACCAAAATCAACTATTTTGTACATCTAGTTTTGTTTATTGAATTTTCATACCAAAAGGATGCATAATTATATATTATGAAAGGTTATTTATGGCAGAGGCTGGCTGTTTGTCATGGCAATAAATCTGGAAGTGTCATGGCATAACAATACTTTAAGTTGTTTGCCATAGGAAGTGATGAGAATATTTAAATAAATACCATTTATTTTATAGTGAATTGCATAACACAATTTAGTGGTGTTTAGCTAATAGTTGAAAACTCAAACTCCACTACATGGTATGTAGAGAACACCAAAGTCCTGATCCTGTAGTTGGATCTCTGTTGGTGGAAGGGTCTGCCTGCAGAGGTCTAACTGCAGGATTGGGGCCAAAATTTGTAAAAATTCATGAAAGATCCTTGCTCCATCGTGGACTGATGCCAGTTTTACACCATCTAAGAATTTGACCCTGTGACTAAATAAAACAAAAACACAAACAAACAACAACAACAAAAGCAACCCTAAGAGCAGGGTTTCTGTCATGGAAGTCTTGGCCATAACAAATGTACAACCTTTTTATAGTAGATAACCATGGTAATATATCTGACAGGCTTAAAAAATATGGAATATGCTTAATAGATATTTTTGACATGGGTAGATTCCATCCTTTTCAGTTTTAGCATTAACAGGAATGACCAGTTCAAAAAGCACATATCAATGATTTGTTTAGTTAAAGACCATCAGACACCAAACATATGAAACTATAAAACTGAAAAACTGACTAAGAAACATTTTATCCTTTGGTTTTCTAGAAAACACATAAGAAATATTTCAGCTTTAGTATTAGGAGAAAACATTCATAGATAGAGATTTTAAATATACAGGAGAAATAAGTTCATCATCATTACATATACAGAAAATGTCAGCATCTATGAATGGATGAAAGAAAATAAAGTATTTGGCAACATCTTGATTTCTTGATCTAATTATCAGAAATAACTATCACGGCTTGGAAAGAAATATTTTCAGTTTGGAGTCAGTTTGGGTTTTCTCCCAATCTCTTTCCTAACTAGGAGAAACATTCCTTGATTAACCTCCAAGTACATAATTGCATCAACTGCAAACTACAGTTCCCCCCACAAGGGCAAGCTTAATCATCAGGTTGTTTAAAATGCTGGCAGTGAGTCAACCTCAGACTCCCAATGTCTGCATGCTGGTGGCACTGAACTGGAGCTTGCAATGATGGGAAATATTTGGAAAGTAGTCAAGGCCAGAGGATATCTTCCCATTGGGAATTATAGCAAGATCTCCCACCACTACTATAGCAATGGTGCAATCACACTGTTGCTTGCACCGACTGTGCTACACGAATGCTAGACCAACAGCGGAAGATTTCCCTAAAATTCTGCATAGACTAGGCCAGACAGGGCAACTGTACTGGAACTCTGTTAACAACAATTGGGCATTTAACATGACTGAAATGACAGGGTGCAGCATATGGCCAGGACTGTCCTGAACAACAGTGAATGAAATAAACCACTCTAGCTTTAGGGCTTGTTTACATTGCCCTGGCAAAACGCATTAGAAGGGTGTGATTTGTAAAGCACTCCAGTGTGCTGTACTCTAAATGCCCCATGTAGATCCCGTTGGTGTACTCTAAAAGATATCTAAGTTCGTGTTAACATAATCAAGCAGGAGTATGTTAATGCGAACTAGGGAACTGGGTGCGTAACTGCCCTTTGTGCCTTTCAGAATCTCCCCTTAAAGTGATAGCTAACCTCATGAATTAGAAATAATTATAATGCATTTTTATTGCTGGTTAAATTATATAATTCCTGTTTCTTGACCTATTAGTTTATCTGAGTTTTAATCAATATAATTATAGAGAAAAGTAAAAAATACAACATACATCTTTATAGTCTTTAAACAAAAAAAGACAAGTAATACAAAACCAGAGTGGCTGACAAATATAAGAAATAAAGTTAACTGCATATTCCTGTGAATCTTTTATGTAGTCCACATCTATCATGATGAGCTGTATGTCCATTTCAAACATTAATCTGTGTACAGGAAATGCTCTCTGTTGTCTAGGAGGCTTTCCTAAACAAATCCAGTAAAAATAATGCACCAAGGCATTGATGATAATTCATAGGCATAATTCTGAAACTTTCTACTATCTGTTTGGAGACATAAATGGAGAGCAGCATACAATACCGAGCACATTTATCCTTGTTCATTTTATTAGAGCTGGAATTAACTCTGCACTAGGTTAACTTGTAGAGGCAAAGCTCATTAATTCTTGCCTTTATCCCAGTATCCTCACTTCATCACAAGCTTGCATGTGCCCAATAGACTCAATGGAATAATGATCTAAACACAAGGTTTGTATCAAAACAATAAGCACCATAGGCACAACGTTTTGATGTTTCCTCTCTCTTTATTCTTTAGTTACATTATGCTACTAAAGAAGTGCATTGGGAGAAGCATAGAGATCAAAGGATTGCAGTGCTTTGCCATGCAACTTTTTCCTTTCAGAGCCAACTCTCCTCAGCCAGTTCTACAGCTCTGTCCAAGATGGGAACACCTTCCCCTCCCCCTGGGTGGCACGCTGCTACTCCACTCTGTACAGCTAGGCATGCAGCTGCAGCGCCTATCCAAGACGAGTGTACTTGATGGCTGTGCAATCACTCTAGGTTTCTCCAATCTGCCTGGTTACCTTACTACTCCTGTTCCCTCACCTACTAGTACATCAGTTACAAAATCAGCATGTCCTAAAAGCCTGGGTCTTGACCTTTTGGTTAATTAGGCTTTACCTGATATAGGCTCTGATGACCTGTTTACCAGTACATCCAAGTTTTGTCTATCCACTTTTCAATGTCATTGGCGTCTACTGCTAAGCCCTGTCCCCATCCAATAAAGAGAAACCATTAGGCTTTCTGGATGTTCTCATTTCTTCAAGAATGGAATGGAGCTGGTCAAGGTAACTTGCAGAATGGGATTACTGTGTCACAGATCACAGTTCACAGAGTATTTTTGAGTGGTTGTGTGGTATAGACTGAGCCTGAGTTCAAACTCATTTATAGCAAAGAGAGAGAAAGACAGGGAGAAGAAGGTGGAGGAAGAGTATGAGTATGCAGATCAAATTATACAGTGTTCACAAAACAAGCCCTACCAACCAAGGGAATTGAATACTGTATTTCATACTGTGACCTCTTCCAAGTTTTGGGATCCCCCCAGTGTAGCACTTTTAAGTGCTCTCTTGCTTTAGAAAAGACTTTAGCAGAGTTCTCACTATGCACTGAGCCTACGATAGCAATTTTTTAAAAAAGTGTGTTTGGCAGATGAGGTTTCCCGGGTTCTCTGGATTCTGCAGTAACAAAGACGGAATCCCCAGCAAGACTCTTGCAACTCTTCAGCCACACACCCCAGAAAGTTAAATGTATGTTTCTTCCCGAGATACAAGTTTTGTCATTAGTAGTTGAAGCATGCACAGATGGCCGAGTTCATCATACTGAGCCAAAACTTTACTATTTCCATCAGGGTGGGAGCATGTAGCAGCGAATGGGGTTGGCCTTGTTTTCTCTGCCCGCTGAAAGTCCTTTCACTCGGCCGGGTGACAAATGAGTTTCTTTCATTTCTAGGGCTGCATTCTTCTTTTCTTTTTTGCTCTCAGCCATGTTTTTTCACCCTTTTAGTGAGTGTGCAACAGAAATGAGAGTTGAAAGCCAAATTTAGGAGAGGGATCTCTCTCCTCCATGCTCTAAGGCACACTAGGCAACAAATTGTCTCAGTACCGTTAGTCCACACAGTAGCATTAGCAGCAAATACGATTATTCCCATCCACTGCAGCTTGTTTGTACATAAACTCCCAATGTTGCCATGCATGTCCTATGGGCTTGGGAAACTTTATAACATTTTTAAAGTCCATAAATGACAGCATCCAGTATAAAAAAGTTCAATATATTACTGTTGATTTTTTCTTTACAAAAATTAAAAGATCAAAATATGTCACATTATTTACATACTTTTTGCTTCATGATTAGAGATCACTGAAAAAAAACACACAGACAGACAATGTTTTAATCACAAAGACAGGAATGTTTCTTTACACTCATTTACCACAAAGTAGTTAATTATTGTTAATGCTGTAAGAATTGATCCCTTTTGGCTTTTTAATATTAAACAACTAAATGAATCAACATAGAATTAAATACTGTTCTTTTAAGGCCCTGCCTACATTCTTGAGTTTGTAACCAGCTAGTGATGTGGTCGGCTTTGAACTTGATTTATATCCCCACATCACCTGGTTAAAATCTGATTGGTAGCTGAACAGTTACTAATGTCCCAGCATTGCCAGAGTGTTAGTCTGCCACATGCTTCTCTGCCTGTAACTAGTCTACAATACTGTCCTTTAGTGGTATGGAGAAAAGGCCCTAACCATACCCAGGCAATTGGTTTGGGCAGTCCTCCTTCCTAGCTGTCTTTGCATTAGGTATCCCAGGATGCACTGTTCTGTGTGCTGCTGCTCTTTTGTATGCATGTCATTTAGGTGCTTTATCCCCACTACTGAGGCACTATGGAATAGCTGCCCAGATTTTCCTAGAATGCACTGGTACGAACACTTTCAGGCAATGTGGTAGGTGTGGCCGCACTATCGTGATGGCAGAAAAACTCCTGTATCAGGGTGCTGGGGGTGCAGGAGCACCCCCTGCCTTGAAGTTGTAATAGCCAAATACAGGGTTACTGTTTTCAGCACCACCCCTATAAAATTGTTCCAGCACCCGTCCTGTATGAAACCGAATGATTTGTAACTTAGTTAAAGAGACCAAAACTCTATCTGGTTTCTAAATCATGGCTAAAAGGTAGAGTATGGGGAGGGTTTAACAGAGAACTGTAAAACTAGAATGAAAATTAAGTTAAACCCAGATTGCTGAGCCAACCACCTTCACTAATGAGGTGGCAGGGAACATTCAGCACACGAACAAGCTTTTCACCTTTCCCGATTCATTAAAGCTATCCCTGACAGTAATTTCACAAGCACTATGGCATCCTTGAAAACCATGGCATCTGTGCTGTCATAAAATGATACACTCTTAAAAATTGCTATATTCTCAAATACTTTGTGGTTCGTTGATGGCATCAAGAGGATTTTACATTGGGAGAAAATAATTTTAATACATTTATTTGAAACATTGCTGAGGAAGCATTTGGCACAATCCCTATTCTGCATTGCCTGGTTAGAGTGGGGAACATTTATTTCAAAAATCTGGGCTTCACTTAGTTTTCATTTGTGCAGAACAACTTCAACATTTAAATTTTTTTTGATTTTATTATATTTCCTAAATGGACTATATATACATGCTGAACACTCTCTGGGGAAGATTAGCTGTTTGGCAGGTGCAAATATTTGTCAGTGTAATTTAGGCAACTTGGATGCATAAACATCTAAGTGTGCCTACAAATCAGGTACAAAGAGCTCTAAGTGACCCAGGGCTCAAACCAACAAATGTTTGCACACTGAATAGCTTTCTTCACATGAATGATCCCATTCACCTAAATGTGAGCTACCCATATTAATCAAGTTACTAAACTAACTATGCACATGACTGGGTCCCTAAACTGCAAGTGCAAAAATGGAGCCCTGGTAAAGCCAGGCCTGAAAAAAAGCTGGCTCTTTATGGACCCGGTTTATGAGTAAGGTATTCAGCAATTGTCAGCTCTGGAGTTTCTTGCACTTCCTCTATAGCATCTGGTTCTACTATTGTAAGAGACAGGATACAGAAGTTCTGCTCTGAGCTGGTATGGCAATTTCTAAGTAAGGTACGTTCTCCATTGCACAGTTTAAATGAAGCTCAGAAATACAAACAAAAACTCAAAATGCAACAAAATTCAAACCACTGACAAAGCTGGGAGTTTCACTCTACCTTGTGCCAACATCCTGGTACTGGCAGTCCATCTGGTCCCTGAAAAAATTAATTCACAGGTATCATTTCTATTGGAAGTTACCTGACTTTCATGCTGAGAAAAACTCAGGCCATTCATCATGATGATGTAAGATTCAGCAGAACAACCGACAAAGACTGACTCTAATTACCATGCAAAAACATATATTTGTATAAAAACAAAAATACATATGCAAGAGAAACAATTAGTTATCAGGAGCAATAAAAAAACCTGGAATCATGGTGAATTCATTTCACAACCTGATTTAAAAGGCTGTGGGGTTTATGCGGTCAGAAGCATGTATGGAGGGAATTCTGCAGGAACACAGCTCTTGGTGGTTTTCTTGTTTTAGTTTTTTTTTTAAATGAAATCTCAGTTTCTCTTAGTCTGATCCTGCAACACTTAATCCCTTTGAGAAGTCCAGAGTCGTTCCACTGATTTCAATAAGATTTCACTTAGCTTGTAAACTCTCTGGGGCAGGGTCCATCCTTTTGTTGTGTTTTTGTACACCACCTCACACAGTGGAGTCCTGGTCCATGACCAGGTTGCCTAGGCATTACAGTAATACAAATAATAATGACTCATGGCGTAACAGACTACTCAGTGGGAGTATGCGTGTAAAGATTGGGCCTTTCATGCTTAGTTACTGACAGAGGTATCAGAGTCCTGTAAAGATCAGAATGGTGGTAAAGTTTGGCTATAGTGAGGGGAAAAAAATTAACCACGTGCATGTGACAAGCAAATTAATTAACCTATCCTTAGAAGGGAAAGGGGCTAGATGTGAATATGAACCAACTCTCCAGTTCAAAGCCACATTGGAAGAAATAGTAGATTAAGTCACCTATATATACTCTGTTTTTGGTGCTGGATTTTTAAAGAGCATGAGGTCCATCTCTGTGCATTTCTGCATATGTAATTACTGTGGGTGCGCATGTGAAAACTGGGTGTTCACACATAAGTCGGTAGAAAGGTAACTAATTAGCTACTGTGTGTGCAAATACCAGGTCTGTGTGCACAGTCATGGTAACTCTGGGTAAATATAAGTGAAAAATGCACATAGACTTTGGGCTGCTCCTTTTAAAAACCAGGCCGCTACTGCCCATCATTTCACAGCCTATTACTTATATTTTGCATTAACTTTCATAAGTTAAGATAACCTAACCTACATGAAGCCCAGTGTGACAGATGTGGCAGGGGAATGACACCCTCCCAACATTACGCATGTCATGATACACAGGTCATGCTATAGTAACACATCTTTTATATCATTACAGAGTGATTATAACATGTTTGGTCTTTGTGCTGCTTCCACATAAAACTTTGAATTTCTGATGAAGTACCTTTGAAAGAGAGCACTTCGCCAAACCATTTGAACACTGTATTTGCTAGAGGTAAATTCCTGTCCTCTGCTGCAGGGGGTATAGTGGGATAGGAGGAGCTTGGAGGATTGGAGTAGGAATCCCGCTCTTACATTCAGACGACCATCAGTCAAAGCCAACCCTGAGCCTACTCTGTGTTGTCCTGCACTTCCTGCTGGCAAGATGACTCAGGGTTCAAGTATGACCCATTTTCCTTCCTTGGCTTATTAAGTACAGAAAAGTCAGCATCTTGCCCCAGACAGGAACTTTTCATTAAAAATATACAACCCATATATTTATTTTGGCAATAATAATAATAATAATCACCTGCATTTATATTGCACCTTTCCTCCAAAAGGATCCCAAAGCACTTTACAGACGTAAAAACTAGTTTGCAAACACTACACAGGGAGCATGCTATCTACTCCTGGTCTGAAACCTGTTCAGTAGCACACAGCAACATTATGCAGCAGGTCAGAAAGTGCAGGATGACAACTACTCAAACGAAGGGTCTTGAAACAATAAGGTATAGGTTAATCCACCAGTGCCGCCCAGAGGATTCAGGGGGCTTGGGGCAAAGCAATTTCAGGGGCCCCTTCCATAAAAAAAAGTTAGTTTTGCTGCCCCAAGCGTCGAAGAGAAAAAAAAAGAAGAGAAACTCAAGTCATGCCGCCGAAGAAAGAAGAGGACAGGAGGACCCGCCACCAAATTGCTGCAGAAGACTGAAGCAGAGCCATTGAGCTGCCGCCGAAGTGCTGCCGATGAGGAAGAGAGGGACTGAAAGACCCGCCGCCGAATTGCCGCCGCCCTGTCTGTGGGGCCTGGGGCAAATTGCTCCCCCCCCTCTGGACAGCCCTGTAATCCACATGCATAGTAGTTAGGAAATGGAAATACTGTATCAGCAAGTGTATATACTGTCTACGTGCAGAAGAAACAAGATTCCATCTATAGTGAATACCATTAAAATCTTGATATTTACCACACCTCGGTATTTACCTGTACTGAAGTATTCCCTGTAATTTGAATGGGAAATACTTTGGTAGATAAAACTACTCTGAGGGGCAAAGGTCAAAAGTTCACTGGGGTCCCCCGTATATATTTGACAGGTTTCAGAGTAACAGCCGTGTTAGTCTGTATTCGCAAAAAGAAAAGGAGTACTTGTGGCACCTTAGAGACAAACCAATTTATTTGAGCATGAGCTTGAGCTGTAGCTCACGAAAGCTCATGCTCAAATAAATTGGTTAGTCTCTAAGGTGCCACAAGTACTCCTTTTCTTTTTGCGTATATATTTGGTTTCCTTGATCCATGTAGGAACCTGTTTAACTTTGTGGAAGAATGCCTGTGTACTGCCCTTTGATTGCTTGGAAGAAAAATATAGACCAGCTAAACATGCATATTTTTCTGTGTTTTTTACAGCAAACTCCTTCAGTTGGCCATGCAGAGTCACTTTCCACAGCACAGCCAAGCACACACATTTTCACATAATCTGCACTTTAACCTGTTGACTTGACAGCCAATATGTGCGGGCAACTGGATTCTGACACTGCAAATGCTCTTTCAATGCATGGCCTGTCAGTGTACTCCTATGACCACCATTCCATAGAAGTACAAACTGGCTCTGAATCTAATGTGTGTTTCCTTCTCTCTTTAGGGGAAGGCACTCATATATCCATCATGAAAGGGCTTTGCAGCTGCAGAAACAATTAGACATAAGAGCCATGCAAGAAAGGAAAAGAGAGGAGATACTATACCAAAGGGCAGGGTATGCTCAACCCATTCAGGCCTGGTAAGCCTGGCTCCCCTTTATCGTCTTTAAGATTACGTTCTCCCTGTTTAAAAATGAACTGCTTGTTGAGATTGATGAAGGACACAGAAAAGTTACTTAAACAGACATAATTTAATCAGCAACAGAAAGAAAATGGGTTCAAATTACTGTAAATCTATTTTTGATGACAAGAATAGTAAATTCATCAAGACACTATCAACTCTGTCATCAGACAAGATTCTTATAACTTTGTAACAGCAAAGTTAAAACCATGGAAGTAAAATAATTTGATACACAAAGAAAGCTGATCTACAGAAGCCAAAATGAGTTACAAATGCTGGTATAGCTTATGCCAGTTTCCTGAACAAAGTAAGATATGCCGGCAAAAACACTTCTTTGCTGGTATATCTGCATCTACACCAGAGCTTTTGCCAGCACAGCTCTGTTGGTCAGAAGTAGCGAGAAGGAAGAAAAAAAATACCACCTCTCTGACTGACAAGCTATGCTGGCAAAAGTTTTAAGCGTAGACCAGGCCTAACAAAGAATCATTTACTTTACCTTGTTTAAAGCAAGTACCTCACAGTAGATCACTATGGCTGGAGTAAATTATAACCACTGATTTGAACAATGTTCCTTTAATAAATAACAACAGTAACTTTCATCCATAATTCTCAAAGCATTTTACCAAGATGGATAAGCAACAACATACCCATTTTACAGATACAAGGAAAACAGTAGTTTAGAAAAGGAGGACTATCTTGACCTGAAGAAGAGCTCTTTGTAGCTCGAGAGCTTGTCTCTTTCACCAACAGAAGTTGGTCCAATAAAAGATATTAACTCAATCACCTGTCTACCTTGACATAAAACAGAATCTAACTGTTCTATCTAGGCCAGTGGTGGGCAACCTGTGGCCCGTAGGCCACACGCGGCCAGTCAGGGCAATCTACTGACGGGCTGTGAGACAGTTTGTTTACACTGACCGTCCGCAGACACAGCTGCCTGCAGCTCCCATTGGCCAGGGACGGCAAACCACAGCCACTGGGAGCTGTGGACGCTCAGATAAACAAAGCATCCTGTGGCCCGCCAGCGGATTACCCTCACGGGCCGCACCACTGATCTAGGCCCTATCAAATGAATGTGAAACTCTGGAAACATACACAGTAAGTTTGATTAATGTTGGTCTCGAAAAACCAGCTGTTTTGAGGAAGTGGAAGGAAGATTCTCTGATTCTCTCTCACTCTCAACTGGTCCCAATTGCTGTCTGAGGAGAGACAGCCCTTTGGTGCTAGTCGCTGTCCCACTCTGAGAAGCTATCAGAGGGACCAGTCAACAGCATGCCTTCTCGCCTGGACTCACTGACAGCTTGGGGAATTCACAATGAAAAGATGCCCCTTGTACATGGTGGCACACTGTGCCAAGACTGCCAAACCAGCCCTAAAACATGGCCTTTGGACTAATGCATGAACTGTCCTTATTTCGCAGGAAAGGGTGTGTAATTTTAACCTGAGTTAATTTATAAATTGAGAAATTTGCACTGCAATCAACTATCAATTTCCGAAGGAAAAAACGGGTCAAATTTAACCCAATGCAACCTCAAGTAATGTTTGGTGACTTGAGGAATGAATTTGACTCAATATCTAATCTTCTCACAGTACCACATTGTCCTCCATATCCCCAAGATTTGAACAGAGATGTGCTGGGCTAAAATCTCTCACCACTCTTTTAAAAGGGTGAACTATCTACTGCACATCTATCTTTGATTTTTAAATATAACGAGAAGGTCCTTAACACAAGATCCTTATCTTTATTACTGCAGCCAGTTCTTATCTGGCAAGTAAAGGATCATTACAGTGAGCCGATATGTCTTGAGCACTGATGCCTCAGCAGTGCAGATTGAAAGAAACACTGAAAAAAAAAGTCAGAAAACAACAGCAGTCTGCTCTGATCTAGTGAAAATTAAATGAGCTGTCAAACAGAGCCCTCCAACAGACAGCAGAGTCAAGAGAAGAGTGTCATGGGTACTCTTGGTGACATGGAATGTAAGGAAAAGCTTTCGCCCTGTGCAAAACAATGACATACCACTGGACAAGGCTGATCCAACCCAGGCGGGCCTGGTTCTCCTTTTTGCCCCTTGGCTCCTTTTCTGCCAGGTATTCCTCTTTCTCCCTGTTGACACAATAAAAAGATTAAGCCACACTGGACACAGAAGGATGACAGTTCAATTTTAATGTGAGAAAGACTTCCAGGGTTACCATTTTCACGGAATGATTCACAATGGGGAATAGATACACTGAAGTAGTTACGCTGATACAAACCACATAATTAGAACCAGTCGGAAATTTTCCAATGGGATGGGTTTCTGTTGGAAAATGCCGATTCATCAAAATCTAAATATTCTGCTGGAATGTTGATTTTGATGAATTTCCATTGAAAAAGATGCATATATGTATGTATGTACATATAGATACACACCGAAAAATGTATTTTCATGGATAAACTTTGGGCAAACAACTTCTTCTATTTACATTGTTTTAACCTTGTTGGCTTAAAAGGGTTGCCATGACTGTGTGGACAAAATCTGGCCCTTTGTGACCAGAAAAGATATAAAATATACTGACCTTCTCTCCCCTTTCACTTTTATCTCCTTTCTCACCTCGTAGTCCTGGGAAACCCTATCAAAAGAATTTTAAAAATGAGAAAGGTATTTGTAAGTTCAGTTCCAAACAACTCCATCAAATGCATGCTAGCTCACAAGGTCAATTAGAAAGAAATCACATATGTTACACACATCAGTGGCTGATTTCTTTGGGGGAAAGCTCATGGTTTAATATACCTTCATGGTATCCTATCCCCTGGATGGGGATTTTAGTTATTCTGATACATTCTTAATGAAGTTGAAATTCCTCATCCAGCTATTAGGTAGCATTCAATCAAGCTGTGGCACAGTTACATCTGTGGGGCATGAAGTAGAGTGGTCTAATGGCTGTACTGCAATAAGTGTGTTACAGTAAGTCCACTTCTCATCCACCAGATCTCTCCTCTGGGCACAGCAGATTTAATTGAAAATGAGAGATAAAGTGCTATATTTCCTATATGGAAAATAAGTATTTGTAAAATTAACACACCACCCATTTTAATGTTTGATGTTCCCAGATGCCACAGTTAAAACAACATATCAAATACTTACATCTAATCCTGGTTCCCCTGGCTTGCCCTGGGGTTATAAAAAAAATAAAGAAGAAGAAAAGATGCCACATTAAGTGTCTCTTATGTTGTATGTAAACTTAGAACTATTTGGCAAAATAACTATGTCAACTCTGTGTCTTGTAGTTTTGTTGGGACTCAATATAAATGTACATAACTAATATTTAAGCAAACGGCTGGAGAGAGTTAAAGGGAAAGTATTTTTTGCAGCTCTGATAGGCAAATGATTTTGTATTGTTGTTGATAATAATGCTCCTTAATGCAGGTGCATGTTACCTGGGAACATGGGGAATGTGGACAAATTAAACAGGACCATTTAGAATCTTCTGTGTGTGACAAAAGTAGGTCAGAATTGTCCCTGGTGTAACTCTCTTGACTTCCAATTGATAGGAAGTGATAGAGAAAGAAAGAGAGAGAGAATTATCGGGTGGCTTGGAACCGTGACCTA